>NC_046646.1:16619155-16937655 GCF_900324485.2 Mastacembelus armatus | reverse complement strand
ATGCAGTACTTTTATTTGTTTGTTTCTGAATGTTGGTTTTACTGATTTTCTTCTTCCATCACTGCCAAAAAACATTGTTAGATCAATTATTTATAATGTCAGAAACATCAATAATAACATATAATTAAGGATGCTACATAAAGATTAGATGGACTTTAACCAACAAAGCCACAAAAATGTCTGACTAAAATAGTCTTTTTGTTTTTACTGGCTCCTGTGTTGTCAAGTAGTCCAAATATGTGCTTGATTATATGTGCTCTGAATAAATCTGGGGAGTAAAAATGTTGGTGATGCAGAGCTGCATTGTTTGATACAAAGAGGCTGATTCTTGTGGCGGGAAACTACTATCATTCATTTTACCCTTCATCCCAGTGAACCCCTGAACTGAAGCCTTGCTTCATTGCATAAACCAAAAGTAAACTTGTTTATCCCCTCAGTTCTCCTGTTAAACCGGGTTGGTGAGCATCTAGAGCCGTCTGGGTGGCTTTTAACATGACAGCATATTTGAGTGACGAGGACGGTTTTATCTTTGTGGCAGAGGTCTCACAAGGTGCAATTTAAATGATGACAGACAGGGCAAGAATGAGAGGAGAAATATTTGAAGGGGTGAGGCTGCCTCCAGGTCAGTGCTAATGGAAGAAAAAGGAACAAGATGTGGGTGAAAAGGGTGTGTGGGGCCTGCTGATAGCATCTAGAACAGACTGCTTAAAGGAGCAATTCGTGAAAACTCATGTTTGCTTATCTGTGACCCAAATGTTAACCATAAGTAATGTTTGTTTGTTACTCCAAACTGTATGTGAGGCTGGAGGGCAATACTTTGTCTTCTTCATTCAACAAACCCATGTAGACTGAAATTAAGATAAACACAAACCTCCATGGATGTTTGTGTATTTGATTAATAAAATGCACTTAGAACCACTTTATTAGACTTCTGGTGATTCTGTAATAGGTCTGTTCCTGAAAGTTGTCAGCAACAAGCAGCTGTTTATTCATACACCTATATGCCCATGTAAAAACAAAAAAGAGAAATTTACATTCCACAGTATAAAAGCAAAACCTGACAGTATAAACACATCTGACTAATCAGGTCATGCAAACAATGGAGCCACACACCTGAGCAGCTTGTAGGGGGCCAAAGTGGACTCCTTTATCATACATAAACCACTGGGGCCCTGGTGGCAGACACAATATCTTAAATATAATCTTTTTCCATCTCCAGATTGTAGATGAGCCTATATACATTTAATTGAAATCTGAAATAGATGAGGAAAAAAGAAAACATGAATGAGTTATCATTACCACAGCACCTGACGCTTGTCTTTGCCAACACATTCCTGAAGTTGTGTGTTTACTTTGATTGGTAGGCCAGAGTTGTCCGTTAAAGAAAGCAATCTCCTGTTTGTGTGTGTAAGAGTGAATGTCTTCATACTTGGCTGTTGTACTCCTCTAGGGACTGGCACGCCTCTCTAACTGATTTTGGCACGATGCCTCCCTCTGCGTTTTTTTTTTTTTTTTTTTTGCCACCCTTAACTATTTCCTTTCCAGATTAAGCGACCATCAAAACAGACGTTGCCCTTTGCCTTTCTTCTGGACAATCTAACACACTGTTGTAAATTTCTGTTTTCACATTGCCCTCAAAACTGCGCCATTTCCATAGTGAGAACAATATCAAAGGTCTGTTTTTCCAGTTTTGTTGTTTCTTTTGTGCACATTTAAGGACATTTCTTTTAAGCCAGTAAAAACACTGAAAGAAAATAAAAGCAGCTTTTTAAAAAAATATTTATTTGTTTTGCGATAGTCTAGACAGTAAACGGGCAAAGAGACAAAGGCGGGGAACTGTGGACTTTGCAGTAATGTGGCGTGTTCCTTCATTGTTAGGCCACTAGAGGCTCCCATTTTCTCCACTTTTTTAATGAAATTACAGATTGAGATTTTACTACTGGAAAGTCTGTGCTAGCCTCTTTGACAGAGGCTGTACAAATATATCCTCAAATATCTGCCAAAATCAAGTTAAACAAAGTGAATGTTTCAGAGTGTTTGAGGCAACGCTCACTAGTTACTCCCGCTAGGCTCTGTTGCTCAGGGTAACACTCTTGAAAAGGAAGCGAATACATATGCTTATTACCACAGGTGGTGTACCTAAATGATTATGTATGTTCCCTTAATTGAAGAAGAGAAAGAGATCAGCAAGGAGGATGGACAGAGAGGAATGGGGCGCAGTAGTAGCTCAGGACAGAAGAGACAAAAGCTCCCAGTATGGAAACACACGACAAGATGAACATAAATAACCCTATCTACAGTGGTTCAAAGACTGACTATTCCTCCACTGACGTCTGTGTAAATACAGGTCAGGTAACATTACTTGAGCCTATTTATCAGACAATTTATCAGCTCCCTCTAGAACCATAAAAGATTTTACTCTTATTTTCATGTGCCACAGTTCTCTTACCACTTACTTTCCCCTTACAGCATATATGCAATGTCATGTTAGTCATCATGTTTGTTCCACCTTATGTAGCAGTGTTTTCACAAAGGATGTGAGACTTTAGTGATGGTTTTTTTTTTTTGTTCACACCTTACAAGCTCTCGGGTGAAGCACTCAATGGGGCTGATGTCATGACAATAGCTGCATAAACATCAGGAAGTCACCTCGGGGTGGGTATCTCTTGAGAGATACTAACTACTCTACCTACAGGGAAAAATACAGCATGATCAAACATGTATTTGAGAGAATGTGAGGGCTAAAGAAAATGCTGTGCTGTTTTTCAAGAAAGTTTCCTTTGAAGCATTTATAGCGCTTAAGTGACCACTTTGTGTAGAACGGGGTTCTGTTGTTGGATGATGTTATAGCAGACCTTAGTAACAACTCTGTTCATTTCTTGTTTAGCAAAATTGTTTGTGGGGAAATTGCACGGATTATTGTAGTGCTGAGGAACCACTTTTAGGATTTAGTAATTAGGGATAGACCAAAAAACAGTACAATGTAATTCTTGTAAGATATGTTTTTTTGGGGGGGGGTTTTTTGTACTTACAGGGTAGTGATATAATTTGGGTTTTTAAAGCAAGGTCAGATCCTGGTCACTTTTCAGGATTGGATCTTGGATTTTTATCCTAATTAGCCTTTTTTTTAAATGAGACAGACGAGTATTTAAATATATATGAGGGAGCAGAATAAAGCAAGCTCTTATGAAGCTTTGAAATACATCTGCTAATCAAGACTAACAGCTAACTTTCACACACAAAACTCTCTGTCTGGATTATTCCTGTTTGTGTTTGGCTTTGTTTGCCTCTTCTGTAAAGGGGTGTGTCTGAACAGAGTAATCCTACACCATTAACATTGAGATTACTGTAACTGGCTAAACAGCCTCGACCAGTGAGCACAGGGACTTAAACTCTCACTCACACTCATGGGTCATGTACTGGCTGTCTGAATTAAACCTATGCACGTCAGCCATGCTTTACTGCTGTGTGAGGCGATGGAAAGGATGAAGAAACAATAAGGAAATAGGTGTGTTAGAAAAGACGTAAGAAAGATGCCTGGAGAAACACAAAACAGGAAAAGAAAATGCTGAGAGGGAGAGGGGGAAAAGAGAACCACCCAAACTTTCCAAACCACCCAATCAAGCTGCGCTCTTGGTAGTAGATCCCTCCTTCTTCACCACCTGAGAGTGGGGAAACACAGCAGAGACTCTGAGACTGAGAGGAGTGAGAAAGACAGTGAGAGATATCAAAACAAAGAACAGGTGAGAGCCAAAACCGTAGCACAGAGAAGACAGCTACCTTTTACAGGAAATAAAACTTCCTCTTCAACAAAAGACGAGAGATATATTTATCTCAAGCAAGAAGGTGAGGAGGACTCGAGAGAAGTGAACCTGAGCTCTCAGGAGAGCTGTGTAACAACAGAGCACTGAGCTCACTATCTTTGGATTGAATGAACTGAACCTGAAAAGAGAAAAGAGAAGAAGCTCTCGTGAGAAGAATTTGGATACCAAAATGTGGATTAAAAGGAAAGGAAAATGAAGAGTGAACAGTTTTTGTTTTTTAGAAGTGCTGCTTCTCTGGGGAAAGATATAGTTTTTTTTCTTGTTCAGCCCACTGTTGAATCACCATGTAGCATCTCCTTGTTAGCTCTGTGGAGGGCCAGGTTTTGACTTCCAGGAATGAGTTGAGCTCTTGCAGCTTGTGCGGCTGATAGTTGAGACATGTCTCGAGAAGATGTAAGAAGCACCGTCACTGTTGGGTCTGAAAGTGCCACTTCAGACCACATCAATGGCCACGCTGTAAGCCAGGGTCTGGACCAGGATCTGAAGAACCACGACCAAGGACAGGATGAGATCATTCTGGAGCGTATTGCCTCTCTCTCAGTGGACATGTTTGACCCCAGTGACTTTACTGGGAGGTTCAGTAAGATCCAGTCTAAGTCCAGAAAGCGGCAAAGGATCATCAGAGGTAGGTGGAGACAAGCATGGATGCATTTTTTGTTTTAAAGAGGCAATGTCAGAGTGAACATAACAGCAGACAAGGAATAACAATTAGTATATTAGTCTGTTACATACTAAGGTTTTGTAAAACTTCAGTTTTGTTTGAATGTGAATGCAAATTTCTTTCTGGAGTTTTCTCAGGCTGGGTCAACAACCAGGGATTTGACAAAGATTTCAGTTTCTTACTACCTGTTTCCACCCCCTGCCTCTCCAGTTGCCAACACAACTGGTGATTCATCTTTGCTGTGTTGTCAGGACTGAACTTGACAAGTGCCTTTTGCCTTCTTGCCTTTTTGCCTTTTTTTTTTAACCTTTTTGCCCCTTCTTTTTGTTGCGCCCTTAAAGTACATTTCCACTTTCTGTTATCATTCAGGAAAAAAAAATCAGCCATGTTGCAACAACGTGTAAGGAAAAGTCAGAATCCAGTTACAAGTGCAGTAAGGTCATTTTATGTCTGAGTGCAGTAGCCTATATGTAGTTTCTGTGAGATGGTTGTGCAGTAAAATGTAACATCTGGAACGAGGTGGTGCCTGCATAACTAAGTACCACCTGTACAAATGGTAAAAATTAACAGTGTCTTCTCAATAAATGAACAGATTTTGATGGTGGGACCGCAGGTATGCCTGCAATCCACTGACACACATATTCCTTACAGGAGTTATCTATTTGGTCAGCCCAGCTGTGTCAAGGAGACACCACTGTGTGACCTGGGAACCTCAAACAGACCTGCTGTGGTTTAGAGATATTTGTGTCTGTGTGTGGGTGTTCTCATCTCCTGTGTTATGATGAACCACTTAACACCCACATGCATGTGCCAGATGAACATACAGGAAAGACAGACCAGTGGCACATGTTTGGTAGTGTTGTTTAACACATGTACTGTAATTATATTTTAGGGTCAGTATGTTGTTAGACTTGCCTAACACATTGATTAGTGGATTGACAGAAGTGTAATTAGCAGCTGTTTTAATAATTGATTGATTGTACCACTCTTCTATTGTTGGTCATTTATGAGCACTCAGTCATTTTTTTTACTTGGGGCATCTTTATCAGAGGAAATAACCTTTGGATAGCTAATGTTCTATCTTTCCATCTATTTAATAACCTCAGCTGTGGTTCTCACACTGTAAAACCTTTTTAGAGCTGAATTTATTGCACAATTAATTAGTTATTTCATAAATTTATTCTGATAATTGTTAATCAGTTTTTCAAGAAAAAATATTGCTTAATATTTATTAGTTTCGGCTTTTCCAGTGTGAGGATTTGCTGGTCTTTCTCTATTTGATATGATAGTAAACATCTTTTAATATTAACTCATTTTAACTTTATCCAATTTATCCACATATAGCCATTTATAGACCAAAAGATTAATCATATTGTTTTGCATTTGTGCATATTCTCCTGTAGGGGGAACCTAAGGGTCTGTTGAAGAATGATGTAATATATGAACAGTGGTCTATGGTGGGCTTCCAACACTGCCAGGATTTAGTTCCATAAAGAAGCGAAAATTCACAATCAGAGGGCCAAACAGTCAGGTAGCAGCTTGGAATGACACTGATTCCCAGTTTAATCAGTTAGAAATGCAAACATTGTTATTTTGGTGTGTCGAATTGAAAACATGATTAAACAAATCATTCAATAGAAGTATCAGATCAGATTTATTCATCACCATTTAAGGAACATATACAGTATATTTAAGGACATGACTCAGGACTGAGGCCAAAAGACCTGATCATATAAAATCTATAATCCTATAAGAAATGGGGCCATCTGAAACCTAGTTTTTAGTGTTTATCCAAAGAGACCAGATATGACCCTTTGTTCTCAAAATGTGTTATTGCTTGTGGTCTAGTCAAAACATTTCTATCAATGCATCAGTTTAAAGTGGGCTCAGAAGAAAGACTAATTACATCTTTAATTTGCTGGTTAAATTGAATGCACTGCGATATATGCCTGTGCTTATGTATGTATATATGTGTACACATATGCCTGGAGGAGTCACATTCCAACAGCTGGCATGCCCAGGCCCCTCCTCAGAATGAGTGGAATTCACAGAGCACCATCAAGGGGTGTGTGTTTTGTGCACGTCTTTATGCTGTTGAGTTTTATTTGTAAGATCAATGAATTTGTGTCATTCTGTGGCCAGTAGGTACGTCCTCATTCTCATTTTAGGTTATGCATTTGATTAGATTTTCATATCTCATACATGAGTTGCACTCCAACAAACACTCCACACAGACAGAGCATTTCAGTTGCAGCTATAGAGGATGATGATCATTTGCATCTTTATTTGAAAGATACTCTTTCTATTGCTGTTTTTTTATTATTTTTAACATTTTTGCCTCATAGCCTCTGTGACGTGACGGATTAATTTAATGAGAAATAGGGTCAACAAACGTTAACCTTTGACCTTTTTCATACTTTCTCTTTAGCAAGAAAAGTGACTGACAGAGATGAGGTTGCAGTAGGGTTGACATAACAGACCAAACAATATAGATAATTGTATTTGAGTTCAGCTGCTTGTTTCACCATCATGTGGGGGTTAAACACAGAAAACTCTCATGGGACATCTGGAGAGTCACAGGCGAACATTTCTGCTATATTTTTCCTCCTTTGAGATTAGACTGTAATTGTCTGTGAATGTGAACCAGGCCGTTCTGTGCATGGTAGCTCTCCTGTGAGCTACAGCTTTGCATGATACTGTATCTTATGCAGTAGATTATACCTAAGCTGTTTCAATGATTGAAGTGCTGGCATGTGGCAATGTTGCCGTGTAGAGGAACTTAATAGAAGTAAGATAAACCAGTGGAAACATTAGGAGAGGTTACAGCAACTAAACTTCAACTTAACTACCTTTTTTAATCACTAAAATCACAAGTGGCCCTTATGTGCAAAACACAAGTGGAAAAGAGAAAACAAAAATGACAAAATTAAGGAAAAGCTGGTTCTTGTTTGCGATTGGACAGAACTTAAGTCAGTTCAGAATCTGGATGTTTTTTGTTAGAACTGGCCTGTCTAATGCATAAAAGCTCAGGTTACTGAATAACCTCTTTATTTATTCAGAAAATGTATTTTCAGTTGTATTGCTATTTGATAACATTATTAAATGTGTGGGCTTGCGTGCATTTATGTGTGTATGCAGCTTGGTGTATGTGTAGAATTCATATGTAACATTTTCTGTTTCATGTTTTATTTTGCGCATGTACCTGTAGTACATTTTTATTATTTGTTTTATACATCTACTAATAATAATCATAATAAAATAAGAAGGCAAATGCATCTGATCCCCTTGACATGTTGTTCTGAGCAGCTGTTTGTTAGTGCAGTCTGCCAGTCACTGCTTTTCTTGGCTCTCATTGGTTGTGGCAGCATTACAGCACAGTCATTCAGCACTTATTGCTGAGAACTGGAGAACAACGAACAGGAAACATTACATTTTATGTAATTCGCCTTTTTCCATCTTAATTATTCTAGGCCTTATCGTTTCCTAAGTTGTTTCCTCATTATCCTCCACTCACTAGTTCATCTTCCATTCCTCTGTTTCCTGTTATCTACCTGTGTAATACCATCTACTGGATATTTTTCTTTCCTTCTTTCCCTATCTCTCCCTCTCTTGCTTTCCCTCCGCCTCTCTCTGTCTCTCTCTGCCATCCCTCTAAGAGGATTGGCTGCTTGCATCTGCCAACATCTGTGTATCACTGTCCTGAGAGAGCAAAACAGAGAGGGGATGGGGGGGCACTAGCCAGCAAGATAACAACACAGATCGCAGGCAAGGTTGAGTGCCGCTCTCTTTTTGCCTTCCCTCTGACACTCTCGTTCTTGTGCACGCACACACTCAAACAAACACACTCAGCAGCAGGCAGCCGCAACATCCGCATCGCTGGCTTCCCACCCGCATCCCTTGCTCCTTCTCTTCCAGTCTTTCTCTCTTGGAGCATACTGCTCTTTCTCTTGCTTGTTTTGTCTTCAAGACCTCATCCTGCCGTCCTGTCCTCCTTCTGCTGTCTGTCACCGTGGCGACATAGCCTCTGCAGCCATGGCGACCAGCCAGCAGGATTCAGGCTTCTTTGACATCAGTATCAAGTCTCTGCTCAAGTCCTTAGGAGGAAGTGAGTACAGCTAACACATCACAGTGTTGGACTGCCAAACAACTGCGTGGTAATGGTGTTTCCTCGTAACAGACTGGCTAGTCTATAGTAGATCCTTCAGTGTACAGACTTTGCTTATTTTGTTTGTGTATCTGTGTGTGTTAGGAGTGGATAACACCGAAAAACAGGCAACATACTGGATGATCCACAGTGTCAATATTTGGCAATGTTACATAATGGAATAATGGAAGACAAAGGGTTGAGCTGGAGAGAGCTTCTTGAGGGGTTAGCTGAGGGTAAATCTGGCTCCTCAGCAGTTCTCTATATTAATTATACAACAAATTACGTAGCAAAAGAAAAAGTCAGCCTCCGACTTTGTTACAGTCTGTGCCCAGTACTAAAAGACACTGTCATGCTCAAACAAAATTTGCCTGTATATATTAAACATGTCTGTTTACATTTGTCACCATTCAACTGTGCTCAGTGTTTTGTTTACATTTTACTGTCGTAATCTATTTCTCAATCAGGGAGTCAGTGTTTACCAAACAGAAGGTAAAGCTGCTGCATGTGACTCTGAGGCAATAGGGGATAAATGCTCAGTAGCATCATCACCAACTATTGCCAAGTGGACACTTTGTCCTTTCCCCGAATTCCAGCACTGGCCTTGTGAACCTGAGACATTACAGTAAGCAGAAAGCACTACTGTGTTAATGCAGCACTGGGACTCTTACATTGTCATGGAAAGTCAGCCTATAGTTTACATTTACTGGAGAGATTGCAGAGAGCGGCTTCACTGCTTGTGAATGTACAATATGCATATACAGCATTTGTATATGTGGGTACTTTTCTCTGAGGTATACAGAGGTTTTCTATGTGCTATATTGTTAAATGGCCTTCATGTTGTATGTGTCCCTTTCATTAGATACCATAAACCGTGTATGTGTGTGTGTGTGTGTGTGTGTGTGTGTGTGTGTGTGTGTGTGTGTGGTTAGCAGCTGTGTGGAAGTCGTATATTAGATGTATGTGCTGAAGGTAACTGTCAGCAGGGGTTTTGTTGGCTGCAGAGGAATTGAAGGGGATGTGTTAATGGTCCCCCTTAGCTATTTATGATGATGTAATAAATATATAAATCACAGGGGCCATCATGAGATTGCGTGTGTGTGTGTATATTCTCAGGTAATTCCAAGCTTGTTTCATCTATATGACTGAAGATGGTGACGGCAGTCATATGACTGGAAAGGCAAGAAACAGGACTGGTTTAGGATATGTTAGGTTTGTGAAATCACTAGTTTAAGAGCTGATGTCATCAGGTTGAACATATTCCAGCTCACACCTTACTGAAGCAATATCAATCTATATTAGTTTCCATTATTATGTCGTATTGATGGAAGAAAAATGCTGAATCAAAATATAAACAAAGGGCTGTGCCATTATCAAGACAAACACAGTATGTGAACCTGCCAGCTAAATCAAGTTAATATTATTTTCTGATCCTCTAAAGGGTTTGTTTACACCTGAAATATATATGAGTAGAGGAGGGCTATATTGTAATGATTCTTAAGGAACATTTTTTTACCTTTATGTCAAACTCATGAATTATACTTGTGAATGTATTTGTGATTGTTTTACCTAAGGCTCTCATAATTCATAAGCGTCAGTTAGTTAAAATGCAGACAGCAGTTACACATTGAAAATGCCAGAATACAAATCACAGTGACGGTTTGTCAGCTGCCTCCTCTCATGTACAGGTTTGGTTCTGCTGGATCTTGTCGGCAGCAGTCACTGACTGTTTGTGTGATTTTTAAGTGACTCATCACAATCCACTTTACTTAGCCAACATGCACAAGCACCACATGAAATTTGTTGCAGTGCTTATTAACGTCTTGGCCTAAATTCCTGCCTATATATGATGAGTTTATTTTGATCGCTGCTTGATTTGTCACAGTGTGCGCATGTTGCCTCAAGATGCATGTTAGTCACGATACATCACATGCTCATCAGGTAAAACCTGAATCTAGACTTAAGTGAAATGTAAACTTGTCTGTACCTGGTCAACAATTGACTGTTTTCATTATCACTTAATTTTCAATATTATTTTCTAAATAAATGAATAAATACCTTAAGTCATCTTAATTTGTCAGACCAACAGTTGCAAATCCAAAGATATTGTGTTGAATGTCAAGTATGACAGCACAAAGCATGAAATCCTCACATGTAAAAGTTGGAACCATGGATTTTTTTGCCATTTTTTCTTATTAATGTAGTTGCTAATTACGTTTCTGTCAGTCCACTAATCAATAAAACTACAGCTCTACTCTCAACCTCCCCATCTTTCTCTCTTTCTTTCTTTCACACTGTATGGTAAATAAATTGCACTAAAAGCCAAGGTACACTTGTATTGACTACATATGACAGATCTCTGCTGATTCATCTCTTAAAATGCAGAGTCATCCAAATGTCTGTGAGGGTCCTGTGATGTGCTCTGGTGCACTATATTGACAGCTCTGTTGGGCACCGGAATGCTTTCCTGCTCTCACTGCTTCTCCCTCTGACACACCTCAAATTTACGTCACTAAACTGAAACTGTAAAAGATAATTGTTGTTAAGAGTTGACCTTCTATTTGCTGAATTAGATTAGTGCCATTTTCTTTGTAGTTTAACCAAATTCTGTAGCTTTCCTGATATTAAGCCTTCCACCCTGGACAACTATGTATGTTTTTGTATGTGGATTTGTGTGTGTGTGTCTTGTGCACTTGTGTATGAGTAGGGGTCAGTGGGAGTGGTGGGTATGTAAGAGAGTGACCGCCAGCGCTCTATATATAGCACCACCCTCCTCCCCTCACCTCTCTCTCGGGGCAGTGTTGAAATTCCAGCCCAACTCTTCTAAGTCTGATCTACACAAAGAACAGACTTTACTTAACTACTACTGACAGCTAAAGGACAGCCACATAACCACTCTCAAAGAAGCACTTTATTTCAATACAACTTTCCAATGGGCTTTAAGGATTCCAAGGTCACAGGAAAGAGGATTCACAGCAGGCCAGAGGCGGAGCAGGAGCTAAAGGAGAAACTGAGAGTTGGTCTGCAGGCTCATATAGCTCTGAAACATGGGGCCCTACACCACCTCTGATCCACACAAGCCTCTGCTGGAGCAGCGCAGTGGAATATTTCTTGATTCCCTGTTGGTAGAGTTCATTCGCGACTGGCTGCCTCTTCTGTTATTTTGAGAAGACACTTTGACACCATCTCTTCCTCTGTGATTGCAACACTCGCAGCTCTGGTGTCTTCACTTGTGCAGTTTCACTCCGGCTATGGATCTTCCAGGCTGTGGATACAGCAGATCATCGTGTTTCATTCAGGCTGAATGTGGGATGCAGCTGTAATGCTTCTGTCAGGAGGGTATTCTTACTTGCCTGATGGTCACGTCCTTCATTTTACCTGCATATCATTTTCTGAAGGATGGAGCTTCACACTTTTAGCTTTGGTTAAACCTAACTGGTGCTTGAACAGACATTACTGTGATAAATTCGGTTGCTGTCATGGTGGAGTAGCTGGATAATAAAGACAGAATTCTTCTGTGCCTCTAAATCTCCTGCACAGAATTACTTTTCTTGTTAATCATGGGAACTGTATTTTACACCCTGTAAGCTACTCAGCCTCCTGCCCTACTCCCAGTGTCCTATTCCGCCTCTCTCCCACCATTTCCTCCCATTTAACCCATTGTTGCCCACTGTATCCGTGTTCCTCTCTCTGACTGACTGCACCATGGAAGCCCCAACTAAATGGAGCAGGGCTAGTGTCATCAGCTTCATCAAGGGCCTTGGTAGGAGTGCAGTGCTCTGTGTTCATGTGCACACAGTTTTGCGTTGTGCAAGTGCTCAGATTTCACACAAACAAGCTGCTGCCTATGAGGCCTGGGGGCTCGTCCTGTCCAGGAATTAGTATCTCTGTACATCTCATCTCTCCAGTGAGGTCAGGTCATGCAGTCATGAAAGGTCAGGCGGACCTGACAGACTTGTTAACTTGTACATGCTAGCCCCTTTTGGGAAGTCTGCCGAGGGTCGAGAGTCTACCTCATGGGAAAAAAAGTGTTTTTACACACCTATTTCTTCTTGACATGTTCAGAGGAACAAACTTGCAAATAATTTCAGTAAAATAAGCCTCATTTGTTTGCTGCTGTCTGGATGTGTTTGAGTTTTATCATAAACTGTACTGGTTGTCAGTAAGAACAGTCCACAGTACAACATGTGCATGTTTTCTGGAGGGTCTTGCTTAAGCCTTTTAGTGCATAGCCAGTGATGCTGTGGAAATGTGTTGCTTTGTGTGTGTGATGAGTTCTATGATAAGGGCATGTCGATATTCTTAGAGGTGGAGACAGGAAATGCCCCTGTCCATTACATCTGTCAGTGAATTTGTTGTCTTTCTCACTCATACCTCTTCTACACTCCAGCCATGCCCTTTATTTTCTCCCCCTCTTTTTTGTCATTACATATTTACATCCCCCCAAACCCATAAACTGCTTAGAACAATAAATATACCCCAAATAGAAATAACCCAGGGTATAATAATGGAAGTAACAAAAATATGGTCGGTTTTGTCTGGGGTTGGGGGCACAGTATCAAACTTTGAAAACCTCTGGATTGACTGACTGTCCTGACTCTCTCCAGCCTCTCCAGTGGGACAGAAACTGCCACTCCCCCCAGTCAGTGCAACCTTTGGAGAGAAGAGGGGTCCTGTTGTCATGGCGCCTGTCAACGTGGACCCGGAGAGTAAACCGGGCGAGTTCGTCCTAAAAAGCCTGTTTGCCAACTTCACCTTGCTCTCCGAACGCAAGATTCGCATCATCATGGCCGAACCACTGGTGAGAGATTTTGCATCAGTCTCTCACATTATTTCTCTATTCCTCACCTGTTCTTTCTCATGTTACAACACTTTGGGTGCTTTATCTGATTTTGGGATTCAGAGTGGCTTTTTACAACGGTACATGTGCAATGAGGTGTGCTTTCTGCAAAATAAATAGTACAGCATATACTCAGAATTCTGACTTATTATCTTAGTAAATGGGAACTGGCATAATTAGAGTTTTCAGTAGTATCAATTATCTGTATCTATCATAAGGGTTGGAGCATGTGCCAGTATGCACTAGATAAAAGCAAGGAAAGTTTAGGTTCAGACATTATACAAAAAGAGGTTCACCTGTCTACCTGCTGCCATCTCTCCTGACGCGAATGCTTTCCTCTCTAACTGTTCTTATCTTACAGGAGAAGCCACTTAACAAATCTCTGCAGAGAGGAGAGGACCCACAGTTCGACCAGGTACCTCACACCTGCACCTGACACAGACACATCATCTCCAATACCTGCTGCCCCTTGTTTCTTCTGTCATCCAAATCTAGCCATAAACATGAGCTTGTGAGGGAACTGGATTAACTTGGCGCGCTCTCCTTTCTCTCCATTGCTCACCTTCACCTGCTCCTGCTTTGTACTGTGCAGTTGATCAGCAGTATGAGTTCTCTAGCAGAGTACTGCCTGCCTTCGATCCTGAGGACTCTATTTGACTGGTACAAGAGGCAGAACGGCCTGGAAGATGAGTCCCATGAGTATCGACCCAGGGCCAACACCAAATCAAAAAAGTGAGAGAATTCAAACAGCACACCCTTTATTGTCAGTGACTTAATAGTTACATATAAAAATGCATGTTACAAAAATAAAACTCTTGCAAACCATTGTGTAGGTAGTTAAAAACTATAAAATATACTGTCAGTACAGGAGACTAACAACTGTGTATATGGTTTGACATTAAACGTGATGTACTGTGTAATGCCTCTGTTTTTCTGCTTCTTTCTTTCTGCCTCAGTGATGAGCAACAGAAGGACTACTTATTGGAGCGGAGAGATCTGGCAATAGACTTCATCTTTTCTCTCGTGCTTATAGAGGTTTTAAAGCAGGTCAGTCTCACTTTACAGTGGGATCAAACCTTCTGCACCGTGCTATGGGCAACTTAGTTGGCATAAGTTATCCTGATGGAGTGTTTATAAATCACAGTAAAATGATCACTTTTTCTCTCAATCCAGATCCCACTCCATCCTCTTTTGGATGGACTTATCCAGGAAGTTATAAACCTGGCCTTCAAGCACTTCAAATACAAGGAAGGGTAAGAGTGAGTGAGATGTAGAAACAATTTTACTTGAATGCAGTAAAGAAACCATGGTTTTCTTTCTGACAGGCTGTAACAAAATTTACCAATTTTATGGTTGCCTGTATTGTTATCGCAGATTTAAACAGCACACAGCGTGGTTGTCACTGATGTTTGAATTTGCCTTTTAGGTATCTGGGACCCAACACAGGCAACATGCACATAGTGGCTGACCTCTATGCTGAAGTAGTGGGAGTTGTAGCTCAGTCCAGGTACTGTACACAGATTAAGGTGTATTTTTCACATAACCGCATAAATTTCTCAGTCAATGCAGAATTTGCAATCCCGGTCATGTTGCAGCTGGTGGCTGATTGGTCAGGGAGGAAATTGAATGTGTAGTTAGTGTATTTACCTCCTCTTGACCCCTTTTTCAGTAGAAACAGGAATTTCAAATGTCCTCCCTCTGAATTTAGTACACGTGAGAAAAAGAAAGTAATTGCTGGCTTTCTATGTGTGTTAGCAGCCTGCTTATGTGTATTTGTGTGTGTGTTGGTGAATGCATGTGTGTTTGCGCAGCTAAGGATAATGACACACCAGATGATGGTCCTCAGACTGTGTAATGTTGTGTGTGATGAAACATTGTTCCCATTTTCAGGAAGGTTATTACTGTGATGGAGGAGGTGTGGATTTGCAGGGTCACTCTCTCACTACTGTCACACACACACACACACACACACACTAGCTGAGCCATCAAGTCATTATTTAACTCAGACATCAATCTAATAATGGATCAAAGTCAATACTTTGAGATCTAGTTTAGCAAATGTAGACTGCCTTCTGTGTGGTTGATGGGTTTTCCAATGGATTAAGCTTCTTAGTGGATTTCTAACACCCCTTTCTGCAAATTTGTTTGTAGTGCATTATTTGCACATGACTATGAAAAGGGTAAGAACACAAGAATAATAATTTTTAGCACATCCTTTATTGTTGGCATTGCCTATGTGTTTTCCAGATTGGTTTATGGACCACAGCATTTTTATGTATTATTTTATGATTTAAGCACTCAGCACTAAACAGAAGACTGATGGCTTCTTGCGGTGGTAACCTGTGTAAAACACCCTAGGAATAAGTGCATGCACCACTACATACTCCCTCAAAATTAGCCCCTCCAGATGCCATTCTAAATATAGGCCTGCAGAGCTCTGTTGACAAAATCTGTCTGGAACAGAAGCGCACAAATATACACAAAACGAAGCACATTTATCTATGCGCATATGCAAAAACACAGATAAACTGAGGAGCAGGAGTACACAGTAACATGATAAACATTACCATGATTGCTGCTTTGTTGTTGTAATTCCCCTAACTGTACCACTCAGCTGACACCTGGGTATGACAACATTTCCTAAAACTCAAAAGAATAGAACAACTGTTAACATCTGGTCTAAATTTCCTTGACAGATTCCCAGCAGTGAGGAAGAAGTTCATCTCTGAGCTGAAGGAGCTGAAACAGAAGGAGCAGGGCCCTTATGTCATCCAGTCCACTATCAGCCTCATCATGGGACTCAAGTTCTTCCGCATCAAAATGTACCCAGTGGAAGACTTTGAAGCCTCCTTCCAGTTCATGCAGGTACCCTGAGCTGAAATCATGTTACATCTCAGCAAACTGTAAATATGTTCATATTTAGGAATCTCAGGCAGTCTGCAGGCTCCATGTCTACATCCTATTGGCAGCTGAGAAATTCCACTTAAGGTATTAGGGGTTGAGTGCCTTGTTTTATTGGTTCTTTGGTAATAATTGCAGGACTGTAAATGTTTCTCATTTCCTTGCCCCTAACAAACAGGTATTTAAACAAGTGACCTTGCATTCCCAGAATTATTATTTAAAGTGCATTCTGTATATTGCTTCTCACTGTCTCTGAATTTTTCTCTCTTTCTCTCTGTAGGAATGTGCACAGTATTTTTTGGAAGTGAAGGATAAAGACATTAAACACTCATTAGCTGGACTTTTTGTGGAGATACTTGTACCCGTAGCTGCTGTACGTACTTCATGCACTGCTCAGCACACTCTTTGTTTTCTAAGTTATGGTTTGTTTTTTTAGTAATACATAATAATTTTAATCTGTATTTCTATTTACCATACATTCGAAGTGCTAAATATATATCTGTTTATGTCTTGGGTATTGTGTAAATATTAAACTCTTGAATATTGAGGGTTTCGTCTCTTTCCACCATTTAGCGTAAGGACGGTGGTCAAAGCAATTATAAGAAGGAAAATGTGTATGAACCTAATGTCTGAATTATTTGTCCTTCGCCAGACTGTGAAGAATGAGGTGAACGTGCCATGTCTACGAAATTTCGTAGAGAGTTTGTACGATATCACACTGGACCTGTCGTCTAGGAAGAAACATTCTCTGGTAAGTTTCTTTCTAATATTCTGTTTTCATCACTGCTCATCTCTCTTCATTTCCTCTCCATTATCAGCAATTGGTGAAAGCACTTACTGTAACTTTCCAACATGTAAGCTTTTATCTATCCATTGGAGGCAGACAGGAGTGCAGTATGCAGCACATAGGCTAGTTTTTGACGCAGTGCCAGATAGGCAGTATTTACCCACAGTAAGGAAGAGGAGTCAGCAAATTAGATGCAGCACGTCTTTCTTATTAAGGTAGTAGTCTCGCACAAACAACCATGAAATAAAGCCCCTCTGTTTAATTGTCAGGATTGGTATGAAAAGTCACTTTGCCACAGCCTGAAAGCTTTGAACAGGAAAGTTAAGGATATCAAAGAACAGACAGCAGTTTGTGGCACAGCATTACCAAATTTTAACTAAAGGCTTGCTTCTTAAAAGATCTTTTCTTATTAATCCATTTTAAAAAATAATTTTTTACAATGAGTGAAACAACCTGCCAATTAAGTAGGATTTTTAACTTTTTACATTGCAAAACAATTCACTTCAATTTAATTACCATAAGATTTTTAGAAAGAAAATATTTGTGTGGTGATGGACTGGCTGCTGTCAATATGCTGTCTGTAATATGTACATGGGTTCCTCTTGCCAAGATGGAGACTCATGACCTCAGGGCTGCAGTTATGTCACTGAGACAGTATGCATGCCTTCTTCCATAGATTCTCCAAATACCCAGAGCAACTCATGCATCCAAGATTTGCCACACCTCTCTGCATACATGATTTTTTCACTTTTTCCAAAACAAGCAGCATACAAACATACAATAACCTACAGAATGAGCAGACATGATAGGAATGACAGCAATTTTGGTACATTCCTATTATTGTTATTGTCTAAAAAAAAAGACAGATAACAAATACCGACTGTATCTTGATAAGGCATGACAGATAAATGATGCACTCCTGTAACTTAGCATTTGCAAAACCATTCATGACAAGGGTGTACCTTACTCACACTGATCATTAGCAAGGCTTTCATGTTCAAGAATGATCTCTATGCAGACTTACAGGGGTTGGACAATGAAACTGAAACACTGGCCAATTTAGTGTTGGAGGTCTCATGGCTAAATTTGACCAGCCTGGTGGCCAGTCTTCATTGATTGCACATTCCACCAGTAAGAGCAGAGTGTGAAGGTTTAATTAGCAGAGTAATAGGTGAAGGTTTAATTAGCAGAGTAATAGCACCAGTTTTGCTTAAAATATTGTAACGCACACAGCATTATGGGTGACATATCAGAGACAAATTGTTGGTGCGCGTCTCGCTGGCGCATCTGTGACCGAGACAGCAAGTCTCTGTGATGTATCAAGAGCCACGGTATCCAGGGTAATGTCAGCATACCACCAAGAAGGACGAACCACATCCAACAGGAGTAACTGTGGACACAAGAGGAAGCTCTCTGAAAGGGATGTCCGGGTGCTAACCCGGATTGTATCCAAAAAACATAAAACCACAGCTGCCCAACTCACTGCAGAATTAAATGTGCATCTCAACTCTCCTGTTTCCACCAAAACTGTTCATCGGGAGCTCCACAGGGTCAATATCCATGGCCATACTAATGAATTATTGTGGTCTAAAACCAGGCGTTTCAGTTTCATTGTCCAACCCCTGTAGATCCCCTTTCCAAATGACTGAACAGAGTAGAAAGAAATGTCACATTCCTGTAGGTGAACTTTATGTTGATGTTTTCGATATATTGCTCTGCTTGATAAACTTGTAATGAACCATGAAGCGGAGAGAAAATATGTTAAATGAACTAAACATTAGACTCAGCTAGTCTTCTCATGAAACCTAATTGTAAAATAAAGCACAGAGAAGGAGATGTTTTCTTATGGGAAATTGACCTAATTCTGAAGAGGAAGACATAGATGATAGGAAAAAAAAAGCAAGTTGATTAGATTTCTGAAACAAGGGGGAAAACATGTTAAGATTCATCTCAAACTATGTAATCTTCCACCTCATGCAAATGTCTGCTGTCTGTGTCCCTTTTAACTCCAGGCTCTGTATCCTCTGGTGACCTGCCTGCTGTGTGTCAGTCAGAAGCAGTTCTTCCTCAGCCGTTGGCACATTTTCCTCAACAACTGCCTCTCAAACCTCAAGGTCTGTATTTCCGTTTATACACTCAAGATTTAGTTCAGTAGGTTTTATTTGTCTAAATCAAAAGCATTGTTATGCCCACGCACAAAAACCATGCATGCGTACTCATCCATGGAGAACACACAGTATATGCATACAACACTAAATTTGTCTATGAGAAATCCCTGTCATTTCTGTTCCTTGTGTTGTTTGACTGGTGGGCAAGGCTGACACACGTTTGCCAGGTGGATGCGTATGAATTAGTTTCCATGATGAAACAAAATTGTTTTGAATTCATTTCTGCCTGCATGTGTACGAATGCAGAATAAAGACCCCAAGATGGCACGTGTGGCTCTAGAATCACTCTACCGCCTGCTGTGGGTCTACATGATCCGAATAAAGTGCGAAAGCAACACTGGAACGCAGAGGTAACAGTTCCATATAGTTATAGTTTTCATCATAGTAAATGTAAGATGCAATTTGAAACTCTGAGAGCAATAGACTACAAAGAAAACAGAAAATGATGATCTTAAAGTCGAAGTAGAAATTATTTAAGCAAAACATGTAATGAATTTATCAAATTATTTAACTTCTCCTCCCTGCCTCCTTTTTCTCATTTGTCCTTTTTCTCTCAGTCGTCTGACGTCAATTACGTCCACTTTGTTCCCTAAAGGGAGTCGTAGTGTCGTGCCCAGAGACATGCCGCTTAATATTTTTGTCAAGATCATCCAGTTTATCGCTCAGGTGTGTATATCATTGCACACATGTACAAACCTGCCTGATGTAGGTTGGTACTCTTCCATCTCAGAAGACATGAGAAATAAAGTGGGATTCCATGTCTTTTCTGTTTTATCCAGACTGTTTTGTTGAATCCAAAATTTAATACTAAAAATCAAATGCTAAAAAATAATGAAAATGCAGGATTACCAGGAAAGTAGGCCATCACTTTTTTTTTTATGTTACAGTGGAATACATTATCAAAATTGATTACATTTCAGCTCATAGCTGAGCTTTTGAAACTCATACTGATGATGTTGAAGTACGTGCTTTCATGGCTCCTCAAGCCTCTGTGGCCGCTGCTGTCACCAAACATCATATATGTCATTTAGCAACTGAGTAGATTACCAGTTTGTGTTTTAATGACTCAAATATAAAGACGATAAATGAGACTTTTTTGACCTTTCTTGTTTAGTCTTTGTTATTTTAATAAGAATTAGTGTAAGCAGTTTTATAATAAACCTGTCCAACTGATGACACACAATACGCATCACATTAGTCCTGAAATCCAGTATGTTTGTCCTTTGTTCAGGAGAGACTGGATTTTGCCATGAAGGAGATCATATTTGACCTTCTGAGTGTTGGGAAACCTGCCAAAGCCTTCAGTCTCAACCCAGAGGTAAAGACAAGAAAGCCTGACATTCAGCCTTATGCACACAAACACAGATGAACAGTGTATTCCCCTGGCTATGGTACAGGGAGGAGGAATCAGTTTTTATTTGTAGTTTGTAGAGTCATCACAGGAAGCTAAAAATTCATATACTCTCCCATGGAGCTTTGACATCAAATGTACCTTAATAATGAATCATCACCTTTTCAGCTATGGTTCTTTTTTTACCGTCTACTGTGAGTCTAATGGACTAATAGGAGTGCAATGCTAAATTGTGCCACTGTAAAGACTTTATAAACAAGAATCCCTTAGTTGACAGCACTGAAGTATTGAAAAGATACTTCATTCATTTTTTTTATGAATTATTACAAATAAAAGCAGTTAACAATAGTAAAGATTTGTTGTGTCTTCCAACATATGAATGCTGTCTGTTCTGGTGTAACATGCTTTCACTCAATCCTCACTCAGTCTTCCATAGCTCCTGATTAACAGGCATGTTGTAAGGACGCTGTGCTTTATCTGTGTTGCAGCGTATGAACATAGGTCTGCGGGCGTTCCTGGTGATAGCAGATGCTCTGCAGCAGAAGGATGGAGAACCTCCTATGCCCAATACAGGAGCCACTCTGCCCTCTGGAAACTCTCTGAAGAAGAAGAAAACCTATCTCAGCAAGACGCTCACTGAAGAGGAAGCCAAACTAATAGGTCTGTGTGTGTCTGTGGGTATTCAAGCTATTGTTACATTATTTGACTGTGTTCTCTAACTCTATGTACTGTCTCTTTGTGTTTCCCACAGGCATGTCCCTCTACTACTCCCAGGTGCGAAAGGCTCTGGACAACATCCTTAGACACCTGGACAAGGAGGTGGGACGCTGCATGATGCTCACCAGCGTCCAGATGCTCAACAAAGAACCGGAGGACATGATCACGTATGTAACTACAAAGTGAAGGGGCTGAGGTGAGTTCTAGTTTAGATTGTAAATGAATTACTAATGAATTACACCATCTTTGACAGCGGTGAAAGGAAGCCTAAAATTGACCTGTTCAGGACATGTGTGGCTGCTATTCCTCGTATTCTTCCTGATGGCATGTCCAAACCTGAGCTCATTGACCTGCTTTCACGGTGAGTTACAGAGAGGACAACTTAATCTCTTCATCTCATTGCATATTTAAAATTTTTCTTTATCAGTTTTCATTATTGTAAGCAAGAACTTGTTTATTTTACTTTGTTGGTATGCTTTCATCTCTCTCTCAGACTCACAGTGCACATGGACGATGAGCTTCGCCTTATTTCCCAGAACTCCCTCCAGAGCTTGTTACTGGATTTCTCAGACTGGAGGGAAGATGTCCTGTTCGGTTACACACATTTCCTTCTGCGTGAGGTATAATTGAGCTTGACAGTAACCTCCAGCTTCCCTTAGGCTCACACAAAATCCTATAATTCAGGTTAATTTGAGCAGTAACAAACAGCAATCTGTGTCTGAAAATAGGTTGAGTAGGTCGTATGTGTTTTACAGCAAACCCATAAAACATTGCCCCTAGTTATTTTTCTCCATTGTTTTTGATCTTAGTCGATTTCAAAATGATATTTTTTGCCACAGAAAGCCTATAAAGAGCCACTGGAAACTCAGAAAGCATTATCCTTTTGGATGAATAATATATGTTCGAATACTGACATTGGCAGCCCTTCTATTTATGTCCCTCTCCAAACTATTTCAGGTTCAAGACACCCATCCAGGTCTGCAGGATGCATCTGTGAAGCTGCTTCTCCAGCTGCTCACACAGTGGAGACTGGCTCTGCAGCTTCAGGGGAAGATGCGAGGTGGAGTTGAGGTTTGTACAGCACAGACTAGAATAGTCATAAGCTGACATTTATTTAAAATTCTATATTTCAAAAAACTATTTTACAGACATATTTGACCATCCATCACATGTAATATGCTTTTAAGTGTGATGGTCAGTCTTGCCTAATAATAATAATGTCATAGTCAGTTTCACACAGTCAATTTTAAAATTCAGTAACTCCAGATTTAATGACCAGCCAAGGGCACTTATAGTAGTATTTGTTATTCTTAACTAACTTCTCCTCCTTCTGTGTCTTCCCTCTCCATCAGGCCAGCACCAGACTGCCAGAGAGAAGCCCTCATTGCTCAGTGTTACATGCGGTAGAAGGCCTGGCTCTGCTGCTCCTTTGCTCATGTCAGATTAGCACAAGGAAGCTGGCAGTTGGCGTGTTAAGAGAAATACGCTGCCTCTTCACAGCTCTGGGTCATGCTGAGGTACACTACAGGAAAAAAGAAAGAGAAAGGACATAGAAATAGAAGGGGGGAAGTCATCTGACTGTAGCTGTGATTAGAGATGCAGCCTGTGAATTTTCTCACATGGTGTAACGCTGATATACAAATAGCTGATTATATAATTGTCTTCCCCTGCAGGATGATGATAAACCCATGATAGAGGTCATGGACCAGCTCAGCCCAGCTGTGATGGACAGCTTTGTTCATGTGGCTGTGTCTGACTCAGTAAGTGGATTTGTGTTAAGAGTGTAGCTGTAACATTAATACATCAGATCAATTCACATCACATCACAGTCCTCCAAAATATGCTTTTGCTGCTGTGTATCATTGTATCCTCTCCTCCTCAGTCCACTTTGCCACTCAGCCACCATGTTGACCTCCAGTGGCTGGTGGAGTGGACAGCCCGACTCGTGAGCAGTTCTTATGATGTGAAGAGCCCGAGCCATGTCTGGATCTTTGCCCAGTGTCTAAAGGACCCATGGGTGCTCTGTCTGCACATCTTTTTGCGGCAGGAGCACCTGCCAAAACACTGCCCTATCGCCCTGGGATACGCCTGGCCCTACGCTTTCACACGGCTCCAGCTGCTCCTGCCACTGGTTGACCCCAAGTATGAGAACATGCATTTATTACACTGTGATTTTCCGGCATTTTAGCTGCTGCTTAAATAACCAAAATCGCAACATAATTACCAAGAAATGTCACATGAAACAAATAGTGCGTGCCTATGAAGGATTCAAATGTTTGACCATCTACTCTCTCCTGTTTTTCCACCTCTTTCTACAGCAGCCCAGTGAATGCTAAGAAGACCAGTACACCAGGCTCCAGTGACAGCTACATCTCCCTGTGGCGGAACTACCTGATCCTCTGTCTAGGTGTGGCCAAACCAAGCATCATGTCCCCCGGTCATCTTAGAGCTTCCACACCAGAGATAACAGCCACCACACCCGACGGCAGTGTCACCTACGACAACAAGGTGTGTATGCCTGGGTTTATCACAAATTTTGGAAAGTCTAGTCTCTATTAACAATAGTTAATTGTTAAAAAGAATTTTTTTTCTCTGACTCATTGATGAATGTGATTTGAAATGCAAAGCGCCATTTTTGTCATACTGGCATTATCAGCATTAATCCTGAGTAGGATTAATACTTTTTATTTGAAAATGACTCATTAATAAAGATAGTGATAGTGTTATATGTGAAGTGTATATTGTAAATAATGAATATTTATGGTTTCATACTTGTCATTGTAACATTATTCTTTAATTGCTCAGGTGATAGGCACTCCCTCTGTAGCCTGGCTTTTAAAACAGCTTGTCCCTCTGATGAGAGCTGAGAGTTTGGAGATCACAGAGTCTCTGGTTCTGGGCTTTGGATGCACAAATGCTCTGGTCTTCAGGTACTGGAGTATGAACATGTACCAAAACACACACAACGTGTATTTTCCATCTTAGACTTGGGTTAGGTATTATACATTGTTTTTACATAATACAATACCAAATATTTGTTTATTGTGAAAACACATTACTGATTTAATGCACAGGTTAACGTGCAGGAATCACGAAGTAGTTGTTTGCTTTTTCTGTATGACCCAGGTCTATTCTTCGTTGTGAGCTTTTGCTTTGGCAAAATATAAACACAAAGCGTAAATGGAGAAAACTTGATAGATTTCTATTACATTAGAAAATGGATGATTTGCTAGATTTTTTTTCTTACATAAGAAAGACATTCATTGAATGTTTTTGCTCAGCTCATCTCTAAATGTGCTGCGTGCCTCTCTGACATTCAGAGAAAAAAATGCACAAATACACTAATCTGCAGGGGAATTCTTGAGAGACAGAGATATATCACATTCTTTCAAAGTACAGAGGTTCCATTGTTAAAGGAAAGTATTTTGTTTTAAAAGGGAAAATCTATTTTTAACCTGAAAATGTTTTCCAATAGGGCACTCATTGTTATGAAGTCTCTCCAGACGAATTTGTCTAACATTGCTTTGTGTTAGGATTAGTGGTTTTAGGGCATCTGACATTTTGGTTGCACAAGATAGATATTTGTTAGAAACCTGTTCTGTTTCTTTAAATCTGACTTTCCCCCATCTGCAAAGAAAGGTTTGAACAATCTCAGCAATTAACGCGTTTAATGCCTTTTCCCCCTGTAATCCTGTGTGCCACAGGGAGCTGGTTGAAGAACTCCATCCACTGATGAAGGAAGCACTGGAACGTAGGCCTGAGGTATCACACACAATGATAGAAGGCCAGAGAGAAGAATACTGACAGCCCAGAAACAAAATTAAATTAACTTTATTCATGCCAAGCAGAAAACTGTGAAAATATTTCTGGATTACATGCGTTGCATCATACTTTAACATACATTTTTAAACTTTTAGCTGCAGAATTAACACTGTTTAAGATGTAAATTGAAAATCTGTTTGTTCTTTCAGAACAAGAAGCGCAGAGAGAGGAGGGATCTTCTCAGGCTGCAGCTGCTGAGGATCTTTGAGCTCTTGGCTAATGCAGGCGTTATCAGTGACAGGTAGCACATGATTATATCTCAAGTGCCATCTTGCTTTCTTTGTTGTGATCTCTCTTGTTGTACTTCTGTTCTTATGCAGCGATGCTGTAATGATGCAGTTTTTTACCTGCAAAATGTAAGAAAGATGATCTCTATGATTATGAATATCAGATTTCTTTGTCCTCCTCCGTAGCACCAATGGAGCACTGGAGCGTGATTCACTGGCACTGGGGGCCTTGTTCCTTGAGTACGTGGATCTAACGCGAATGCTTCTGGAGGCTGAGAATGAGAAGGAGCTGGACATACTTAAAGACATCAGAACCCATTTCAGTGGGATGGTGGCTAATCTCATCCAGTGTGTTCCTGGTAAGTCGTTTCATTCATATTTTATTGTTATTATTATATATCATTCTACAGTGGTACTTCATTATTAGTAGATGCGGTAGCCATGACTTTACCTTTGCTCTACAGCCACAGACTAAATCATGTCAGCAAAAAAGCCTAGAGATTCGAAAATTAAATTTACACGTCTCTTTTTTCCTCATCCTCACATCTGTGCAGTCCACCACAGACGCTTCCTCTTCCCTCAACAGTCACTGAGACATCACCTCTTCATCCTCTTCAGCCAATGGGCTGGACCCTTCAGTGTTATGTTCACTCCCTTAGATCGTTACAGCGACCGCAACCACCAGATCACTCGCTACCAGTACTGTGCTCTCAAGGTAAGTGATCATGCTCCCAAACTCTACCACACAGGAGGAGTTATTTTATTTTACAGAAACCTTGGCATTAACTCAGCTTTTGTCACATAGGCCATGTCAGCAGTTCTCTGTTGTGGTCCCGTGTTTGACAACGTGGGACTCTCTACTGATGGCTATCTCTACAAATGGCTTGACAACATCTTGGCCTGCCATGACCTACGAGTAAGTGATGACTTTGATTTATTTAACAGGAGCTTTCTGTGTATGCTATTTTTTTCTTAACATACATTCTTGACTGTACAGAACTTCAGCTGACCCCAAGAAGTTATTATTCAAATCTTAGTTTTCTTTTGTTAATGTGAATTATTCCCTCTACATGATAACGTATGTTTGCCGTAGGTGCACCGTCTGGGGTGCGAGGTGGTGATTCTGCTCTTGGAACTGAACCCGGACCAAATCAATCTGTTTAACTGGGCCGTGGACCGCTGCTTCACTGGTTCCTATCAGCTGGCATCAGGCTGCTTCAAGGCCATCGCCACAGTCTGTGGAAATAGGTAACAAATCATGCACTAGTTAGAATCTGCCTAGCTGGTGTTTTCTATGTTGAGAAAGTCTACCAGGGAAACTCCTTCTGATTTCCATGTTAACAATTTTACATGAAAATAAAATTTCCTTATGGGTATAAATATATTTTTAAAATGATAAATTGATAAACAACATATTTAGAAAGCCTAATGCAGCATGCAAAAGCTTTTTTAAAATAATACATATTTACAAAAGGTGAGTCTTATGGGTGTTATTATGCTGGCTATAGGGTAACCAATGAAATTATACCATGAACATAAAGTACACAAATACTCTTCAGCCTGCTATTGTCCACACTGCACACACCATTTAATTTGTTTTCACTGTAACCAGTAAATAGAGACCATTTCTACTTATTTTTACAGGAACTATCCATGTGACCTGGTGACTCTGCTCAATCTGGTGCTGTTCAAAGCCTCAGACACCAGCAGAGAAATATATGAGATATCCATGCAGCTAATGCAGGTACATTCAAATGTACAGCACACAGAATACAAAGGCTGTGATCCAGTGTTAAATATGGAAAAGAGAACTCAAGCATTTTGGCTGTTATATAATATGTCTTCAGGTACTGGAGTCTAAGCTGTGTGCGTACTCTAAGCGGATGGTGGAGCAGAAGCCTGATAATATTTTGTATGGAACACACGGGCCCCTGCCCCCCCTGTACAGCGTCAACCTGTCCCAGCTTTCCATCCAGCTGGCCAGCATGTACCCAGAGCTTACTCTGCCTCTGTTCTCAGGTAAATACTGGATGTTGACTATGTTCAGGGGAAAACCCCATTTTTTTCTGCTTTCCTTCATTATCATGTATTGACAGCAAAAAAAATGTTTCAAAACCAATTCCTTTAAAATTTGTTTTTCTGTGCAGAGGTTAGCCAGCGTTTCCCAACCACCCACACTAATGGTAGACAGATCATGCTATCCTACCTGCTACCGTGGCTTAGTAACATTGAGCTAGTGGACACGGGGCTCCTGCCTCCTGCCTCAAGCCCCTGCACACCAGAGGAAGAATCTCGTGGTCAGGCACAGGGTATGGGTCTGTGCCCCAGTCTAAGGGGTAATGGCTGGGGCTCCCTGCAGGCGACCTCACTGGTGCTCAACAACCTTATGTTTATGACTGCTAAGGTGGGAACCCATTTACGTTTATGAAATTTCGTTTTCTTTCCCAACGATATCTCCTGCCATTCAACTGGAATTTTTTTCGTTCCATCATCAGTATGGAGATGAAGTTCCTGGCCCAGAGATTGAGAATGCCTGGAATGCTCTGGTATGCAATGAGCGCTGGAGCAACAACTTACGGATCACCCTGCAATTCCTTATTAGCCTGTGTGGAGTCAGCAGTGACACCACACTGTTGCCTTATGTAAGTTTAACCTGTGCATACTGATAGAAATCTCAGTACTACAGTACTCGTATGGTAGTAAAGTACAGTATAATGAGATAAAAATAACAAATACTGTATGAAATATATACAATGAAAATGCTGTAAACCAATTAGTGCTGTTATTTTGTATCTGCTCTAGATCAAGAAGGTGGTGATCTACCTGTGTCGCAACAACACCATCCAGACTATGGAGGAGCTCCTGTTTGAGCTGCAGCAAACAGACCCAGTCAATCCTGTGGTCTTGCACTGTGACAACCCTCCCTTCTATCGTTTTGCTGCCAGCAACAAAGCCTCAACCTCACAGACAGGTGAGAGTTCCTGTCTTATACTGTGTTGTCAAATAATAATAATAATAATAATAATACATTTTATTTCATGGCGCCTTTCAAAGTCTCAAGGTCACCTTACAGATAGAAAAGGAAGCATACAGCATGATATACATAGAGTGCATTAAAACAACAGTAACAAGAATACATAAACGGCGGGAGAGAATGTAAAGGCAAAAGGGTGGATTATCTAGGAAGTGGGCGAAGTACAGTAAAAGTAAATTGAAATACAGAAACCCAGATGACAGAACAACAAATATGAAACAGTATGAGACAATATGAAATAGGCAGAGGGTGGTAGGACATCACGGGCTGCTTTGAGAAGTTAAGAGAGTTAGGTGGAAAACGCTATACGGAACAGATATGTTTTGAGTGATGATTTAAAAGTTGATAGGTCCAGAGACGACCGGATGCGATGAGGGAGAATGTTCCAAAGGCGGGGCGCAGTGTGGCTGAAGGATCTAGCGCCCATGGTGGCCAGGCACGCTGTAGGGGTGCAGAGGAGAGTGGAACTGGAGGAGCGGAGAGGACGAGGCGGAGAATAGATATGAAGTAGTTCAGTGATGTATGGTGGGGCAATAGAGTGGAGGGCTTTGTAGGTGAGAAGAAGGATTTTATAGATTATACGGAAGGACACAGGGAGCCAGTGAAGTTGTTTAAGGACAGGGGTGATATGATGTGAGGATGGAGTTCTGGTGATGATTCGGGCAGCAGAGTTCTGGACAAGTTGAAGTTTGCGAAGTGATTTGAGAGGTAGACCAGTGAGGAGTGAGTTACAGTAATCCAAACGAGAGGTGACAAAGGCGTTAATGAGTATTGCCGTGCTATCGGTGGTGAGTGAGGAACGGATGCGGTTTATGTTACGGAGATGGGAGTAGGCCGACCGGGTAGTGGTATTGATATGCTGAGTGAAGGAGAGAGTACCGTCTAGGATGACACCCAGGCTTTTAACTTGGGGGGAGGGGAGGACAGTATTGTTGTCAATTTGAATGGAGAAGGTGCTGGTTTTAGAAAGGGTGGATCTGGTGCCCACGAGGAGAATTTCAGTTTTGTCAGGGTTGAGTTTCAAAAAGTTATGGGTGAACCAGGATTTGATATTATGTAAGCAGGTAAGGAGGGAGGGAGGGGGGAGGGTAGAAGATGGAGCAGCAGAGAGGTAGAGCTGGGTGTCGTCTGCATAACAGTGGAAATTGATGTTATGTTGCCTAAGGATATTTCCGAGAGGAAGGAGATAAATAATAAAGAGGAGGGGCCCCAGGACAGAGCCCTGAGGCACGCCACAACTGACAGTGGAGGGCTGGGAGTGGAAGTTCTGGAGATGGACGGACTGGGTGCGGTCAGATAGGTAGGAGGTGAACCATGAGAGGACCGATGGAAGCAAGGCGATGGAGGAGAATATTGTGTGAGATGGTGTCAAAAGCTGCAGTTAGGTCAAGGAGGATGAGGATGGAGACAAGGCCAGAGTCTGCGGCTACTAGGAGGTCGTTGGTGATTTTGACCAGGGCAGTTTCAGTGCTGTGAAGTTGGCGGAAACCAGATTGAAAGTGTTCGTATAGGCTATTGGCGGAAAGGTGGGTATGGACCTGGTGGTGAACAACTTTTTCCAGGATTTTGGAGAGGAACGGGAGATTGGAGATAGGGCGGAAGTTGTTAAGGTCGGCAGGATCGAGACCAGGTTTTTTTAGAATTGGTGAGATGATGGCTGTCTTGAGTGATGGGGATACGATGCCAGAACTGAGGGAAGTGTGAATAATGTGGGTAAGATGAGGAAGGAGAGAGGGGAGACAGAGCTTGACGAGGTTGGTTGGTAGGGGGTCAAGTTTGCAGGTTGAGGGTTTGGATTTGAGGATCAGGGAAGAGATAACCGTGGTGGGTGGAATGATAAAACTCGAAAGCAGGGAGGATACTGGTAGAGAGGGAAGGGTACAGTGGAGGCAGTTCGCAGTGTCACAGATGGGGGGAAATTGCTGGTGTATATTTTCGATTTTTGATGAGAAGAAATCCAGGAAGTTATTGCACAAGGTGGTGGAGAGTGAAGGGAAGAGAGGAGTATCGGGAGGGCCCAATAAATTTTTGACAGTGGAGAAGAGGGAACGCGTGGAGCCAGAGGCGGATACAATAAGCGAGGCATAGAAGTCAGATTTTGTTTGAGTAATGGTTTGCTTGTACTTCAGTATGTGGTTTAGGTATAAGTCCTTGTGGGTGGATGAACCGGTTTTTTTGAAGAGACGTTCAAGGCGACGGGCTTGGGTTTTGAGGAGGCGGAGTTCGGGTGTGTACCATGGAGCAGAGTGCGTAAAGGATACAGATCTAGTTTTGAGTGGGGCGAAGGTGTTGAGTAGATTTCGTAGCTCACAGTTGAAATTGGATAACATGTTGGAGAGGGACGGTGTGTAATTAGTACATGAAAGGTTGTTGAGAGCAGCAGTGAAGGAGGGGAGGTCGATGTTCTTTAAGTTACAGAAGGTGATGGTGCGGGAGAGGTGGGTTTTGAAGAGAGGTAGTTTGGAGTTAAAGCAGACTAGTTTGTGGTCGGAGAAGAAGGTGTCGAGGGTAGAACATGACTGAACTGTGACGCCAGGGCAGCAGACTAAGTCGAGGGTGTGGCCTAGAGAATGTGTTGGGGAGGTGATGTATTGTTGGAGCCCAAAGCTGTCCAGACAGGAAATTAGGTCTTTTGTAGCGGTGTTGTTGGGATTGTCGAAGTGGATGTTAAAATCACCAAGAAGAATTATGTTGGCTGACAGAGAGATGAGGTCAGCTAAGAGGTCAGACAGTTCGTCCAAGAAGGTCGGGTTAGGTTTTGGTGGGCGGTAGATAGTGGCCAAGAAGGTTGGTGTGTGACCATGAATACGTGCTATGAGAGCTTCAAAGGACTGGAAGGTGATAGTGGGGTGGATGGATATTTTGTATTTAAGGTTGTACAGTATGGCGATGAAATGATTGTCATCGATGAAATGATTGTCATCTCATCATGTCAGTTTCAACGTGCCAGATGTGTATCTGACAAATGAGTGACTGTACTGTGTTTCTAAAGATAATCTGTAATGTTTATTATGTGCAGGCACCACCTCCAGCAGTAACACTGTGGTGGCTGGTCAGGAGAACCTGCAAGATACAGATGAGAACAAGCTGGTCAGAGAGAGTGAAGAACGGTTAGTATTAATACCAATTATTACTATTAATAATATACTATTAATTTACTTTTTATGGGTACTTGTATTGAAGTTGGCAGTTTTTCAACTGGTTATTACATGCATATGTTACTATGCCAACTAAATATTAAACTATCAGACTGGTATAAATCTAGAATCTGAATTTCATTGTAATATCATGTATTTTGTTTCAGAAGGGCCAGGGCTCACAATAGACTGGAGTCTCGCTACAGCAACAGCTCAGGAGGCTCATATGAGGATGAAAAAGGTAAGTTGTCTTGTCTTACATGACCATGAATGTACATAGTTATTGGAGCTGTCCAGGGTGTACTCATGCACAGAGCTCACAGGGACTTACCATACAAACAACATGACTAATATGCAGAGCTGTAGGACATGGATTCTTAGTCTATAATGTTCTCCACCCACTTTGACCTAAGGCCTTCATACCTAGTATTGAAAGTACACACCTTTTATGGTGAAACCAACATGGATTGTGTGACCAGGCTGAACAGCCACAGTCATATTTAAGTGACAAAATCTTTGGATTGATTTGTTTTTGTAGCTGACCCACTTCCTCCATATGCTGGCTGGCTACTGAGCGTTCTGGAGACCAACCGTCCTCAGCCCTTACCGATGCCTGTTAATGGAGGCTGCTGGGCTCCTCTGGTTGACTACCTTCCAGAAACCATCACACCTAGAGGACCACTGCACAGGTACTCACCAACAATCATGGACACACGTCGGCAACACATCAGCAGAGTCAGTTAAGCCAGGCATTGCTTCACACATGAATCACCTACTCTTGAAACTCCAGCACGGCATGAAAAGTAGGCAGCTTGTTAATGCATATTAGAAAGGTTTTGTGAATGAACTTCTGTCACTCCTAACATCTCAAAAATATTATTTATAATGAAATGAAAATGAGATTCAGGTTAGAGTTATAATTCACCTACATCTTACATTACTGAAGCATTATATCCTTGGAAATACAGTCGTACTCCAGCTTACGCCATTTCTACTTAGGCCATGCTTTATGTCACCAATCAAGTCGATTAATGACATAAGCTGAGTTTGCCGTGTTAACTATCACATTTTGAATGATGCTTCTCAGTTCCAGGAGGATGTTACACAAGACATACACAAAGCTGTTTTCTAAGACTTGACTGAGAATGTTCAATAGGTCACAGCTACACCTGACTAGAAATACTTCCTGGAATCTGTGGAATCTGTATCTCCATAATATCTTGTCTGAAGCACATTCTGGTAATCTGCTCTAACAACACAATAGAAAATACAAGTTTTCTCTTGGGTGTGGTTAGCTCTAACTTTTTCATGTATTAATTTGACTGACTAGATTTGTTATCGTTTGTATAATTCTTTATACTAATTATTAGAAAACAGAATCTGTGATGTAGTAGCTTTGTACAGAACTGCTCTAGGACATTTATTGTGAGCTACAGTAATTGAATGTCCCAAGAATGGTTGTCAATGGAAAAAGGAAATATATTTCATTTTGTCGTGTTCTCACAAGATTTGTGTGTGTGTGTGTGTGTGTGTGTGTGTGTGTGTGTGTGTGCGTGCGTGCGTGCGTGCGTGCGTGCGTGCGTGCGTGCGTGCGTGCGTGCGTGCGTGTGCGTGCGTGTGCGTGCGTGCGTGTGCGTGTGCGGGTCATCAGGTGTAACATTGCAGTGATCTTTATGACTGAAATGGTGGTGGACCACAGCGTGAGAGAAGATTGGGCTTTACATCTGCCCCTGCTACTACATGCCCTCTTCTTGGGTAGGTCTACACAACAAACATACACCCAGGACACTTTGCTTTCTCTTGGTACAAGGCTAGCTTTTATCTTTAAGACTTTGAACGAGAAAGGGGAAAGTAGTCACATATTCTAAATGTCATGCATAAAACACGTGTTCATTTTTAACCAGAAGTATTTTGAAGATTGAATTATTACTTTGTGAGAACGTGAACTAGTAATCCAACTTCTCTTACTCGTAACTCCCAGTAAGGAAATATGACCTAAAAAGATATGATCAGTAATCATTGTTCACTGTCCTTTCAAACACATACTACCCACACAAAAATAACTTGAGGCATGCAGGCATTTTTGTGATGTTGAATAATTTAATGGCATGAGGCTTTATCTTCATCCACCACTGACAGTCAGAACAAACAGTACTCGTCTGGCATAGACACGTGCCCCAGAGTCTACATTTCTCACCAAGATGGTATTGTCTAACATGAGGATACATACCTGCCCTCTCAGCTGCGCGGACATATATGGAGTTATTTAGTCTGCATATTCAACATACTAGCCCTTGAGCTCAGGCTGTTCATTATAATTACATCAGTATTACTACGCATGTGAAGTTATATAATACAACACAACCTGTCATGTTGCATATGTTATGCTAAATGCACCCTGCTGTTATAGTCTGTGCTCTACTTTGCATGCAGATTTATAATCCTGCTGTTGTGACATTGCATGTGTGTTTTGTTGGCCAGGTTTGGACCACTACAGGCCAGAGGTCTATGAACACAGCAAACGCCTCCTTCTTCACCTCCTCATTGCCCTCTCCTGCAACAACAACTTTCAGGTCAGAGTGGGAGCCTAACATTTAGTTTTTTATTATTACACATTATTACCATTTTACACTAAACATCATATTACACATTGCAGCAATGGAAAGTTATTAGTTCTTAAGTGAATTCATATACTTGGCTTGGGGCAGGTTTCACTAACTGCCACATTTTTGTGTTTCCAGGTAATAGCCTCAGTTTTGATGCTGACAAGAGAGATGAGTGACAACAAGACCCTCACCATTAAGTCCAGCTACCACACAGAGTACCAGCAGTCACGTAAGTAGAAAATGCTCAATCTGCCTACACACATTTATTAATCCTCTGACATTTACCAGTGTGGATATTAATCAGTTTTCAGATGGCAAATTTGATACAAACCTACTGAAAAAGTACAGTAACTAACAACATGATAAAGTAAGTTAACAGTACATGTAATTCTGTATACTCTATGGTCATGTTCCCTTAGATGCACCCGACTTCCTGCGAGAGTGGCAGACATCTCCCGTGGTGGATTCTGGCCTTAGTTCCACCTCCAATTCTTCCTCTGCCAGTTTGGGTGGTGGCAGCTCTGCAGGTAGTGTTGGAAATTTGCCTATTGTGACACCTGATGATCTAGAGGACCTTGAAGATACAACCAATGAGACGGATGAGAAGACAAATAAACTCATTGAGTTTCTCTCCACCAGGTACGCAGACCTCCACACCTATAGAATATTTTGATAATGTGTTTGTGAAGTGTGTGTGTGTGTGTGTGTGTGTGTGTGAGAGAGAGAGAGAGAGAGAGATAATCTCACTGCGCACTTACTGCATAGTGCTTGTTTAACACTTATCTGGTGCTACTGGTGGTGGGTATATAGTGCCTGGAGTACTGTGTTGTTGTTACTCAGAGCATTTGGGCCACTCTGGGTGCATGAGGACATCACACCAAAGAACCCCAACTCCAAGAGTGCAGAGCAGCTGTCCAACTTCCTACGCCATGTCATGTCTGTCTTCAAAGAGTCTAAGTCTGGTAAGGAAATAATAAATTAAATGTACTACATTATGATTCATGCACAGCATCTCTGAAAATCCATATTTTGTTTTTAAATAATTTGATTAAAGTCCTTGTTTGTGTTCCATCACGAAGCAATCCTCCAGACTTTGAAAAATCCAACACAGTAGCACTAAATGCATCATTAACACTACCAGTCTTCGCAATTCTATTTATTTTAAGTAAGAACGTTAACGTCTCATAGTGTTGACAAACCTGCAACGCGTGCTTCTGTGTCTGTATCTGTCTTTGTACCCATCTGTTTATATAGACTTCCACTTGGAGCAGCAGCTGAGTGACGTGGCTTTACAGACGGCTCTGTGCAGCTCGTCACGTCACTATGCTGGGCGGTCGTTCCAGATCTTCAGAGCTCTCAAACAGCCGATCAACAACCATGCTGTCTCTGACCTGGTGTCACGGCTCGTTGAGGTTGTGGGAGAACACGGAGACGAGGTGCAGGTGAGTGGGGGCGCGAATGAGAGATTGTGAGGTTGGAGGCAGTATAGGAAAGACTTATTCCAGCAGTACACTATTTGTATTCTGCAGGATTCATGATGATGCAGAGGTTTTTGCTTGTTTTGCTTGTTTCAACAAGATTTGTGTTTTAGGGCTATGTGATGGAGGTGCTGTTAACACTGGAGTCTGTGGTTGTGAATCTTGCTGAATGTCTGAAAAACAGTGACCTTATGGCAGCTCTAACCAGGTATGCCTTCCATCTTTATGTGTGTATTTTAATTTACTCAGTGTAGCCACCAAAACCTCCTGTCATTTTCCTAGTGATACTGATACAAAGATACTATATTCAACATGTATAACCGTATTCAGGTGTATGCATTGTTATTGTGACTCACAGGACTTCCTCACCGGACTTTGTGACCAGTGACAAACTTATGAACAGAAAGAGCACGGGTCAGTTAAATTTTCCTGGCCCAGGATTTGTTGGGCTGTCATCACAACGCCACCAGCGGTCCTACTCGGCCCCCAAGAAGTTTGGCGAGTGTGGCAACCAATTGAGTGATCCTCCTCGCAGTGCAACTCTGGACCGCATACAGGCAAGAAAGGAGTGCTCTTTCATAATGATACTTAATGATACCTAATGCTTCAGATGACTAAGTAAATTCTTGATGTATATTCTTTTTCTGTTTGGAACTGTTAATATGCTAATATTATGGCTTTAGTTGATCTGATGTGAGAATGGTGTAACTGCAGCTCTCTACTAATCACTGTTGATAAAAACTTATTTCAAGTCATTCCAGTAACATCTTTTACTTTCTCTTCTTTTTAACATACAGGCCTGCAACAGTCATGGCCTCACCCGAGCAGGAAGAACCTCTGGCTCATGCACATCATCAACCAATCGTATTGATCCCAGTGTTCTATCAGATCCTGCTCACGTTTCCCATCCTTCATCAATACTGGCCACTGTCTTCTGGGTGGCAGTGTCACTTATGGAATCGGACTTTGAGTTTGAATATCAGATGTCCCTTCGCCTTATTCACAAGCTGCTGTCGAAGGTAGATAAGATAAAACTTACTGATCTTAAGTGGAATGCTGTGAAATCAAAGAAACGAGTTATGGCAGAGATAAACATTAAACAAACAAAGATAAACAAACATTTTCTGAGGGCAGTGCTGCTTCCTACTACTCCCAAATGGACCAAAACTTTCATGTTATGAGCAGGACAGCTAAAATTGTTATATTTATTGTATTCATTTTTCATTATTATATTTATTTATTTCCCAGGTACCCTTAGACAGAGTGGAGAACCGCGAGCGCTTAGAGAAGCTGCAGGCTCAGCTCAGGTGGAGCGGGTTCTCCGGGATTCAACAGCTTTTGTTGAAGGGTTTTACCTCCCAGGCCACTTCTGACCTCACCTTACAGCTCTTCTGTCAGCTCACACCAGTCTCCCGGGTGCCAGTTGTGGACAGTTCCCAGTCTATAGGTAGGACCTGGGGAGCACTATAATTTTCTGCCCATATCATTTTAGCATCCATTAGGGTGGCGTGGAAGGTCAACCTGTTTTCTTTGAGCAGGTTTCCCTCTGAATGTGTTGTGTCTGCTGCCTCACCTGGTGCAACACTTTGGTCACCCAACTCAGTTTTGTAAGGAGAGTGCTGAGAGAATCGCTCAGGTACAATGCAATTCTTCATTTGAGGTCACTGCAGTTTTCTAGTTTATTTCAGGTTAGTTTGAGCTTTATGACAAATCAAGGTGCTCTTCCTCTCTCTTATGTTTTATCTTCTCCTCTCTCAGGTGTGTCTGGAGGAGAAGAACACAAAGCTATCACATCTGGCCCATGTGATGACTCTCTATAAAACACGTTCCTATACACGGGACCCTTTCTCCTGGGTCAGTGTTGTTTGCCGCTACCTTCATGAGGCTTTCTCTGACATCACACTCAACATGGTCACTTACATGGCTGAGGCAAGTGCTTAAAAATATTCATTTTACATTTTATTTCTTGGTTTACATGGTTGGCCCTGCAGTCTGTTGTTATATTGCTTATATCCCCATTTACTTTGCCTCTACTAACAAGATCAGGTTTGTGTTTTCATGCTTTGTTACTTGCTGAATGTCTCAATCTGTTTTATTAGCTGCTGGATAAGGGCCTTCCCAGTATGCAGCAGTCTCTACTCCAGATCATCTACTGTCTGCTTAGCCACATGGACCTGACTGCTGTACAGGTCAAACAGTTCAATGCTGATGTCATGAAGACCATTGAAAAGTTTGTCCAGGTAAGTGTCCTAAAATACTTTATGTTTCTGTTAGCTAAAGCCTATTTAAGTACTACTCTGTGTGTTGCTGCAAGCAGTAAAGTACTGTACTGCTGTCTGTTTAGACTGTGTTTAACATGTGATTTCACAGACAATACACTGGAAGGATGCCTTGAACATCTTGAAGCTTGTGGTATCACGCTCTGCCAGCCTAGTTCATCCTGTATACGGCCACACGCAGGGCGACCTTTCCAACCTAGAGGTCAGCAGGGTCTGGGATGGTTCAGCCAAAGCACTACCTGGGAAAACACTGGACTTCACCTTTGACATCTCTGAGGTGAGGACACAACAAAATAAAACTGGCATATTGATTTCCCATGTGTGTAATGCAGTGAGTACAGGGAGATAAACCAGGTTTACAGACTTTTTGATTTAACAATAAGCGAACCACGTCATTGTCAGTTCCGTTCAAAATGTTCATTGTCTTGTTTACAGACTCCAGTGATTGGGCGTCGATTTGATGAGCTCCAGGGTTCAGGGGGTAGAGAGGCGAAGGCCAGAGCCATGGCTGTAACCCGCAGCACTTCCTCCACTTCCTCCGGATCCAACTCCAACACAATTCTGGTGCCTGTCAGCTGGAGGCGACCACAATTATCTCAGGTAGAGAAAAGTAAATCAATTGCACACCTGTCACAGCTTCTGTTTTTGTAATGTACAGTTTTTGATGTGTTCTCTTTGCAGCTTGGTATTTTAACACTAGTAACACATTAATTAATATATCAAAATGTCAAAGCTGCTGCTGAGTGATGTATCTAATAATGGGCTGGCAACTACCCTTTTTTGATTTGACATCAAACTCATATGTCTCTGCAGGTACCTGCCATAGTTACAAGCACAGGCAAATACTATACATGACATGTGTATACATATACACGTTACATTAATGGAAGCTCTGGGCTCAGTTGATTTGTTGGTTATTTTAGTACCTGCAGCAGGTAGAAACGAACAGTCTCAAGTATGATAGAGTCTATTCCATCTTTGATTAATCGTTTTTCTCACTGTCTTTGTGCTACATACAGAAAAGAACCAGAGAGAAACTGGTGAACGTTTTGTCTCTTTGTGGACAAGAAGTTGGACTCACCAAGAATCCATCTGTAAGCTCCCTCCCAACTGCTGTTGACAGTTCTACCAGTGCTGCCTGCTTATTTACAGTCAACAAAGACCTTGCATGTGGAATAGTTAATCTTATCAAATAAGGCCTCCATCATTTGTAAGAAAGTTGATGTTTTAATGTAAACTTCACCAGAAGCGTTTGAGTGTAAATACCTTTTCTTGATTGATTTTTAAAATGCATTTACTTGTTTTTTTATCAGGTGATTTTCTCATCATGTGGTGACTTGGACATGATGGAGGTGCGGGAAAGTGGTGTGTCATCGGAGGAGGGCGGAACCAGGGAGGACACGCTAGACGACACTGCCAGCGAGCAGCAGTTTAGGGTTTTCCGAGATTTTGACTTCCTGGACGTGGAGCTGGAGGACGGAGAGGTGAGATTCACATATTTGAATCATGGTCACTTCATTTATAGTGTATGTACTGAAGTAGTGGCCTCTTTCCTTCCCTTTTACCTTTACTGTGTGTTTCTGTTTTTTTTATTTTGTTTTTTTCTGGCTGTCTTTAACATCAGTACATTTGAAATATATTACTCTGCCCCTCCTCCTTGTCTTGTTCTCTGTCTAACTCTGTCTCTCTCTTTCTCTTTCTTCCCCTCGCTGCCTAGGAGCTCCAGGTAAGGTCTCAAAAGAAGCATTACATTAGCTTTTATCAGCCCTGTGGTGTTGCTGCCTCCTCTGTTTCCCACTGAAAGAAAACATGTTTGTGCTTTCTTTGTGCATTAGCAGCTTGGTTGCAAAACTACATTTCTGACAGAACTGCTACTTGGTAAAGGGGAGATAAATGATACTGTGAAGTCTTTATGGCAAAAATGAATGCAAACAGCCTTTCCAGCACATTTCTATGCCATCAGTAACCATTCATTTTGCATCTTATGCTTGTCATCAGAAGCGCTTAGACAACAGCCATTCATTATCTTGAAAATTAACATGAAAATGTTCTTCTAACAGCACTCAAATTCATAGCTAACGTTGTCTCTGCCCTTGTCTTGCAATGCATATGTGTTTGTTTTATCTAGGGCGAGACTGTTGATAACTTTAACTGGGGTGTGCGACGGCGATCTTTGGACAGTACAGAGCTGGGCGACCTGTTAGAGGAGAGCCAGTACTCAGGCAGCACCCCCAGTCTGGGTCACGAGGACCCCCATGATTCAGATGAGTCCTCAGAGGAAGAGGAGTCTTCAACCAGCCAGAGCCTCTCTCACTCTCAGCTTGTGCGTAGCCTGAACTGTTGGTTCAGAACATTAGCTCCCACTGAAGCCTGAAAAATGTTATTGTCTGTCACTGGAATTACTCAATTTGACACAATAAGTCAGTCAGAATTATAACTCTTCCTGGTTTGCCTGCCACTTCCAGACTAACCCCTCTCCATCAGAGGAGACCAATCACACTGATTCTTTGTCTACTTCTTACGACACATCCGCTGACCCGCAGTCCCTCAATGCCACTACACCTGGCCAGGGAGCCCTGCATGATGATCACAGTGGCCTACATGTGAGGAATAATACACATATGACACAATAGTCACCTATTGTTCCGAGGCATTTGTTACCCCCAGGAAAATGAAATATCTTTTTCTCGTCAGGTGAGGGTGTGTGGTGAGGATGAGGACACTCAGGCCCAGGATGATGAACTGTCGCTGAGCACCAATGAACTCCCTCATGGCTCAGATTGTGGTGAGAGCTTCACCCTAGAGCTGCCAGGGCAACACCAGGGTCACCTGCCCAGCCTGGATCACAGCCTCAACCCAGACTATTGTCAACCGCCACTGGACTTTCTAGACCCCAACTGTCTCCCCAGGTGAATGTCACAGGTCAAAAAGAGAACAGAAAACATGGAATATTGTTTCATTGGCAGATGGATAAACAGTAGAACTAAACCTCAGTTTAGCTGCATTTTAAGTGCATTTCTGCCACATCTATAATAATTGTGTATATAGCACAGGGACAAAGGTTGTTCATTGTAACCTGTTATTCAAAGTAAATGAAGAGTGCTTTTACCGGAGTTTGTGTTTTGCATATATTGCCCCAATTTACAGACATTTTCTTTTGACATCTTAAGTAATTCCTTTTAGATGAGTCAGATCTAAATGGCACAACACAGTAATATTATCTATTCTGTATAATCCCATGAAGTAAATGGAAAGGTATAAAAACCTTTTTCCTTTCTTTCCCATTTCTAGTTTACATGATGATGTGGATGACTTGGAAGACCTGGGTTTTCCTCCTCCCCCCTCTCCATTTTTCTCTGCCATCTTGGCCGCCTTCCAACCCACGGTGTGTGACGATGCTGAGGAGGCGTGGCGCTGTCATATCAACCAGCTTGTGACAGACTCAGATGGGTCCTGTGCTGTCTACACTTTTCAAGTCTTCTCATCTCTCTTTAAGGTAAAACCTTAACCTACCCCTCACAGACCTAGTTGGATTTATATGCATGTACAGTATGTGCAACAGCAAGGTAATTCCTTAAACATCCTTTTTCCCCCAGAACATCCAGGGTAAATTCTGCACCCTGACAACTGATGTTGCCACTTACCTTGGAGAGGGCTTAAGGGGCATCGGGTCAAAGTTCCTCAGGTCCTCACAGATGCTAAGCACTTGCTCAGATTGTCCCACAATCTACATTGATGCTGACACTGTGAGTATTGTCAGCCATAATTGACTTGGCGATAATTGCAGCATATTGTTTAAACCAGCTGATGATAGTGTGCAGACAATGGAAAATGGAATTTGAATTAGTCAGACTGACATAATGCACTGAACTCATTTTCCACCTCTACTTTCTTTTCAGATCATGTCCTATGGTCTCCTTGAAAAGATGAAATTCAGTGCACTGGAGCTGCAGGAGTACCTGGATACCTATAATTCCAGAGAGGAGGCTGCTGTATCGGTAATGTGATTTTTTTTTAGACATTATTATTAAAGTCTGTTTTTTGCATGCAAATGTATGACAAACAAAATATTCACCAACTCTCTTCTTTTCACCCTCTCCTTTCCACTTTTTCCTTCAGTGGCTGAGAAACTGTAAGGATACATTTCCCAGGTGCCCCGGTGACAATGTGGTTACCTGCCAACCTGGAGACTCAGAGGAGAAGGTACAAGCAACTGATTTACAAGTTATTTACTGTAACAAGCAGATACCTAGAGTTTGCAGGCAAAAATGTTCAATAATCAGGTAACATCTTCATCTGTGCTTTATATTTCTGTTTTTCTTTGCCTCTTTGCCTCTGTAATTTTGTCACACTGAAATATTTACTCTCTTTGCATGTTTGCTGTGTGTTATATATTTAATCCTCCTGCTAAGGACTAATTGAATTCTAAAGTCTTTATACGCTGTTGACTAATTCCTGGTAGCTGGTTTCTACTGTGCAGTGCATGTGTTTGATTGATGCTTTGTCTTCCTCTCACCTCAATCTGATGCCCTAACATGCTCTCTCGCTGTCTAGCAAATGGAGTCTCTTGCAGTAAGTTCTCTTACTTCTTACTTTAAGTTACTTCACTTGCCTTGGATTCCTCTGAAATAAACTGTTTAAATCACTTTTGCTTAAGGCAATCATGTACTTGTGTGTGTGTATGTGTGTGTGTGTGTGTGTGTGTGTGTGTATGTGTGGTGCCTACTTTGGAGAATGTGTTCTTGTGTCTGTTCATCCTCTGCTGCAGATAAATCTGACCTTATTTCTTCTTTTTTGTCTTCTAGCAACTGGAGCTTTGTCAGCGGCTCTACAAGCTGCACTTCCAGCTTCTGCTGCTCTTTCAGTCCTACTGCTCACTCATTGGTCAAGTTCATGCCATTAGCTCTGTGCCAGAGGTGAGCCAAATCATAATTCATAAAGACAGTATTGAACAGCATTCAACACAGTAGGTTCTTTACTAGTTTTTCTGTGTCATTATGTGACAGGAATTACTATACTGGCGATCAGAGTGGTCAGAGTCACAAATACAAGTTTATTTCTACAGTGCTTGTTATGAGATCATTTATTAAAGTCCTTAATTTCTTTTAAAAATCTATTTGTATACAATGCAAATTAAGTACATGTTTGCTAAATGTTTTAAAATACTGTTAAACTTTTTAAAAAAAACAAACACTTTTCCACGGTGCTGGCTCCCAAAGTCAACATTGAGTATTGAATCAGATAATACAAAATTTTCTTCTCACATACCCACACACATCCTGTGTGTCCCTTCTGCCTCGTAGCTGCTGAACATGTCTCGAGAGCTCACCGATCTGAAGACTAGCCTGCAGGCAGCAGAAGCGGCTGTAGCCAGCGACCTAGAACACAAACACTTGGCCCACACTCACGCACACGCTGCCCAGGTGGCAGCTATGGTTGTGCCCAGCTTCCCCACCTCAGAGGCAGCTGTGCAGGCCATATTGGAGTGCCTTAAGAACCATGAGTTCACCAAAGCTGTGCGCTACATCCAGGAGTGCAGGTGTGGAACAATTCTCTACCAAACTACTACACTAAAGAATGTTTGTGGTGATATTATGTATACACTGGGTGTCTTTATGTCCCACTATCACATTCACTCTTTGTGTTTGAAAATTATTTTGGAGCAGGAAAGAGTCTGAAACACCAGTTATGACTATTATATGTGTAACTGGATTGAACTGGAACTTTTGAAATGTCTTAATTAGTAGCAATATTTCTGCAGGTAATCCATTTCAAGTAGCCAGTACCACATGAACACCTTTTCTCTTGTATCTTGTTTTCAGGAGGCAGTGGCCCCATGGAGTTTTTGGTGGCAGCTCAGAAAGCGAGGTCCAGACGCTGCTCAATGTCTACTTTCGCCACCAGACGCTGGGACAGACGGGCACCATTGCCCTGGTTGGTTCCCGACAGGACCTCACTCTGATCTGCTCCAAGCTGCTGGAGCTCAACGGGGAAATCCGCGACATGATCCGCCGCGCCCAGGGGTACCGGGTTGTCACAACTTACCTCCCCGATTCCAGCGCCTCCGGGACCAGCCTCTGACAGGACGTCAGGAGCCCCCCACCCCTTCCGACCCCACCCTTACCTCCGCCATTACTTCAACCATTGACCCTTCCAAAGCCACCTCCATATCCTCTGCCACCATCAGATGCTGGTCTTACAGAGGAGGCCCAGCACCCACATACCTGGCCCCTGCCTCCTCCTGTGTATCTGCTGCCCCGGTTGCACAGCTCCAGACAGTTACCTTCCTACCCTCCCCCCCACCACTAGACCCCAAACTGTATTTAGCCCATGACCCAAACCTTTCTCAGCTCTCCTCATCCTTATCAACAGTAGAATCTGACACTTCTTTGCTTGATTTTCCCAAACCCCCAGACCTGTTCTCCTCACATAGTTGCTCAAACACAACCTGCCAATCAGATTTTACACTGCCACACACAATTGAGCCAAAGAGAAGTTATCAAAATGAGAACACTAATCTTTATTATCCTTTCAGGGGACATTTAGCCCACACTTCAGCACAGTCACATTTACACAGCAGCAAACACCTGACATCATCTAGCACACTCCCGACAGTAGCCTCAGAACCCACCTTGCTCACACACTCTGACACAGGCACATCACCCAGTCTCCCTCTGGGCTCTCATCTCCCTCATTTCCCCCATTCTCCTTACAAACATGCAAGCCCAGCCCCAATTCTACACCCTGGCCATGACACAGTCTTAACCCATGGCCCTGCACCATCTTCATCCCTTTTCCCTCCCCCACCCCCCCCACCTTGTCCCGATGGTACAAGAGAGGCTGCAGCATGGGGTTGTTGTTGCTCCTTTGGTGGTGCTGCTACACCCCTATCTCGCTACCTGGGAAAGGTGGGGCATGCTGCCCTGCCCCTATTGAAAGTAGGGGGGCTCCTGAATGCTGAACCATCAGATGTCCAAATCTGAGACGTAAACTCACTATGGCAGAGCTTTAGACCTTAGACCTGACACCTGAATCTTACTATTCCTGACCAACCCTCAGATCTTTGTATCTGAAAAGGAGAAGACAACACCACCAGAGATACCTGGAGATTTTACAGTTTTTACAGTGAATCATATCCCTGACATAACTGGGCTCCATCACTGAACCTACTGGATGCTACAAATTGCTGCTGATGAAATTGCAAATTGCCACTTGACGTGGTTCTAATCAAGTGCGAACCTCACATGTTGTAAAACTGATGCGCTCCATGTTTAAGTCCTGTTTAATGCTAATCATTCAGTATCTAATCTGTTCTCTCCCTGAGAACTTGTGAAAACATTTGCAAAGCTTGGATTGCTAATTTGCTTCCCAGCAGAACTTAAAGCCTGACCGAACTTGATGACTGTTGCTGCCTCCTTCATCAAGGATGTAGTTTGCTGGTAGTATCACCAGAGACAGTGAAAAAACTGCCTGACACACTGTCATATCACTGGTAGTGTTTTTGCTATTGCACTAAGTGGAGTTTGGGTATTAGTTTTTTAAGAAATATTACAGAATGGTAGTGTGTTTTGTTACTGAGAGAGAAAAGGCTGTCACTTTTACAGTGAAGGAAAAGCCAAAAGCTGGAGTAACTTTTCTCACCTATTGTGTCTACTGTTTTGAGACCTCCACCGGAGGAAATTGTGCAATGCATGACCCAGGTGAATGCTTTCTACTGTACACTAATATCCAACTTACTCCCCAAATGTCTGACCTCTCCAGATTGACTGAAAGACTGACAGAGAGCAGATGCAGAATATATAAAAGCGTAATTCCTTATGCTGCCCTTGCTCTGTTTATATTCTGTATCAGTGAACCTGCTTTTCCTCCGACTACCGTTGTAGACATTGGTAGACTAATCATGCCATTATCCGTGTGGCATACACAACTCTGTGGCTAGTTGTAGCATCATTAGTGAGTGTACACACTGTATATCTATCACTGTCCTACACTGTAACACTCTGACCATATGTGTTCACATGCCAAGAGGATAGTGCATGTATACACTCAAAATATTTCATCTGTCTCTATACTGTTAAAGAGTTATAGGCACACAACCATTGTAGCATATGTTTGTAGTTACAAGTAAGGGAAAATGCTGACATTCAGCACAAAATGTTCAAAAAACCTGTGCTACTACTGAAGTCAAACACTCCTGCTGCCACCCCTTTCTGTGTTTCTCCTCTAGCAGAGACAGGCCTTCTGCTGTACAAATATCTTTTTCCTATTTATATTTGATCAGCTATAAAGCACTCATTTGGTTTAGGTTTTATATTGACATTTGTTCTCTCAAAACTGCCATGCATGCATCTTCTCTGTACTGTATGGAGTGTTTGAAATATTTATTAATCATATTTTATCTGAAAGATGTTTGTATGAGGTACAACAGCTGTAAGCTCCTGTGGGTATGTTTTTTTTTTTCCTCCATGTGTGCATGCCAAACAAGAAATTGCACATTTTTAAAGCTTTTTAGATGAAGACTGGAGATTCTTTTCCACCTTGTAAATACTTTTTCAGCTTTTGTGAAGTTGTTTTAAGTTGATGCTCTGTACAAGTCTGTGTCAAAGTAAAGACATATCAAAAAATTATTGCCATCACCTGTCTTGTAATATTACAGGTCTCTTCACTTTATCAACATTACAATACTGAAGATAATTTATTAATCGCTTTAAGATAATATCCCAACAGTCGTGGATTCAAACAGCATGAGTGCAAGAGCCTAAAGATTTTAAATGTGTGAGTGGAAATTCAATATCTACAAATATTTAACTTTAGAAATGCCATATTTATTTCATAAACTTTATTTCTTACAAAAATAGTTTTAATCATTAGTTAAGCATCATAATTAATGGAGGGAAAAAAATGAGGAATGTGTGACCCCAGACCAGAGTGAGGGCCCTGGCCAGCTTAGACGATGTATTTGAAGCTGTAGGTGGCGTCGCAGGACAGCCTCATACCCCTGCAGCGACAACACAAATCCTGACGGTGAGGCCTCTTCATGTTAATGTGTCTCTGCTTCTTCTCACAGCTACAAGAAGTCTGAGAGCACCCCTGAGACAGAAGAGATCAGAGAGGAATTAAATGGGATAAGCAAGAGAATGAGGAACAGAAAAAGTTGATCAGCAGAAAAAGCAGTATTACTTCAATACTGCAACACTTCCTCTTGGAGCCAGACAGGTAGACATACCTTGCAGAGGACTGGCTCCACTCTGTAGGGATTAAACCCCTCCTGACACTTCCGGCACAGCTGCTTGTAGTACACCTGAAAAGATGAAAAGGACAAATATTACAAATGCAGTCATACACTGTCATAAATTACTGACCTCTTACCTTACTGGTTCCAGAAATGCACCACACATAAGCACTCTCCCACCGGATGTTGCACTTTTTGCAGTGAAAAAAGCCATACCTCTGCTCCAGGAACTAAAATGAAAGCAGGGAAAAGAAGGCTGAACCAGATCATTTTGCGATTAATGGGAGCGTGTTAGACTAGCACTCTTATTTTTCACATGGGGTCACTTCGGACCTATTCCATATGAGCACTAGAACTTTGTTCCTGGTGAGGTGAACGCAAGGAGAGTGGCCTTACTAACCCACCTGAAAGTTGTAGCCCTTAGAAACCTGCTGCACGGCTGCCTTGAACTCCTGTACTGCGTCCTCGCCGCCTGGATCCGCCTCAGCATCCTTGACAGACTCCGCGTCTTCTCCCCCTCCAGCTTCACCGCCGTCGCTGAGTTTCTTCAGGGTGTTCCTGCGGTCAAACACCGGCGAGTAGATGGAGACGGGCCTCATGAAGCGCACGCTGTTCCCCGGTGGTGTGCTGTACTGCGCTCTGAACAGATTCGGGCTCGTGGGGGACTTCAAGGACTCGGGGTAGTCCAGGCCGAACAGCGTCTTGGGACCGAGCGAGCACTGAACGATTTTATCCACTTTGGCGTTCACTTGCACGCCGCACTCCTTCGTGTTCACTTTCTTGAGCGCGGGGGGTAAACTGGGGTTGACCTGGGACAGGATTGCCTTGCAGAGCTCCAGGTAGTTGAGGCCCTGGGGCGTCATGAAACGGCCCTCTCGCTTTCCCCAGCCACCCTGAGCAGGGGGGGCGTAGACCGGGTTCCCGCAGACGTTGTATGGTGCGAATGTGGACAGGAACCCCTCCATCCTGGAGCCATGAAACCAGTCCAAGCTCTTCCTGCTGATATTTATGCAGTTGCCTCCTCACGTCACTAATTGGTTAATTGAGAACAATGACGTGCAGGCTCCGATAATAACAGTAATTGGTTTCACTTTAAATGAGTTTTCTTGTTTTATTATCATTTTCTCTTAAGATATGTTGAATCTAAAAACAATCAATTGACCGTATTTCACAGTGGAAACCAGATAATGTGAACAAGGTTTTAAAAATAAACTTTGAAGCTCACCTGTCAAACTGTGCTAAATAATAATAGTCTTCATATTTTCTGTGTGTAATTCTCAGATTTAAGGAGCTGGGATCTCAAACATTGTGTTAGAGCGCCCCCTATAGCTCATGTTGACCAGAGACCCATGGACAAAGCACCTGATCTTTGAGACCTCAATTCCTTTTACTGTTACGCTTTGGGAACCAGTTTGTCAAGAAGGGTTTTTTTTTTAAAAGCATATAAGTTTTTCAGAAAATCCAGCAGCATCACTGAGGAGAAATAGATCTTCTACTATGGGAGAGCGTCATATAAATGAATAGATTAGCAGAGTGAGAAACGGGAAAATTAGTGACTGTTTCTTTCTAGAACTGCATGAATAGAGGCATGCTGATTAGATAAAATATTCTTTAGGTCGGGCCCAGGATTACGGTTTAAATATGAATAGCACTAATGAGAAGCACTTAAATGGACTGGAAATATAATTCATTCAGAAGAAGGTTGAATGTCATGGTAATGAGAGCATTGTGTTTTTTGTTTCATTTATGAAATGTTTTTTTTTTTTCGGACAAAAAAAGCCCTTGAACGCAGTTCGCTGTCGCGTTCATGTGCTGTAGGAATACTGGGTTTTTAGTTTTAGAGCGAAAGAACAAAAACCAACGAGGCAGCAAATGTCAGAATGGCACTAAGTGATGCAAGTTTTGCGTGTGTGGCAAGCAGCCTAGGCAGTAGGCTATAAGTACCTGCAGTCTAATAGTTGATGAGTTTTACAATAATAAAAAGGATTTAGTTACTTTATTTTTTCTTTATTTTGCAATTAAAACAAAACTAGATTGCAATGTTGAACTTATATAATACAGGAAACTATTATTATTATTAAGATATAAAACTGGTCCACATTCTGAGCTGCATTTGCTTGAATAAAAACCTGCTTTACATGCTATGAAACAGCAACGCTTTGCTTTATTCCTCCATTTTGATCAACTGTATTTATGAACTAGTGCAAAAGAGGGATATGCACGTGTGCACATTGTCATATTATAAAACAAAGACAATTCAAATTGAACTAACCAAAAAAAAAATCCATAAATACTAAAAACTGCTTAAATAAATGAAGTCAGTTTTGCTTCACAGTGTTTTCTGGAAGAGTGTCATGCTTTTTGTTTTATTCTCCCTGGATAAAGGCTGTGTTTTCATGTTAGGATGACTTAGAGAAAACACTGTAGTTGGTTTGCACTCCGAGGGGGGAGGATGGATCGCTCCATAGGTGGCGCTAAGTGCTCACTCATGCTTTGCACTCAATCTATACATATTGGCGCCATTTTGGAGCGAGGAGGGGGAAGAGAGCTGCAGTGGAGGATACGATTGATCACAATTCACCGTAACAGGTAAGAAAATGCACAAATAAGCAAGTGTTTTTGGTGGAAATGCAACACTACTCCCAGGCGCTCTTGCGATAAACGAGGTATAAGCCAGGGTGTATCCGCGGAGCAGCCAGGTTTTTACCCCGCTGAGAGGTGGAGCAAAGCCCGCCTCGCTCGCCTGTGTTCTCGGCAGCCTTGTCCCGATTCATAGCGCTGGTGGACCAGGTCCTGCGGCGTGAAAAAAAGGGTAGCTAGTAAATAAAATACCAGCCTATTCGCTGGGCTCGGTGTCCCAAACGTAAGAGGAAACTGTGACTCGAATAGATCGTTGGACTGGGGAGGAGATGTCGGTAACGGTGTGACGGCGGTTAGCCGGGCTGTTTGCTCGGTGCGACGCTGCCATCTGTCCGCTCTGTCACTGAGATTGGTGCCGCTAACGTTAGCACGGCTAGGCTAACAGGCTAACGGCGGCTAACGAGATTAGCCACGTTACAGCAACAATCAGTCCGGTTATAGCACAACGTTACTCCCGTGCTGCTGGGTCGTAACAATAGGAACCCGCGTGAATAAAGTGTTTTCTTTTGTGTGTTGATTCTTATTTTTAGAAATAGCTTTAAATAGAAACCCCGAGGCTGCTGGGATTCACATCGTTGTGGCTCAGCGTTGCTTTGAGTGTTGCAGCTTCTGTTATCGCAGACGGGTTATTCAGAGGTTAATATGCTGCCCAGATTTCACAGGAATATTTAGCTTTGTCTAATGAGGACCCCGCATGGCTGAAAGCACCACGCCTCGGTTTGTGCACGTTTCTTGTTATTACTTTGAGCGTAAGAAACAACAAAAGGATGGATACAAAGGGTTAGCGGTGACAGAAACCACAAAGACAAGAGGACGTAACGTCATTTCTGTGATTATCGTTGTGATTATTTTATTTTACTAACCACCTGCAGTCAGTGCGTTTGTTTTGACAGCTATCAGCCTGTGATTATTGAACCGTGTGACCATCAATACTGTGCACTGGTCACAAAAATCACTGAATGTAAGCAGTCTGATTATACGGCTATGTAATACGGATTATGCTTTATAGAAAGTTGTTTTAACATTAGCAATATTTAGGATAATTTTCCTTAAAGGCTAAACTTGTGTTCATCGATTAACAAATAAAATGATTGTGTTCTGTCTTGCTCGTGTGTGTTTTTGTTGTTTTGTTGTTGTTGTTTTTTATTAAGGCTTTGGTAAACTCACATGGACTGTTTCAGTCTGTTTAGGGTTAATCTGAGGGTTTGGCTGTTTGTTTTCAGTCCTTTGCCATCACTTTTCCCCACTACAAGGAAAACTATGTTTAGTTTAGTTCTTGCTCTGCACAGCTATAATGGCAACTCCCTAGTTGTTTCTCTGATGGATTGTTTGTTAAATGGATGTGAATGAGGGAAAATGTCTGCACAGCCTAACAGCTTTTGACATGTGATTCAGTAGTGTTGTTTTTGTTTTTTATGACATGTCATATGGCTTTTTCTTGCACTGGAGATTGTTTGGTAGTTTAAGCCAACATCCTTTTCATTCTCATAACCTTTGGATTTGCTGCTTCATTGTTATATCTCGCTGGGCTTCGCTGGTTCAGGTTTGGTGGAGATATGCGTCTTTCAGAAAATTTTGTTTATTTTATTTTTCCTGGAGAAAGCTGAACTCTTTGCTAGTCCTTCCCACTTTCTATCAGTTTGTGTTTTTCTGGTTTTTTTTTTTTTACTCTGGTGTCCAGTTTTGCTCTGACACATTCTTGACTCTGTCAAGGTTCAGATTAGGTTAGGAGAACTGGTCTCAGTGTTCATATTTCTGGTGGCAGCTGTGTTAAAGGGCTGAAGTGGGGAGAGCAGAAGCAGCAGGCAGATAAAACAGACTCAGTGGGGGGATAAATGTGGTTGACTGTGATAAGCCGGTAATGAGTTGATAGCAGCCCTTGTTAGGAGGTTTAGTGTTGGGTAAAGCTTGCATGTGTGTGATTATTTGTGGCACTTTGTTGTTCAAAATGTTGAGTGAATTTTTCCCTGGTAGATGGTCCCAGACAGACCCCCTAAGTTGAGAAATACTCTGCTCTGATTGGCTGACACAGCTCTGTGTGTGTCAATGTGGTAGGCTGACAGAGACAGAATCAAGTTTGGCAGCAGATGTGGGGTGGGAAAAAGGTCAGAATCGTGCAAATTGGCAATCTGCCATTGTCCACTGTGTCCGTCTGGCCATGTTTGTGTGCCTGTGTGTGTATAACATCTTAAGTACAGCTGCAGAATATTGGTTAGTTATGATTAAAAACTCAGTTCTGCAGTCTGACATCAAAAGAAAACCCAGCAAGCATTTTTGCCAGACGGTGGACCTACTCACCCAAACGATTCTTAATAGTCAGTTTGACAAAAAAATTATGATTAGTCACTAATAACACAGTAGTCACAGAAGAAAAAATCTGTTCGTTTATTTAGCAGTTTTAGTAAGCATGAATTATGTACTATAACATTTTTTGTTTTGTTAACTTGTTTTTTAAAAGAAATCTTGTTTTGCTGAGGTTGGGGAAGATGATTGTTGACAGGACCTGTAATGGGGGTGGCCATGTTTATGAGTCTATTTTGTTCCATGTTTGGTAAAAAAAAAAAAAAAAGTGCTATGTTCATTGAGCTTTACGTCCAAAGGTTACATTCAGTTTACAGTTGTTGGCCTGTTGTAGTATATGTTATGCTGCGTGTTCATGGATGTAGTAATACTCATGAAAAGCAGGGAATAAGATGTCCTTTCTTAAATATTTATCTAGTGACAAACATATAAAAGTAAGTATTGGTGCTATTTTTGATAAATTGAGAAGGACACAACCTTGTCTCAGTGCGTTGTAACTCACAAACTCAGCCTTCTATCTAAGAGACTCAGATGATGATCAGCTTTGTTCCAGTGAGAAAATGATAGGGCTGTTGTGTTTTTTTAACTTGCTAGACCTATCTTTGAAAATTTCAGCTTCAGCTTGGCTGAGATATCCTTGATGAATTGACAGCGTTGGTCTGTTGACAGCAATAGAGTAGAGGAATAGTGGCACAATCTTACAGTTCAAGCACCTGTCTCTGGCATTCCTTTACTTTTATTTCTTGTTGCTTAATGTCTGCTTAAAGTGCTGGTACGAGTTAATCTACAGTTACCTTAAGAAGTGATGTTTCTGTCCTTGCTTGGATGGATGGATTGATGACAAAACTACTGCTTCTTGCTTTTTACCAGTGCTGTGATGTAAATGAAAAGAGAGTAAAACACAAAGCTGGAGTAAAACATGGTTTTGGTTGATAGAACTATTTCTGAGGCAGGCTGTATTTGAGTCTTTCTTTTTTTTTTTTTTTTTTCAGATTGTAGTCTTTCAGTTTATCAAACAAAGAACAAAACTCCTGTAAACAAAACAAAAAACCCTGAACTTCAAGCCTTGTTGCTGTGCTTAATGATTTGTTCTATGATGGCTTTATATATTTTAAGAACTCTCACTATAACTTCTCAAATAAACAATCCACACAAGTTCATCGTGCAGACTCGTATATAATCATGAACTGTGAGACAGGGCTTAGTTTTCTCTGACAAAAGGATGTAAGGATGATGCTGGAGGCAGAATGAGAATGATTCCTGGGGTGACTCATTTCTATCTGTAATGGGCAAAAGGTGACACAGGTCAGTTTACTGTCAGGGTAATTTGCAGCATGACCTATCGGCTATAAGCAATGGATTGAATTGAAAGTCAAAGCACATGTTGTATCATGTGAATATCCCAAACATGAATTGGGTGCAATCCTTGACAGGTTATTGGCCGCAGTAATGAAACGTGGAGCATAATGGTAGCAGCAGCACCTCACAGTGAAAAGTCAGCCTGCTCTCTGAATGCAGCAATTTCATCCTAGATTCACTTCATAGAAAGCTATTACTATGCTGTGAATACCTTGCTGAATATTTCAGAGGCAGTTCTGTTGCAGACTTCTGTTGAGGCTTTGAAGTATTAAAAAGATTTGCCTTGGGTTCCAAGGTGCTTTTTTTTCCCCTCAGTTTTGATTCGGCAATTCTTCAGGGTTTTAGGTTTTTAGTCCCTCTTTCTGTTTTCTCTCTCACCTGCTTTCTTGCTCTCCACTGATTTATTCCAAAATGTTATTCTCTCTTTCCTCAGGCAGTAAAGAGCTAAAGAGGATGGCTCACTCTAAAGCTCGAGCCACAGACGGGAAGGTGACCTACCCTCCGGGGGTCAAGGAGATCTCTGACAAAATCTCCAAAGAGGAAATGGTCCGCAGGCTCAAGGTCAGTGTCTTTCTCCTACTCTGTCACAGTCAGTTTGCTGTGTGGTTACACTGAATGGGTGGAGAACTGTCATGCTTTCTGTAACATTGTTGAAGGAATTTTATCACCAATATTTCTGCTAAAGGACACAAATTGTTTTTTAGTATTACTATTAGTAATATTACTATTAGCATTATAATTAGTAATTGGTAGTTTGGTAGGAATTCATTAATTTGACTTTACAAGATGCAGCCTAATAAATTAAAGAGACCTCACTGTTATTGATTGATGGTACAGACTAAAAGAGACTAAATGTTCAGCCAGCCCAACCACAAACATCTGGAACCTTTTCTCACCTTTCAATATTTCTCATCTGTCCTCCAGATGGTTGTAAAGACCTTCATGGACATGGACCAGGACTCTGAGGAAGAGAAGGAACTGTACCTAAACCTGGCCCTCCACCTGGCCTCAGACTTCTTCCTCAAACACCCAGACAAGGATGTGCGCCTGTTGGTGGCCTGTTGTCTGGCAGATATATTCCGGATTTATGCCCCAGAGGCACCCTACACCTCTCCAGATAAGCTGAAGGTACGGTGCTGAAGATTTTGCTTGACTAACTAAATGCTTCAAAATGATCTAACCATTTCATCAAAATTACTCACTATTTTAAATACATAACCCTTTGGCATGTTTTTGGAGAATTCACTTAACACTAAACAACAAATTAATTTGTTTTTTCATTTGCCAGCATTATTTTTTTTTTTTTAAATTGGGCTAGACTTTGTGCAGCATTTGGCTGGAGTTTCTAAACCCAAGCTTTTTATTAGACAGACCCAAATCAACATTCAGTCACAATCCTCATATGAATCCTTCTTTCTATGTGTCTTAAGATTTCAGTGGCTCCATGGGAAGGTATCTCTTGCTAACCATTCTACACACTTTGACTGAAAACATTTTACTTGAGTTAGAACTCTATGTGTTTGTGGAGTGCTTATTCTATGTTTCTTTCTTGTCTCAGGACATTTTCATGTTCATCACCAGACAGCTCAAAGGACTGGAGGACACCAAAAGTGCTCAGTTCAACAGATACTTCTACCTGCTTGAGGTATGTGACAGTGTATGGATCAGAGGTGATCACAGTTGGATCACATTTCTTTCTTTTCTTGAGTGTGGATTCTTCTGAATCCCTCATTGTATCTAATTGGTTTTGGCTTTCAACAAATCTCTACAGTTATAAATAACTAAAACTCAAAGCTCGCCACACTTGCAACACTTTTCAGGGTGGCAGTCTGATTAATGCTCACAACCTGTCGCTTTTTCACAATGTGAAAATGAAATAAGCAGCAGAAGGCATGAAATGTTGTATAAATGTATGTGACTCATTGGAATAACAACTGTAACCAACTTTATCCAAATACTGAAGGGCCCCAATTCAGAAGTATTGAATTGTTGAGCCTAAAATATTGATATGACATCCATAAAAGTTGAACTGAGAGGTTCTGCTAAAAATGCAGTAACATTATCTGATTTCTCTAGAGAAGAGTCACACTCTGGCCTTATTGAAGTCTTCTCACTGAGCTGTGTCTTTTCCTTAACAACAGTCCTTGTCTAAGTACAGGCACCAGCTCACAGATTGCACATTAACCAGATAACAGCCAAAAGTTTCATCTTAGCCATTACTGTATTATCTGAAATTAGCAACTGCTAATGCAATCTGCCACCAGTGATATTGACCATTATACCCTGTGAAAGCAACAGTCAGCACCGGGTAAAATGAGAAACCTAATGATTTCTGCATTGTTTATTGCTAATAAAGGGATGTTTAGAGATAAAGTATTTAATGTGAGATTGAGTGTTAGTCATTAACAAATGCTAGTATTTTGCTATCTCAGAAATGGCTATTAGAACCCAACCTTAATGAGTGGCTTCAGTTATTTGCACAAAGACAGTTCACATCTTTAACCTGAGTGTTTCACAAAAAAAAGGCTCAGAAAAGCAGGGCTTATTGGGAGCAGGCACCTTGCACTTTGAAATTCATACTCACCATGCAGCAGGGAAAAGAAAGTTTAGGCAATAAAACATGGTTTCGGTTTGGCAGATTGATTGTCACAGTGGTTAAAGGCTCTCCCCATTTAAAACATGTTCCGCTTGTTATTTCATGTCTATGTTTGAGCTTCACTTTGCAGAATGATGTACGGTGTACAACACCAAGCACACCCCTGTGTAGTCACAAAATGTTACATAATTTACTCTTATGAACGTTGTACATAGCCGTTGAACTGCAGTGCATTATTCAGAGATGTGTGCCTGTTATTTAGCGTAGCCTCGTTGGTATAAATGGCCTGGGTGAAATAATGGAATCATCTATCATTGTAATGCGATTTAAATCCACAGTAGCACATAATCTACAATACATAATTCACAGTGAAGATAGAGTTAAATCAACACCTCAATTCAAGACAATTCCAACAAAAACTGAACATTATCACCTTTATGAGAGGATGATTTGTTATTGGACTGTATTATGCTACATTACTCTAAACTTGATGTGGCTAATAACCTGCCAGTTGATTGCATATGAGTCAGGAGAGAGAGGCCAGTATTTGCCAGAGGACTAACCGCTAACAACAACAGAAAAGCACTGTCATTTATCTTATTCTATCCCACTGAAATTGAAATCTTGGATAGCATCTGATCTCTGCTCTTCTGAGCACATTTACTATTGCATGTATATGTCATGTCATATTAAATAAAAACAGTGCAAGATGAGTATAGAGGAAGAAGCACTGAACAGAATGACACACATTTCTCTTGCTGTGCACAAGAAGCTTAAAGGAAACATGTTTATCTTATCTTCAGTGATCTGGCAGATTTTTTTTTTTTTCCATCTCCCTCAGGCTGCAGCAGACGGTCTAAACTCTACTGACTAAACTTTGTCAATACAAATAATAAAACATCTCTTAATTCTATGAAAAATGTCTAGCATGAACCTCAGTATTTCAGGATCCTTCAGTTAAGGATGATATTGCAATGATGGTCATTAATGAGGCACTTACTTTTCAATCTTCTCACATTCATGTTTTCATTTGCTGTCAGTGCACTTCATTTATGGGGGGCTTACACAAAGAGGTTTTTTCATTTTTACCATTTGTAAATATATTTTGTTTGCAGGGTGGCTATTCATGATTGTAATTAAAAAGTCTGTTACAAACAAAGCATAAGTGGAGAATCACATTGTTGTGAGATGGATAGAAATGTAATAGCATTTTTAATGGTAATTGCTTCACGTTTTTGTCAACAATGAAGTCGTTTTCATTTTATGTGGGATGGGCTAATCTTAAATAAAGTAAGGCAGACCAGTTGATATATGACAGCAAGATGAAGGCAAACTGAGCTCATTTACCCTAGCTTAATTAAAGTGGCTATGTTTTATATATATAGATAACAGCCATCCTCTTTTTTGCAGAACATAGCATGGGTGAAGTCCTACAATATTTGCTTTGAGCTTGAAGACAGCAATGAGATATTCACCCAGCTTTACAGAACACTCTTCCAGGTCATCAAGTAAGTCCTTTCATCAAAGCTCACTGTGATTTTTAATTTATTTTAATTTTTTTTTTTTTTTAATTTAGTTATTCTTTTAATGTTTGTGCGTCCCTATTCATCACATGTGCCCAGCTTTTATTGTTGCACACTTCCTGTCTGTTTTTGGCTCCCGCAGCCCTTAATAACAGAAATGAGCCGTTATAGACCTGTAATGCCTCAGTCTCTCTATGCTGCTACATCATGAAACAGCACAGTTGCAGTCCTGTTGTTTCACTTTGATTGCCCTTCCTTCTCTCCTCTCGTTCCCCCCTTTCCTCCCTCTCAATTTCACTCTGCTCAACACAACCTTGAGGGCTGAATTCTGCAGTACAGAATTTGGCTCTTTGCCACTAGAACAGAATTGTGTCTGTGTGTGTGTCAAGGTTGTGCCAGCACAAATGCATTTTTAGACAGGAAGAATCTAAAGAACCCTGGTCCCTATTTGAAATACTTGCAGTGAGCTGCAAGGTGTAGGGGAATGCAGCTCTCGTGTGTGTGTGTGTGTGTGTGTGTGTGTGTGTGTGTGTGTGTGTGTGTGTGTGTGTGTGTGTGTGTGCGTGTGTGTGTGTGTTCTGAGAGAGAGACACTTCCAGTCAATAGGAAGTAATGAGACTCGTAATGCCTGGCAGTGTTGAGGGCAGCAGTCACTGAGATACAAATCTCGGCAATAAGCTTTACCTCCCACTGTAATGCACATCATTATGAGCAAGCACATCCACCCTCTGTGTGATCAGTGCATTGCAGTCACATGGACGGTTTTTGCAGCTTTTGTTTTCAAAATTAGATCTAACTAGGACTACATCAATCCCTGCAAATGCCTTCTGCAGTAAATTTTTGACATGGCATAATAAAAATATACCTATTCATTACCCATTCTCCATGAAGAATAAATTATGTGCACACGGTAAAATCTATCTAGGTATACTTAACATTTTGATCTAGTTCATTTTAAGTTTTTGCCTCATTAGGAACAAATGGTGATTGTTTCAAGTTGTGTGGTGTTGTCATCGTTGACCTTTGACCCGTCTTGCCTTGTTTCCATAGCAACGGCCACAACCAGAAGGTGCACATGCATATGGTAGACCTGATGAGCTCTATCATCTGTGAGGGAGACACTGTATCACAGGAGCTGCTGGACACAGTATTGGTCAACCTGGTGCCAGCACACAAGGTGTGTGCACAGTGTGTATGCATGAGCACAACAACACATAAAGCAACACACTTTCTTATAGACACACACATAGTCGCACCATGAATGTTGATGCAAGTAGAAGCAGCTCAGTAATGTATGGTCTGACATGACTTTATGTTGTCAGTAGACATAAGCCAGTATCATTTTCCATACCCTCTAATTCAGTGAGACCCCTGCAGGTGATAATAGGTAAAGCAGCTTTTGTGGACACATTTGTGTCTGATATAGTCACTGTAATGGGATTCTTGGGAATGATAAAATGAAAAACAAGTTTATTTTTTTTAGATTTATTTTTCACATGGCATATAATTTGTGGTACCCAGAACATGTTCTCTGACTAATTGTTTTTCTGTCTATCTAGAATTTGAATAAGCAAGCATACGACCTGGCCAAAGCTCTGCTGAAGAGGACTGCTCAGGCCATTGAACCTTATATCACCAATGTAAGATTAAATCTTTAGCACTTATTTCTTTCCACTTTTCTCTGTAGATAGTCATAAAATTCAGAAACAGTACTTCTCACAGTAGTTAACTGCATCAATGACATGGTGTAGTTTTAAAGTTTGTTCCAGCTATACTAATGGTGGGAGAATGATACTAACACTGCCAGAATATCTGAGCCACCGCCAGCCATGGTAGAAATGTCTTTGCACTGCAGGAGCCTCATATCTGAGAAAACGATGACACTAAGCGATACCACAGACCTTAAAAGCACCATTTGAGCATACACATTTGATGCATCCAAATATTTATAGCAAGGCTCATATTGTGTACCATGCAGCCACAGTGGAGTAAATTCTGATGTAACCGAAGCTGCTGTAATAGAAGGATTGCATTTGTCTGGAGGACCCAGGCTCATGCAGAGCAGTGTGTGTTTGAGTAAAACATTAAATCTCTACCACCTCTAGAAATGCTGTTCTATTGTTTTACATCACCCAAGAGGACTTCTCTATCTGTCTCCATCTCTGTGTTATGCAGAGACATATGCAGGTCCTCAAGAATGTCATGAGAAATGAATCACATGCCAGAAAATTCACAGTTGGAGTTGCGTTGCAGGACCATGTTAGGATTCTTTTTGTCAGTTGTTTTGTCAATAACCATGGTTCCTCCAACTGTCTTCTTCATCAGTTCTTCAACCAGGTGCTGATGCTGGGAAAGACGTCAGTCAGCGATCTGTCCGAACATGTTTTTGACCTCATTTTGGAACTTTACAACATAGACAGCCACTTGCTGCTGTCTGTGCTGCCACAGCTGGAGTTTAAACTCAAGGTACAGAGAAACAACTTCAGTTAAACACTGACGCCTGTGTTGGATTTCTAACTCTATAATAACGATATTAGTAGTAGTAGTAATAATTATAAATCTTATTATTGTTATTAGTGCCTTTAATAGCGGTTGTAGAGATGGAAGCGGCAGCACTGCTTGTTAATATCTTTATTATGTGATTATTCACACACCAGCCTATAACCTTTAACTGATTATTTGCAGAATCATACATTTGCACTTTTTCTGCAGGTTTGTTGATTCATATTAGAAATATAAAGCAGTCAGCCAGTCAGCATAATGTTGCCTCTGCAGTGTCTCATAAAGGCATCCTGCTGATGGATAACGCTCATTAACTGTTCAGAGGGAGTGTAGATCACGGCTGTCTCCTCAAAATAATAGCTGCGATAAAATCTCTCCCCCACAGACTACACTCTTTTGCTGTCTCTCAACCTTGTTCGTTCTTTCTCTCACCCTCGCTCTTTTTGTCTCCTGTTTCTTTTTTCTCTCCACTCTCTCGCCCTTCTGTCTTCCACCCTCAGCCCTCCCCTCTCTGTACCTCTTGTCTTCCTTTGTGTTTACTTCTCATTGTCTCTGGTGTTTTTTCATCTCTGCAACTCATTCTAAAACAAGATTACTACCACAGAAACTGCTGCCTTTCTCTGTTAGGAAAATGGTAATGTTGCAAAGTTAATGACTTTGTGCATCTGTCCAATCACCAAAGCCAAATTCTTTGCATCATTTCTCTCTCTGTCTCTCTCTCCTTTCCTCTGTCTCTGCAGAGTAATGATAATGATGAGAGGCTGCAGGTGGTGAAGCTGCTGGCTAAGATGTTTGGAGCCAAGGACTCTGAGTTGGCTGTGCAGAACAAACCGCTCTGGCAGTGTTACCTGGGGAGGTGTGTGTTCAGTGATGTGGCTTTGGCTTCTACGGGTCCTTGGAAAGTCTGAACATATCATATTGTGTTGAGAGGGATGAAGTGTATACAGATTTATTTTTTGACCATACAATTGTTTATAATTGTTTGTGTAGTTTTTAGAATATTGCAGTGTGTGATTGTAAAGCTTGTGCATGCAGCAAATACCATTGTTTTTTCCTAGATGATTTTGTGCATATGTCACCTTGTTGAATTGCTGATAACAACATTTCTGTCTTTTCCCAAAAGGTTTAATGACATCCATGTGCCCATCAGACTGGAGTGTGTGAAGTTTGCCAGTCACTGTCTCATGAACCACCCAGATCTGGCAAAAGACCTCACAGGTAAATCAGCTGAAATGTACTGACTTCCTAAAAGATACATTTCTAGGAAACCTACTGCATCAAATCAGTTGCAGCTAGTTTTCAGTACTTTTGCCACTACATATCAGTTGACAGTTTTAGGTACAGTAAGCTATAACTAAGTCAGACTAAAACAGTTCTGCAATAAATCCTCCCTTTATGAATTTGGTATTGCTAAGTTTTTGTTGTAGAGAGGTGTTGATTTAACTGTATCATTTCACAGGGTCTAGTTTGTGGTGCTGTTGACAGCCAATTGAGTGTATGGAGGCAACATTTGCACCACTTACTTACAAGTGTGTAATTTGGATGAAATTGGAAAATATTTCCTGGTCTTTCCCAGTGTTCAAGGTGGCTGTTTCACTCACATCCCACTCTTTTATTTATGTTTTCTTGCCCAGAATACTTGAGGGTCAGATCACATGATCCAGAAGAGGCCATCCGCCATGATGTCATTGTTTCTATCGTAACTGCTGCCAAGAAAGACTTGTCTCTAGTAAATGATGCATTGCTCAATTTTGTAAAGGAGAGAACCTTGGACAAGAGAGTAAGTGGGCAGATTTTGTGTCGTCATGTCCTCATACTGTTGTACACAAGCATGTTATTGACTTAGATAACATTATATAATTGATGAGTTTTGTGTGGAACTTGAAATTGCATTAGCCTAGCCGCATGTAGGACGGTCTCATCCACTTTAATTGGCAACCTTGAACAGCTCCTAATGTTTAAAGCTGCTTCCTGGTTATATCTGAGGGAGCACTTGTCCAACTTTTGATACCAAAACAACAGATATTCAGCTGTTCATGCTCAAAGGACTGCAATATGTTTGGCAAAAACTTTACTGTGATCAATTTTTGTACATTGTCAAGCAGTATATCTTATTGACAATATAATGACATTTCTAAAATTCATAAATGAGGAACTTTCCCAACACTGTCTGTTTCCAGCATTTCTATTAGCCAACCATAGCAATACTTACTGTAGCATGTCATAATGTGATAATCTCATAATGTCCCTTTCTCTTTCCTGTCCTTTATCAGTGGCGTGTACGCAAGGAGGCCATGATGGGCCTGGCGTCGATCTATAGGAAGTACTCGCTGCAGGGAGAGGGAGGGAGGGAGGCCTCTAAACAGATTTCCTGGATCAAAGACAAACTGCTCCATATCTACTACCAGAACAGTATCGATGACAGGTTTGTGTGCATGTTTTCCCATCTGTTACATTAAAAATGGAGGAAAATCAAAGCACCTTTATAAATTTTAATAAAGTGTTTAATACCTGGGGCTAAGTGTTAAAAAAGGTGGAGCATTTAAATCTGTGTCCCAAAAGCTGCTGATTAGTGTGTACCTTGGCTTTCTGCTCTTAGTTTTGTGTAATGAATTAGCATAACCAGCCGAATGGAGAAAACTACGCCACACTAATATTCTATATTCTGCTATTGCGTCAAACACTTTTCACAAGCACAAACAGTCAAATCAGGTATTTAAGTGGTGCGCTTCTCTCTTGACTCCAACAGCTTGTCACTGCAGTTTAAAAATCACACAGGGCAAACCATCCTGGAAGAAGAGATGCCAATTTATTCACCAAAAGTAGCTTCAGTGCACCAAATAATGCAGGTGTTTTCAGATGCAAGTGAATTTTGGCATGACTTGTTTTTCAAAGCATTTGTAACATCTAAAGAGCACACTGCAAGATCACAACCATCCCTGTGTACTGGAAAATGTTGTATTTGTGTATTGTTTCTCCGCCTACATGCACACAAAACATAGAGAGCCTACAATGACACACTCAGGGCTGTTGAAAACCATTGTGCAAAATGTCATTTCATGAAGTAGAAGTAGATAAGCTATGCTAAGACAAAGTGGGGAGCTCTAGGGATTTAAAAAAAAAAAAAAAAAAAAAAAAGACAAAAATGCACAAGAAGTCCATTGAACATGACTTTACTGCAGAGGAGTGTTTGAGGGTGTACTTATCCTTTGAATCTCTGCCGCAGAGGAGCTGCTCAGCTGCCAACAGGAAAAGTCTACTGTAACAGGCAGTTCCTGAGTGTGTGACTTAGTGTAACTGTGTAAAAGTGAAGCAAGTTCTGTCTTTAAAACTTGTAAAATTTGATCATCCAAAAGATCATAAAGCCTCTAAAAATGTTCGTTAGTGTAGTGTTAAAAAATGTGAGATTATGCCTATACTGATAAATCATACCAGTCAGTTAGTTAACGTCTGATATATTTAGTTATAAACTGCCAGTATAAGACATTAAACATCAGAGGACAATAGTAAAATTGAATGCAATTGCAGGTTAATGATTTGGCCTCTTCACGGCACTTTGTTTCTGAGGATATTCTTTATTTGAATCTATATATTTCTCCTTACATTTTTCCTTCCTTGTGCAAAGGTTGCTGGTGGAGCGGGTCTTTGCCCAGTACATGGTTCCACACAACCTGGAAACCACAGAGAGGATGAAGTGTCTTTACTACCTGTATGCCACTCTGGACACAAATGCTGTGAAGTAAGATTTTCTCTCACACCAGTCTTGTTTGTTCTGTAGAAAAGTGAAAGCCTTGAAAACAACATGATTGTCTGAGGAAAATATTGTTGGAGTTTTTTCTTAAACTAACTTTGAACTCTCGGGCTCAGAAGTCAAAGCAAGGCCTTTATTTTCTCTGCTGTACTAGCACTGTACCTCCTCCTCATTGCTTCCTTTTACCAACATTTGTTTCCTCCTCCTCTGTGGTGCCCAGAGCTCTGAATGAGATGTGGAAGTGCCAGAATCTGCTGAGAAATCATGTCAAAGACCTACTGGATTTGATCAAAAAACCCAAGGTAACTTTGACCAAAAGAAAGGAAGCTAATAAGTTAACATACCTTCACCTCATGTTTCTAAATTTTGTTTTTATGTTTTTGTTGTAGTCTGAAGCATCCAGCAAAGCTGTATTTGCCAAAGTCATGGTGATCACAAGTAAGGCATCCCTCCCACATGAAATAAGTTCAACAAGTTGTATTTGTTTCAGAAAGCCTTATATTTAGTAGATGTAGGAAAACAAGCAAATTTGTAATGGAATTGCTGAAATTGGATAACCTCACCACCCTTTCAGATCTATTGCATGTAAACATCAGCTTTTAATTCTGTGTGTCTATAGGGAACCTGCCAGACCCAGGCAAGGCCCAGGACTTTGTGAAGAAGCTGGCTCAGGTCCTGGATGATGACCAGCGAATCAGAGAGCAGTTAGAAACTTTGGTCAGCCCCACATGTTCCTGCAAGCAGGCTGAAGTCTGTGTGGTGAGTACTGACAAAAGGAGGGATTGTCCATTTTTATCAATTATTTTTTCTGCATTCTAGTCTCATTGTGTATTTTTTTTTTTTTTTTGAAAATTTGATTTGTTTTTCCACCTTTTCAGCGAGATATAACTAAAAAGCTCGGCAGCCCTAAACAGCCCAGCAATCCGTTCTTGGAAATGGTTAAGTTTCTGCTAGAGAGGATTGCTCCTGTGCACATTGACACAGAGTCAATCAGGTACTTTTATGTGGGCATACATATATGCCCATATGTGGTAACATAAATACAAAAAGTGCAAATTCCTGTAGCATTTGAGATTATTTAATATTTGGCTTTTTTTCCACCCCTCTTTCTGCTCTGCCATCATCATCATCTGTTAGTGCTTTGATAAAGCAGGTGAACAAATCAATAGATGGGACAGCGGATGATGAGGAGGAGGGTGTTCCCACTGAAGAGGCTATCAGAGCAGGACTGGAACTACTGAAGGTAAAAACCAATGAGGAACCCAAAGGGAAGCTGGGATTCATTCTGCATTATTCTATAAAATGCAGTGACGAATACCACAGTCGTGTTAGTGGCTCATTCTGCAATTGTTTTAGGAAAGAACAGTTTGATTATAGGCTGTACACTCTTATCAGTGCTGCTGCTGGGGTGTTGGTGAGAATTGCTGCATGACCCTTTAGTAATCAGTGGATGAAACATATTATTTTGGTCTGTTCCCATTGAGTGGAATGATTGTGGAATGACACAATGAAAACATTGTATAAAATAATGTCCCTCCTGCAGTTTTGCCTTAAAGGTAGTACTGACAGCAGCAGTTATTATAGTGATGCAAACACATTTCTCAAATTAGTAATTATGGCATAAATACTTCATCACATCTTTCCCGAGAGTTTATGTTTAGCCAGTTTATATGGCAATTAAATAGAAAGTATTAAAATATTTATTACATTATTTATTAGATGTTATCCATCTTTTTGACCCCTTGTTCATTGTACACAGGTGCTGTCGTTCACACACCCGGTGTCGTTCCACTCAGCAGAGACGTTTGAGTCTTTGTTGGGTTGTCTGAAGATGGATGACGAGAAGGTGGCAGAGGCTGCACTGCAGATCTTTAAAAACACTGGCAGCAAGATGGAAGAGAGTTTTCCTCACATCAAATCGTATGTGCCTGATTGATCCAGAATTCATATGTTGTCTAGCTTACATCAAGATATATGCTGTAACACTCAAGTATTCAGTCATACCTGAAACACTCACCTCAAGCACACTGCACTCTTGGTGACCTCTGACAATAATCTCTGTTGGTTTTTGTGTCTTCTTGCCTGCGCCCCCAAGTGTTTTACTGCCAGTACTGCAGGCTAAAGCCAAGAGAGGCCCCCCTCGCCAGGCTAAGTATGCCATCCACTGCATCAATGCCATGTTCAGCAACAGAGACACGCACTTCGCCCAAATCTTTGAGGTCAGTCAAGTGGATCTTGCTGTAGCACTAAAACAGGAAGGATACACATGCATGTTTGTCAGATGTTATGGGCCACGTGTTTCTTCATTTGTTGTTGTTTTGTTTTTTTACCCACCATCTTATCAGGTGCATGATCTCTATAAAACGGTCAATGATATGTTGTGTTTCTTTCCCCAGCCTTTACACAAAAGTCTAGATCCTGCTAATTTGGAGCAGCTCATCACTCCTTTGACCACCCTTGGTCACCTGGCTCAGCTGGCCCCAGAACAGTTTGCTGCACCATTAAAATCGCTAGTCGCCAACTTCATTGTGAAGGATCTGCTTATGAATGACAGGGTAAACACATTATATTTTACTTATATATATATACACATCCCATAGCTTTTATCAGGCAAACACCAAGTAGCAGCTTTCATGACCTTTTAAGCTATAGAAAATGAATCCTGGATTTTTAATAGTTTGTCATTGTCTGTTTATCATTCAGTCAGCACTGCCCTGGAGGAAACCCTGACACTTCACTCCTCCAAAAACCTGGCTCAAAACCTGTTCATCACAGTTTTAGGATCTGTTTTTTGCTGTTTCTTCATATCATGTGAAGTAAGGCTTATTAAAATTGTTTGTGCTGTTTGTAGATCCCAGGCAAAAAGACAACCAAACTTTGGGTTCCTGATGATGAAGTGTCCCCAGAGACTCTGGCCAAGGTCAGCAGTGAACCTTTGTGTATCTATGTCTGCTCTTCATCTATGCTGTGTATTGTTTGATGTTCATGGTGTTTTTAAATAATTGTTGATCTTATACCCTCCTCCAATCAGATCCAGGGCATAAAGCTGATGGTGAGGTGGTTACTGGGAGTGAAGAACAATCAGAGCAAATCAGGCAACTCCACGCTGAGGATGCTCACTGCCATTCTACATAGTGATGGAGATCTAACTGAGCAGGGCAGAATGGGGTAAACAGCCACACCTATTTTTCTTTTATTAACAAACCTGAGGTCCTGTGGGGGGGAAGGACTACTTCTTCACATTATAAAGATGTAATTTTCACCAAAGCACTGAATTTTAATGGGTATTGTGGACCTATGGGATTTTAAGCTTTAATTATGAACAGATTTGCTGATATATAAAGAAACCCTTGTTGACTCTTGTCTCCTGCCTCCTTCCCATCATCCCACAGTAAACCAGACATGTCAAGGCTGCGGCTTGCAGCAGCGTGTGCCCTGCTGAAGCTGGCACAGGAGCCCTGCTATCATGAAATAATCACGCTGGAGCAGTATCAGCTGTGTGCTCTCGTCATTAACGTAAGAACCACCATATGTCTTCTCTTCTCATGCAATGCACATGCTCTTTTTCGGTCTGTGCATCTATTTTTTATTTTTTTTTAGTTTAATTTTTAAACCAGTTCATCATTTTCCTAGTCATTATCAGTTGTCTCTGTCTTTTTTTTTTGGCTGTGTAGGATGAGTGCTACCAGGTGCGACAGTGTTTTTCCCAGAAGCTCCATCGGGGCCTGTGCCGCCTCCGTCTGCCTCTGGAATACATGGCAGTGTTCGCTTTGTGTGCCAAGGACCCCGTTAAGGAGAGGAGGGCTCATGCTCGCCAGTGCCTGGTGAAAAATGTCAACATACGCAGAGAGTACCTCAAACAGCATGCTGCCATCAGCGGTACAGAAACTGAACAAAATTTGAGGATTTTGAAATTAAGTTGTTTTGTTTGTTTTGTTTTTCTAGATTTCTTTTAATGAAAAGCAATAGTTGCTGAAACTCTGGCCTAAAAGAAGGGCTCCATTATCTTATTTGTAACTTCTACAGTACACTACGGTTACACAAACATTTTAGACACCAAAGCTAAAATGAGTGTCAGATATAATATAATGAATCATTTTGAACAGAAAAAATCTAAATCCAGTAATTGGGTGACCACCCTTTGCCTTTAAAATCTATGCAGTTTTTCAGCATCTTGAGAGACTTCCCTTAGTTCTCCTGTGGTTTGGGGCTGTCTAAGAGTTTTCAAATGCTCCTAGATTGACTCTGTCATGTTGAGATCAGGGCTCTGTGGAAACCAGATCATCATCATACTGTCACTGAAAATAGTTTTTTATTCTGGCTTTAAGTTTGGACTCATTACCATGGTCCAGATGAATTTGGAACTGATCAGAAATTTGTCAGGGGGAGATGGAAATAAGATATTTCCAGATCCTTACAGTGCATATTGTCAATACTCATTAGCTCTAACATCAATGTAATATTTACCTCGTGTGTACCAACAGACAAGCTGTTCTCTCTGCTGCCTGAGTATGTGGTGCCATACACCATCCATCTCCTGGCACATGACCCAGACTATGTCAAAGTACAAGACATCGAGCAGCTCAAAGAAATTAAGGAGTAAGTAATGTATGTGAGACAGTTTTCTGTTAACACTGAAGCTGAAGAATACTAGGAGAAATGCTCTTCTTAAAATTTAAATACCAAGACTTACATTAATGTGGAATATTACAACCACATGTTTTTTTGTGGTATGTGGAGTGATGCCTAAAAACACCCAGTGCTGTTAGTTTTATTTTTCATAAGTTGTGTCTGAAGTATATAAATGTTCTCACCCAGGAATAAAGGAAACACTAAAAGAATGAAGTTGTTGTCTTGTATGCTGATGTCAAACTCCCCCGTCATTGCAGGGCTCTGTGGTTTGTTCTTGAGATTATCATGGCCAAAAATGAGAACAACAGTCATGCCTTCATAAGGAAAATGGTGGAAAATATCAAGCAGACGAAAGATGCACAGGCCCCCACCGATCCCAAAACCAACGAGGTACATATTGGATCTCATATAGACAGTATGTGTTCATTTACACTAACTGCCATCTGCAGAAACATCCTGCTGACCACACGTTTGCCTTCCCTGTACAGAAACTCTACACAGTGTGTGATGTAGCCATGCACATTATCATGTCAAAGAGCACCACGTACAGCCTGGAGTCACCAAAAGACCCTGTGCTGCCTTCGCGCTTCTTCACCAAGCCTGACAAGGTTGGTGTCTGCACCCCAAAGCATCTTCCAGAAAATCTTAAATATCTGATTTAGTAGCAAAGCAGGTTCTTGTGCTGTTGCGTTTTGTTGTTGTATAACAAAACATTCTTTTCTTTTCACTCTGACTTGCCGAAAATGTTTAGTTAGTGACATTCTTAGTTTGTCTTACAGGTTGTAACTTTAGTTGTTGTCTCTAAACACTAGAACTCTAACACTTAAAATTTCTCTGTCTCAGAATTTCAGCAACACCAAGAATTATCTCCCACCAGAGATGAAGGCATTCTTCACCCCAGGGAAGGTAGGTTTAAGCTCTGAAACCTGGGCATCTGAAATGGTAGTTTTTGTTTAAATATGTCTCTGGTTTATTGGATGGAACATTTATCCAACTAAGCTTTTTGTCACCTCATCCTCTGTCCTCAAGCCCAAGGCGGCTAATATTTTGGGAGCAGTGAACAAACCGCTGTCAACGGCGGGGAAACAGCTCCAGAGCAAAGCTTCTCGTATGGAGACTACCAGCAATGACGACTCTGCGTCCAACCCAGGCTCCCCACAGCGCAGCAAGACCAGGTACAAGCATGTCATGTTCAGTTCAACAAGCCTTTATCCTCTTGAAATGTTGTTACATAACTTAGTAAACCCATTTCCAGCCGATCAGGCATTCTGGTCTTTGAACCTACATTGAATGTACCCAAGTGAAAGCCAACTGCATTTGCTGTGTTCATAGACTTCACAGACACCGTTTGTATCTCGTCACCTTTTGCCATTTGGCTTTTCTGTCCATTTTTTTAATGTAGCCCCAATTAATATGTTTCAGGCATGACAGCACTGAAAGGGATCACAGTGAAAATGAGGACATCAGCTTAAAGAGAGCAGACAGTACTGACAAGGTATTAAAACCTCTTTATATACTATGATATCAAATGTGATGTTACTGGTATATAGCAACATGGTGTGAACGTTGTCTATTCACTGTCTTAAACTTCATTAGAAGCTGTGTGTGTGAATGTGAACACCGTTGTTTTGATCATATACAAATTAATGAGTTTCTCACACCATCTGGTATGTAAATATGTCCTGAAAGCTCCAGTAATCAGAAGAAATGGGCCTGTTGCTACGATACTGTTTTAGTGTTTCCACTCATAAACCTGTGTCTCACTCCTTTGATTTCTCTCGGTAAACACCAGGTGGATTTGAGTCTAGATAAGATTAGTACATGTGTAAACTGTCATTAATGACATTCTCCAAATCAACTGCATCACCTAATTGTCTGTGCTTTGTTCTGTATCAGTACAGTAGAACTATTTTTTTATCAAAATACAAATTGTCCAGTCATATTAATTATTTCACATGGATGTAGTAGTTAGTACACAATTTATTCTTTCTCTGACAGGACATTGAAAAGCCACGTGGTCGGAAGCGGGGTGTGACTTCCAGTGACGACCAGGACAGCAAGCCAAAGAGAGGACGCAAGAAGGCTGCAGCCAACACAACCGGGGCGACTGAGTCCGAGGACCAGTGGGACGAGGACAATCGGCCAGAGGACGAACAGAACAGCCCACCGAAAAAAGGACGCAGAGGCCGCCCTCCGAAGTCCTCTACTGCAAGTCAAGACACACCTTCCAAGGGGAAAAGAGGGAGGAAGAAGGCAGCTCCTCCTCCAGAGGATGAAGAGGAGGAGGAGGAAGAGGAAGAGGAGAGGGGTGAGGAAGAAGCAGCAGAGGATGAGGAGGAAGATGATGACAGGAGCAGTGAAAATATGGAGGTGAAGACCAAGGGAGGAAGGCAAGCCAGGGTGGCACGGAGATCACAAGGGTAAGAAACACACCCTGCATGTTGTAGGAGCACAAAGTTGGATCAGTTTTATTAAAACCATCCTCTCTGAGTACTGAAGGTTTCAGTCAGCAAGATTCATTTTTTTACTCTGGTGTTTTACTCTGGATTTTGTCTTTCTACAGGTTAGAGTCAGCAGAGTCCACGCCACAGAAGAGGAGAGGACGTCCACCTAAATCAGCTCAGCAGCCTGCTAAGAAACCAGCGTAAGATGCTCAGAAGCTTCTGTGATCTTCAAGGGTTTTGCATAAACTCCATATTTCTACATAAGGGAGAGGGGTTTGAAATATTATGTGTCATGAAATTTATATTTTTGCTCTTGTTGAGGAAAGCACAAGGCACACTAACAAGAGATTTTCCACTTTTGAAAGCTCTGGATTTTCCCCAAACTGCTATTTCAGTAGGTCGAAAATGAACCTGAAGCCACTACATATGGTTTCTTTATCAAAGTACATTTGAATCTAGCTAAAATCTGTTGCTGTACCTGCACAGAATGTAGTTGTGTGATTGATTTGGTTCATTTGGAGTAGGCGTTTTAAAGCAGTACTGACTCAACGTTGCATTTTGCTTACCAACATCTGGCACCTGGTGTTTGGTATTTTGGGACTGAGAAATTTTGTGTTGAGGCAGGCAGCAGCTTTGTGCCACTGTGGGTAGCGGCGATGTGTCATCATGTTTCTACATTTACTGGTGACGGTTACGTGTCGAGGCATTCTGATTCAGTGTATATCCTCCTCTGGTATCCAGCCGTGGTGGGCGATCGAAGGCAGCCGCTGCTAAAGACGAATCTGAGGAAGAAGATGAGGACGAGGAGGGGGAGGAAGAGGAGGACGAGGACGAGCCAACACCGAAGGTACAGAAAATGTTGCATCATTTCTGGGAACTGTGGATCTGAGACTTAATATATAAAAGGATTTTAAACTCAGAGATTTCATGCGGCTCTTTGTTTCTCATTCTGTTTTGTTTTCTCCCTAGGGTCGCAAGAAGCCAGCAGGTCGAAGAAGATGAACTAAAAGAAAAAATAAACAAACAAAAAAAAAGTGGAGAACAAAAGATGCCGTGTCTACTCGTGGAAAAATGACGTAGGAAAGAAAATATGGACATTGAACTTTTTAAACTTTTCATACGCTGACGCTCCTACTGTTACACAAATTCACACTCTTGCATATACCACATGCACACTACATCAGTACATCTTTATCATCAGCTGTGGTTTGTTGCATTGTGTCGCATTGTGATGATGTTCACCACATTAAATAGAAATCATTTTAACAGGAAACAAAAAAGATCACTCTTGTAAATAGTCTCTTATGTCTGTTTCATGTTCTGTTGTTGTGTTTGATGCTGACTGGGGGGATGCTGGAAAGCCTTTACCCACCTATATTATTATTAAAGTTCTCCCATAGAGCAATATTGCTTATACGTTCTTCCTGTGTCCCATTTTTAAAAACTGAACGAGATTAACCATTGATCTTTTTGACATTAACTGTATCTTTAAAAGAAAACGTTGTTTACAGCTCTGTATATTAATACCATGTTTTTTTTACTGTGTATTACAAATTTTGAAAAAATGTCAGAAACCTGTCCAAATGTAGAGCCGCCTCTGGAAAAGACTGTAGTGTACGTCTCGTTTAAGGTAGAGAAGAAGTCATGAGCAGCTGTGGTCGTAGTGTTTGTCACTGCTGATTTAATTTGGCTTCACATCCACCCAGTCAGATCCTCTGTTGTATCAATATAATTCTCTATAAAATCTGACATGCTTGAGTTCTCTTTATTTTACTTGAAGCGGTTTACGTCTGCTTGTTGACACAATCAGCTGTGATGCTTTTGAGCGCAGTGCGTATCCAGCTACGATTTGCTGCGTTTCAGAGTTTGAGTCAGATGAGTTTAGTTTTGAGCCTGGGATCCCTCTGGAAAAGTAATATTCATAACTGGACCTTTCTAAGGAATTGCCTTAATTAAAACTCTGCAGGTAAGTAAGGTGCTGTTTGTAAGCTTTTTTTTTTTTTTTCCCTCCTCCTACAATTCATAAATACTTCAAATATGCATTGTCCCAGAGAAGCTGTTTGTTCCTGTATTTGATTAACATCACCACCCACAATTTATTATTTTTCCAGCTGTCAGCAGCTCCTCCATTCGCATTGTGCATTAAATTGTGGGACAATATGTCTACACCAACAGCACATTAAAAAAAAAAAAAAAAAAAGTTGTTTTTTAGTCTTCATGCTGACTGTTTTTAGTATATTTTGTCACTGTGTGCCACATAGTCAAAGCCTTCTTAGGTACATGCTACAGTATATCTCAAAACCACACTAGCTATTAACTCTAAGAATATACAGACTGTGATTGGCAGGTTTGTGACATGTTGGTGCTAGATCATCTTGAAGCTGATCATCTCGAAAAGGGTTTTTAGAGAATAGTTGTTCAACCACGAGTTTCTACAAAAACAGTAGCAGTTAACTTGATGTGTTGTGTATGTGTTGTCAGGCCAAAAAAAAGAATGAAGGGACATGTGGCAAACTGAAGATTTTGGAGCTTTGCAGCCTACCAGAAGGAATTCATCCGTGCTAATAAGGTATTGCTTTACATAACACAGCACATACCTCATGTTTGATGTCGATGAAAACAAACCAGATGTATAAAAACATAGTCTTGATTTTTTTTTTTTTTTTTTTTCTCCCTCCCCCTTTTGAGATTGAAGTTGCAAGTTGCACGCTGTTGTTTGCCTATGTGGAGTTTGTGCTCTCAGGCCCGTTAAGCATCACTGAATGGTGATGCTGTGTTAAAAGGACCGGCAGTGCTCTGCATTGCATATTCATGTGTACTTGAGATGTGAACTTTCCGGTGCAGCTTAGCTCAGTGGAAAAACACCCACACACCATGTTCTGGCCGCGGTTATGATCCATGAGCAGCCATAATCAGAGCTGTCTCGGCTGCTGTGTTAGTGTGTCTTCCTGCATCAGATAAAGCACCTGCCAAATCACTGACCGATGATGGTACATCACTGAGATGTAGTGTCAACACCATGTTTAATGTTCCTCTTCCTTCCTGTCCACTGAAGTGTAGATGTTGCAGAGACATGATGCACCCAGCCTGCACACGTTGCCAATACTTACCTTATAGAACCTTTGGTGTCAGTCAGTTGCATTTTAATTAATATGCTGCTTTTCATGTGTGAACAGCAAAACAGTTTATTTACAGCTGTTTTTTTTTTATATTGGTATTTACAGTTTCACAGCTGCAACTATCAGTTGTTTTTATTATTCATTTATTATTGAAGTCAATTATTAAAGACAATAGGCCCCTGGGTGCAAACGTGTAAAAGGCCCCTAACCCCCATTTTCTGGCTTTTTATAGTAGTTATAGCTCTAGTCATTTCATTGAGGTTTCAACAGAAGGATTAACAGCCCATTCCTAGTTATCTGGGCTAGGGGCCCCTGTGACCCATTGGGCCCCTGGGCCTGGCCCTGGTAGGCCCGTTCAGTTTTTTTTTTTTTTTTTTTTTTGAAACATAAGAAACTGAAACATGCCTATCTTCAGATGTTTTCTTGCATCCAGCCATACCCCAAATAAACTTTAGTTTAAAAGACATTTTGCTCTTTAGCTCTTTAGTTTTATCTCTAACTTTTGCACAAATTATGTGTAGACCTAATTCGATTCAAACTATTTATTCAGAAGATGTAAATTATAAAATAAATGACTGGTGGCTTAACAAAGTAGCCCTCCACTGAAGATTCGCATATTAACCTGGGGTTTTACTCAAGTTCTTCTTGCACTACATACACACACACATACACAGACACACACTCATCGTCCAGTAGGCTCACACCTCCACAGGTATTCATGCTGCTGCTATATGGACCAAGACGACCAGAGGTAAGAGCCCTGAGTTGCCAAGCAACGACGCTGAAAGCAGGACGATAAGGGTATAATGTGGCCGTGGTGCAGCAGGGTACATCTGCTGTTTGCATATGGTCTGCACTCCCCCCCTCCTGCGCCCCATCAACTCCTGCCTGGACCGTATCCAGTGAGACATGCAGATGGATTTTTTGGTTAAAAGCACTTATGAGATGATCTGCCAGCTGAGGATGTGTGATAATGGATCATGTGACGGTTTCGGCACCTGGGTCACTCCCCCGTTCGGCCCTTTAAATGATCTGCTGTCATATCATCTAATGTGAAAGTCAGATCTGAGGCCTTATTCAAGCAACAGATTGAAACAATAAGTTAATATAAGAAGTCCTCCGTTATCAGCCTCGTTAGGACTAAAGGAAACGTCATTTGAGGCTCTTAACATCCTGCTGTTCCCTCAGACCTTCGTGCTTCAGGTGCTTTGGCTAATAATTGACAAAGAGGCGGCGTGTGGGTTCACAGCTGTCTGGCTGGTTGCCCTCCACAGTCCGCAGTTTAGTCGCTGAAAGCCTCCAAGTATGATTAGGTCACGGCTGGAGTCACAAACCGGACCCCAGCATAGACCGGCACCATGAGTGCTTTGCTCGCCCTTTTCACATTTCTCGCCTTACCCTCTGCGACCGCAAAGCCCAACGCTGGTTTGAAAACGTGGGGACGTTTTAGTAAACTGCCCTATCCCAGTGACAAGGCTTTCCTCTACGACACCTTCCCCCAGGACTTCATGTGGGCGGTGGGCACGGCGGCGTACCAGGTGGAGGGCGCGTTTGAGAAGGACGGCAAAGGGCTCTCCATTTGGGACACTTTTACGCGCGGTGGGAACCGGATGGTCACTGGAGACGTGGGCAGCGACAGTTATCACAACATCCACGCCGACATCCGAGCCATCAGACAGCTCGGGGTCAGTCACTACAGGTTCTCCCTGTCCTGGTCCAGAATATTTCCCAACGGCACCCGCGAGAGTTACAACGAAATCGGCACCAACTACTACCGGACGCTCATCAAGAGGCTGAAGGAGGTCCGCGTGCAGCCGGTGGTCACGCTCTACCATTGGGACCTGCCCGATCACCTGCAGCAGACCCTGGGCGGCTGGAGTAACCCGGAGCTTGTGGGGATTTTCAAGGACTACGCAGATTTCTGCTTCCAGACTTTCGGAGATGATGTGAAGTACTGGATCACCATCGATAACCCGTTTGTGGTGGCGCGCCACGGGTACGGCACCGGAGTGGTCGCACCTGGGATCAAGAACGACCCAGATCTCCCGTTCCGGGTTGGACACAATCTGCTGAAGGTGAGAGTGTGTAAGAGTTTCTTTTTTTAAAAGTGACTTCACTTTGAGTATTTATCATCTTGAGTCAGTAGATTATAGATTCTTCTTCTTGTTTAGCAGGTGAAACACTAACAACACTATAAACTTTTGTTCTATAAAACACATCACGTTTATTTTTACATCATATTTTTAGATGTTTTGGATAAAATTGATTTAAAATGAAAAGAAATATAAAAAATAGAAATAAGTATATTTGCATATGAGAAGAATATTCTACTGTTTATTTCTACTTTTGCTGTGTTTATCTTATACTTTTAATCTAACATTTATCAGTCTTTTCTTTTTTAACTTTTCGTCTGTGTCATCTGTGTAAAACTGTACTGAGCTGCAGGAATTCAAGGTTAACTGGTGGAGTGTCATATTTTTGTCCTTCATTCTTTCTATCATCATCATCATCATCATCATCACCAACCTGCTCTTCTCCCCGTCCTCTATGTTTCTGTTCTCCAGGCTCATGCAGCCGCTTGGCATCTCTACCATCGCCTCTACCGGCCCCGTCAGCAGGGCAAGCTGTCCATGGCACTGGCCTCTCACTGGATCAAACCCAGCCGCACCCGTCTGGAAAGCCTGAGAGAGTGCCAGTGCTCCCTGGATCACGTCCTGGGCTGGTTCGCACGGCCTCTGTTCACAGATGGAGACTACCCCCCCTGCATGAAGGCAAGGCTAGGCTCCAGGCTGCCCACCTTCACACGGGAGGAGACGGAGCAGGTGAGGGGAACGGCCGACTTCTTCGCCCTCTCTCACGGAGCGGCCCTGAGCTTCCAGCTCATCAACGACAGCCTGAAGTTTGGGCAGCAGGAGGATCTGGATCTGAGGATGCTGCTCTACTGGGTCAACGCTGAGTATGACAAACCGCCCATCTTTGTGGTGCAGAGCGGTTGGTAGGTTGAGATTATTGATCATGTTCTTTTGTGTTGTTCTGATGTTTATGTGCTGTCATGGAACATGTTGTTTTCACTGCTGCTCGACACAGGTACGTCCTCGGCAACACCAAGACAGAAGACCCAAAGCACATGTACTACCTCAAGAGGTTTATAGCAGAGGCACTCAAGTGTAAGTATTGACACAGCACACAAACGGCTGCAGCGACAACCACCTCAGGTCTCATTTCCAATATGACAGATAATGCTCTCACAGATCTGCGCCTTCTGTTTGTTTATGTCCAAACAGCAATTGCCATAGATGGAGTGAATGTGATTGGATACACAGCCTGGTCTCTGATAGATGGATTCGAGTGGCACAGAGAGTACGGGATACGACGGGGCCTTTACTACGTCGACTTCAACACTCCTGACATGAAGAGAGAGCCAAAGACATCTGCCACCTTTTACAGGTGCATGTTGTGACATGACTATCAGTCACGTGATGAACATTCTGGATATAAGTTGATTTTTTTTTTCTTGCTCGTTATACAATTAGAGTAACAGTTTATTTTTTATTTCATTATTATTATATTATTGTATATCATTTTTTATTATTATTTTATTTTTGTATATTATTTATATTATATTATGTGTTTTGTATATTATATTGTACATTATATTATTTATTTTTATTTCAATCTTTTGAATGGCTTGTGGTTGGAATAAATGTAATTGAATATTACTTTCCAACTATAGAGATGGTTTCAGTGTCATCTTAGTTCTTCCTGAAGTGTCGATTATTCATTATTCCCAAAGGAACGTCATCCAGAAGAATGGTTTCCCAGAACTCCCAGAGAACAGAGCGGCACAGGGAGTCTTCCCGTGTGATTTTGCATGGGGGGTATCTGCCAACTCCATACAGGTATTTATGCTTGTTGTGTGTATTTATGTTGAGGGTGGGAGGAAGAAGTGTGTGTTCTGTGTATGTGTGTTTGTGGAAGGGTAGGAGAGTTGTGGGCGTTCAGATGTGTCACATGGTTCAGAGGTCTGATAAAGAAAACCATGAAGAAACTTCCTCAGAAACACAGAAAACATTAACTATGTATTAACTGCAGGGATTCACTGTAAACCTCATTTAATATTGAGTGAAGTGTAAAGTTTGGTTGGCTCTGCAAGAAGCCAAAGACAATATTGTTTTTATTTGGTTAAGTGCCTCTTCTCCTTGTCTGGTCTTGTTCACTGCATTATTTGAAACTTGTAGTTTTCTTGGTGAAAGTCCAGCTCAGAAACAGACACGATGATGACTCCTCACTTAATCATAAACCTCTGTCTGCTGAGCTTCACAGCACAGGGCCCACTGTTATTATGTGCTTGCTCCAGTTGGCATTTATTTGCGTTTGTGTATATTAGGTAACTGCTGTGTTAGAGGGTTAGCCAATGTGTGTTTACATTAGTGTGTTTATTCTGATTCTCTCTATGTCATAGGTGGAGACCGTGCCCAGCCAGTTTGCTGACCCCAGTGTTTACCTTTGGAATATCTCCAGCAATGGGGAGCTGATGAGGCTGCAGGGCCTCAGTGCACCGCCTTTACGCAGAACCACGCACTGTGCCGATTACGCCAGCATTCGACAACAGGTCCGTCTGCCTGTCAAATATCTGTGCCTATTTAGCATTAGTATTAGTATAATAGTATTTATGACTTGTCCCACATGTAGAGTTGGGATAAAGTTACATGTTTTCTAAACATCCTGAAGTAATAATACACTAACATCATTTATGATTTTCTTTTTGGTTATTTTTTGCAACTTGAGTTACATTATAATAAAGTGGGACAGTGGTTCTTTACACTTTTGATCTGCTGCATCTGTGTGTGGCCTTGATATATATTTGTACTTTTTCAGGCACATTGTAGGATTTTAAGAAAAGTTTGCTGTATGTACTGCTATAGGGCATTTTGGGAGAAGCTTTTATATTAAAAGTTATGACTTTGTAAGTATTTTGGCATTTTGTAATAAAAAGGTAAACATTTTTATAGGTGTGTAACTGTACGCTAAGTCCGATGATTCACTAGGGCATATAGCATTTAAAGTTGTAATGTATTTCTTGTCCTCTGTCTGTTTAGGTTGATGAAATCCGGCAGGTTGGGTTAAACCACTTCCATTTCTCTCTGAACTGGTCGGCCCTGGTGCCCACGGGCGACGTGGCTCATCCAAACTCCACTCTGCTGCGCTACTACGGCTGCTTTACTCGCCAGATGCTGCAGGCAAACATCACGCCTGTGGTCACACTGTGGCACCACACACGCCAACGCAGCAGCCTGCCAGCCCCGCTGGATACTGCAAGCAAGTGGCTCAACAGGTCAGAGTTAAAGCTCTTTTCATGATGGTTGATCCCTGAAGGGGAAGAAAACCCTCATCACACAGAGGCAGACAGGAGTAACAGTCAGTGGTGATGTTTTCATGTTAGGAGGAGTCAGAACTTTCTCCATTCAGTTAAAGAACACTCCCCCAGCCCCTCTAGTCTTCTTCAAAGGACAGGTCCGCATTTGAATTTGCACTTTAAATTATTTACGTGAACGATGAACAAGCTTCATGACCGTTAGAACTTGCATATCTCGGAAAACCAAACACAGAACTAATAAACTTCCATCTGTATAAAGTACTGGTTCATTACAGTTTACGATCATTTACAGATGGGTCTGATGTAGAGTAAACAAGCAGCGATGCTCCCGGGGAACTGTCTGTGTGTGTTGCTGTCAGCGTCAAAGCCGCCTTTTATCACTTGCTACCATGGCATCATCTTTTATTTTCATGTAAAAAAGAATTATCACTAAACCCAGTCATCACCATATTTCAAATGTCTTTGATAATGGCACAGTGTGATGTATTGGCATTTCCAACTTTATTGGTGCAATATTAGTGGTGTTACGGTGGAAATGTGTCAGGCCATAATTACATTCCAAATAAGTGCAATGGTGTAATCAAACAGGTTCATCTGGGATGTTAACCATCATCTATCTCCTCAGGGTCTATTAGTGTGTGTGAGGTTTTAGAATAAGTGACTTGCTTTGAAAATTTCATTCAAATAATTTTCCAATCATTTGCTCCAGTGATTAATTGTTTGGCCAGAAAATCTGTGCTCACATTGATCTATTCTAGTTTCATGTATTGTTTGACAAACAGCCCAAAACTCAAAAGATATTCAGCTTGCTATCAAAAAAGAAGCAGATAATAAGCAAATATTCATATTTGAGAATCCATAGTCTTATTTAATTTTGGGGTATTTTGGTTTAGTCAGTCAATACAAATAGCTCATTTTCTGTTGTTTGACGAATCAACCAACTTATCTGTTCACATTGGACTGTTTTTCAGGGAGACACCTGAGGCCTTTGCAGACTATGCCAGGCTTTGTTACAGAGAACTGGGTGCCCATGTGAAGATGTGGATCACCCTGAATGAGCCCAATGATGAGATGGTGAGCTACGAGGAGGGTCATCAGATGCTGCGGGCTCACGCTCTGGCCTGGCACGCTTATGACCGCGAGTTCAGACATGCACAGGGAGGAAAGGTCAGTAGAGCTTCAGTTATGCCAAAAGTTTATATATGTCTGCCAAACGTTCCACAAGCAATACACGTTATTATTATTATTATTACTGTCACTTTCCACAGATCATGTAATATTCAAAGTGATGTGTTTTTTATTGGATTTTCTGCTGAGGCACATTGTGTGGGGGATTAGGTTTTATCTGTTTACCCACGTTGGCTCTTTCTGCTTGTGCTGCTCATGTTTATAACAAATAAATGACTCCTTCTGCAATTCAGCAGTGACGGTGTTTGATACAGGAAATACAGTAAAAAGCATGCATGGATTAGGTATAGGTTTAATCTCTTCAGGATAATAATGCTCTGTGCTGTCATGTTTGATTTTGTGTCTCAGGTGTCTCTGGCTTTGCACATGGACTGGGTGGAACCAGCTTTTTCATTCAGCCGTGAAGATGTAGAACCAGCTAAGAGGGTTTTGGACTTTCGTGTTGGCTGGTTTGCAGAGCCGATCTTTGGCAGCGGGGACTATCCTCTGGGAATGAGGAGCTGGCTGCGTCAGCTCAACTCACTTGAGTACAAACACTTTATAATCTATTCAGTTTGTTGATTACAGTATAGTCAAATAATAGAATGCAGACAGATGATCAAGCCTCTGTAGTTTGAGATAAAGACTAAGCTGTACTTCTACAGTAAAAGGCCATTTTTTCTTTGTGTTTTCACAGCCTGCCAGTGTTCAATGAGGAGGACAAACAGTTGGTTAAAGGGACATATGACTTCTTTGCTATTAGTCACTTCAGTACCAAGCTGGTGACACATGCTAAGGAAGACTCGTAAGACAATCATCAGTTTTTGCCCTTATTTTGATATATCTCTGGTTAACTGGGCTAAAGCTCAGATTAGCTTAAGACAAATACTTTGCCCTGATTGAGTAATATGTCCAGCATTTCACAGGCATGACACTGTGGGCCATAATTGAAATGCTTTTAGTTGCACAGCTTTTGTGTCATCTCCATGTGTGCAGGTACACGTACTCAGCAATGCTCGAGGTTCAACACATGATAGACACCACGTGGATCATGTCCCCGAGGCCTGTTGTGCCCTGGGGCTTGAGGAAGGCCCTCAACTGGGTGAGACTAAGTCAGTAGTTTGTTTGGTGTCTAGCTATGATCATGACCACACAAAATTTAGAGTTTTCCTCCAGTCAAAAATGTGTTTTGCCTATAGATTCTTTAATTGGATGTTGCTTTTCACTGTGCTGAAAGCTGTATGCAGAAGTGGTAAACTCTCACACACATGCACTGAAAATGGGGCTTTCAGTGAACTAGCACTGTTGAAATGTGTTTAAAGGAGTGTATTTTTGGAGGTGTAGCTGCAGAACCATGAGGCACTTACCGGCGATATTTTAGTAAGATGCAGCATTTACATGATGTACAAATATAGTAAAACAAAAAGAAATGTAGTACAACATGCCCAGTTTATATCAGACTTACACCACAGAAGTCTACCAACTTTATACTTTTTATTCAGTGGTATATTGTCAACCAAAGAATTTATAATTATATTTTTGAAAAGGTTAATTTTGCATCAATTCTTTTAATCTCTGGTAAATATATTTAGAATATATAAATATCTAAACAGAGATGAAACAATACAAAATTGTCTGAAATGGGAAGAACATTCTTCAATCTTTGTGCTAAAAGAAAACAAATATTATCAGACGAAACACTGGGGAAAGGCCAGTGCCTTTGAGCACCTATGATTCTACTATAACTACTAATCCACTGTGGAAACATGGAGTTATATAAAACCTGACATTACTCCTCTACTGTGTAAGGTGAAGGAGCACTACAGTGATGTACCTGTGTATGTGATGGCTAATGGGGTCCAGGAAGACCCAGCCCACTTCAAAGACAGCCTGAGAGTCTACTACCTGTACAACTACATCAATGAGGCGCTGAAAGGTGAGAATACATACACACATTCGTTACTGTTATTTTAATAATGCAATGCAGGAGCCATATATCATTATCACTTCAACTGTGTACTGAGTGATCATTCCTTCAGAAGCAATTGAAGTTTTTTCCCTTACTGGCCAACAGCTTTCATCATGCAGAGCTTAATTATTAGACAGGTGTTTAGGTCACTGATCCCTGAATCATCAGCTGACTCCAAACACACATGCACTCAAAAATATCAACACAACACTCTACAACTGTTGTACCCAGGTTACCTGCTGCCCAGTCACCCGTCCTTGTAAAGTTTATTTGGTTACACTGTGTGACAAACTTTGTGCTTTAAAACCTTTAATGTCACACAGTGTCATGTTATTGTGCAGTGACATTAATGCTCTGCAAGTCTGTGTCATTCTTTTTATGCTAAATGCTTAATAACATTTTTAACTTGTTTAAATCTGATTCATTTGGCTGCAGGTTTGAGATTTCATGCATTTTGAATCTATAAACAGAAGATGTTCTATATTTTTACCACACATATTTAACATGTAGAAGCAGAATATAATCATTGAATAAATTACACACAGTGTAGTTACAACCAAATATAATGTCTGTAACATAACAAATTTTACATTGCACTTCTTAAACGTTCTGTCTTTCCTCAGCGTACACTCTGGATGGCGTAAACCTGAAGGGTTACTTTGCTTATGCCCTGAGCGACCAAAGGGACCCAGGGTTCGGCTTGTACGGCCAAGTTCAAGATGAGGTCATTGTCAAGGCCTCTCTCTCCAACTACCGCAACATCATCCAGCACAACGGCTTCCCCATTCAGGGAGCTGCACCCCAGCAGTGTCCCAAATTACCTCAACCCTGCCTGGGCTGCCATGTGCTAACAAAGAGGCCTGTGGTGGGCTTCCTGACTCTGGTGGGTTCAGGGGTGCTGATCACCCTAGGGCTCATCATCTACTACACAACCAAAAGACACAAGGAGTGTTACTGAAGATTTTGACTTCAGTATTTGTGTTTGTTGTTGTTCAGCAGTATAGAGCTACATTCAGTATTTATCTGTTAGTGATCAAGTGCAAAATTTGCTCCCCCTTTTCCCCATGTTCCCAGTCTGTCTCACGAACTGGGAACCTCAATTTTGTTAGCAGCGTTATAAATTACATAATAGCCACTACTGTCAAGCTCAGTATCGTGACTTCAGAAGTGATGCTCAGTGTGGCTGATGTGAGGAGAAATGGTCTGCCTGTGTAACATTGTTAAAGCAGTGAATCTGTGTCTTGTCTGTTCATGGTAATACAATCCACATTGAATCATATCCAGAGAGCAACACCAGACTTTTTACAAAGTCATTTATTTAACCTTGTCATGTAAATGCTTAGGAAAGCATCTGTCTTAACATTATTTTACACAAACCATTGCTTTCTACTGTCTCTATCAAAACTGCTGTTTGAAAGATGTATTTTACACAACTACAGCAACAATTTACAGACTGTTCAGTGCTGAGGTTTTGGGCAACAACACATGGCATAAAGCTTCAAATTGTAATTATTTTCTTTCATTCTGGGTGAACTGTGTTACCACAATGTCTATAACACAGAATATACGAGTTTAACTGTATTAAGTCCATTGAAAAGCTAGTAAGGAAAATATGTCAGCAGCTAAACAGAGGGCCATTGAACTGTCGAGAAAAGTATAAGTCCATTCAGATTCAGAACATCATGGCATCCAGACCGTCTTCCATGAATTTCTTGTAGACAGCCATAAACTTAGCAGTGAAGGCCTCTAGGTGGTAGATTGCTTTGTTGCCCAGCTGTAGTCTGTGTTCATAGTAAGCTGCCATGTGGGCCACCTCTGTCTTCAGGTGACCATCGCAGTTATTCAACAACTCTGTTACGAGTCCCTGTTAGAGGATAAGGAAAATAATTTCTTTAAAATATCTGTAAACCATATGTCCAACACTTTGTCTGGAAAGGTAGGTTTAGTAAACGGTACCTTCATAATGATCTCAGGAGGAATGCAGTGTGTCAGCAGCTCGTACAGTCTGGCCCGAACCTCCAACAACCTGGAACAAAGGTAGACAAGTGAAGTTCAGTTACATTTCAGTAAACTAGAATCAGCTAAACGTTCTCATCTCGTGCTTTGCATCTCGTACTTCTGAGGACTCTGCTGGCTGACAATGAGATTAGCTGTTTCTCTGAGGTAAACTTCCCAGTCCGTCTCTGGGATGTCTTGGTCCACTGAGAAAGGATACCTGGAAAATATTAACACAGGCTAAATACACAGATGTGTTTTGTTTATATTCCATAAGAAACCACAGATAATGCCATTGAAAAATGATGATACGTTTCATGGCAACTTACTGCTGCACTCTGCAGGCTTCACACATCAAAAGGGCTTTTCTGAGATTACGACCAGACTTGTCACTGATTTGCTTAGCCAGCTCAGGTGGGAGGAGCAAACCCTCCTTTTTACAGACTGTGGTCAGAACGTTACAGACCTGAAAACCAGTAATAAACAGATACAATAACAAAATGTGAAAATGTCATGCTGACCAGGACGTTATGCAGCAAAATTTGGCTTCAGATAATTTTCACTTACAACCACATCATCTTCCTTACCTCTTCTGTGCTTGGCAAAGGAACTCTGATAGCCAAACAACGGCTTCGAATCGGCCCAATCACCTTTGAGGTGGAGATACAGCAGAGGATAAGGCGGCAGGTGGCCATGTACTTTTCCATTGTCCGACGCAAAGCATGCTGGGCGTCCTTTGTGAGCCTGTCCACCTCTGTCAGCAACACCACTAAGAGGGGAAGTGTGCCAGTTACAAGACTGAATGTCTGACACATAGCTAATTTTAACGACTGCTGCTCTAAAACGTGGCCTAAAAACAAACCAACATTGTCAGGACAAAGACACAAAGTGTCCCACCTTTGAACTCTCTCTGGGTGCTCGACTGGATCTGCTGAGACTGAGCCACAGTTTTAATCAGCTCTTGAATCACCACACGGTCCTGATTTCCTGCGTCACTGTGCGGCACACAGGAGAAAGACTTGTCTCATAACACGCTATGGTTGTAGCTCATCCACAAAACCTTTTGATCAATCTGCAAAGTAACTGTTGCTATTAACTATGACAGGGAAAAGCACAACCATTATAGGTGCAATAATGTAGAGACGTATAAATATAAACCTTGCGTTGATCTCCAAGTGATAGTTGCTGGCTATGGTGTTGATCTCAATCTTCTTCTTTGAAGGGGCCTGTGGAGATAATGTCACAATAAAAGCAAAAGTCAGGGAGGTGTTTAATGGTGTGTTTAATGACAGCAGTTCATTATTTCCACTCTCACCACAACGGTCTGATGCTCTATACGAAGCTTCTCCACCCCAGCTCCATACAGCTCCCTCAGCAGACACATGATGCGGGTCTTTTTCCCTGCGCCTGACGGGCCGTACACCAACAAGTGCGGGAAGTCCCCGCATTGAACCTAGAAGAAATAACTTATCTCGGTAATGTAAACCAAACGCTTTGGTTTTAGCCTGTGCAGCTCTTGACTATTATGCTAATGCTAAGCTAAATAGACGATGCCCGTCTTCTTACCAGGTTTTTCAGCTGAGCCGCTTGTTCTTTGTGATAGTCCAGTTTACCGAGGGAAGTCGGTCGATATTTGTCCACCCACAGACTCATGGTGTGATGATTATTTAGTGTGATACCTGTTGTGGTCCCGTGTTGACAGAGGAGACGTTCTCCCGCGAAATATTTTTCAGATGCAACCGCGCTGCTGTTTCCTCCCAAGCTACGGAGACTCGAAGGGGTCAAAATAGTTGCAGGTGAGAGGTAAATACAGCTTTCCACGTGAAAACGACATAATGGAGTACTTGGAAACATGGCCTGTAAGTGTTTGTTTTATTTAGAGAAGAAAAAAAAATGCAATTCAAAGTTTCCATCTTCTTCAGTGTGAACACCTGTTATATTGACTGTTATTTGCAAGTTTCCCCAGTTTGTTGTGTGTGTTTTTTTTTTTTTTGTAACGAGATTTGAGTGTGATCATTTGGGTTTAAGGCAAAACCCTGTTGATGAGCTTTTTTTTTTTTACTCTGAGAAATCAGTTAATTAGCTCAATCAATAGAATAATCATCAGTATTGTAAATATAAATAATTGTTGTAGTCTTGCAGGTCTATAATGGGAGACAACTTTTTTGTGTTCCAACTTCTTTGGAGTCGGGTTGTACTATTACTACTACTACTACTACTACTACTTGCTTAGGGAAACAGAAAACCTAACACGTCTCAACACTGAGCTAATCCTAAAAAATTCCTGTAAGACTATCAACAAACCCGCACACGTCCTCTGTGACCTCTTTGAGCTGATACCATCAGGAATGCATTTTAGATGACCTGCATGTAAAACAAAGAGGATGTTTGGTTTAATCCAGAGATCATAGTACCAGAAACGATCAGTTTGAATAAATGCACCTGTAATTTTTTTCTTTCCACTTTATTTTGCTGCTTTTGTGTCTATGAATTGTTTTGTTTGTGTGGATAAGTTGCTCCATCTGAGGACTTGCTTCCTCCAATCCTCTACAAAATGGCAAATACAATTTATTGAATTGAATAACTTGACATAATAAGAAATAAAAGCAAGATAAATAAAATCTAAGTTTATAGCAAAGGAGCATAATATTTACCAAAACAATGTTAAGTCCAAAGATTGACTTCTATTGTTATGTGTGTGTACAGCCCAGAAAAGCCCTGGAAAACATGTTTGTCTTGTTGGTAGAAAGCCTGGGGGGATGAGTAAGAGTGAACAGAAACTCAGCTGCTAATTTTCTCCTAGGGTCAAGTTATCTGGTTAATCTGCCTGTATCCATACAATAGCAGCTTTTCCTTATGGAAGCAGATTTAGGAGTTTACAGTGCAGACAGTAAGAATACAGCAAAACAGTCTGATGCTACCAAGGAATGTGAGAAGTGTAATCCCAGAAACAAAAGCTCACAATGTCACCACGCTGTCATGCCAGAACATACTGAAAAGGTGTGAGCAGGTAGAGATACAGTTTTTACACCTGTCTTGTTATATAGCCCTACTCTAAAATCACCATCTGGTTTAACCAAGGAAAAAAAACATTGTACATAATTCATTCAGGTTGACATACAAACAAAAAAGGCAATGATTCAGTTCAGTCATTTCAGTTTAAACTTTCCTCCCCTGCCAGCCAAGAAAGATTTTTGTCATGAATTGAGACAAAGGTGGAAAGTACATTTTTCTGTGCTTACCTAACAGCATCTGAATATTTATTGTCATATTTAGGTTGTTTTGCCTTTTACAGTATCTTTGTCTATTAGTGTTTTTTTTCTGAAGCTTTTTATGTTCTTTCTCTTAAGTGGATTTGATTTGGTGATTTTAAAAGATACCTATCGTATTCCTGTCTTTTCTGTCATGATTTTATTGTGTTTACTTTTTCTACCTGTCAAGTCTCCGCCTCACTTTTCTTTCTCTTGTTTTTCTTTGCCCTGCTTTTCTTCAAGGTGACCCAGCTATGTGCAGCACATCTCCCAGTCAGAGGAATGTTATATGTGGACAAGCATGTCTCAGCTGGTTGGCGTTGCTTGTATTGAAATACACGTTTGAGTTAAATTAATATTCATCCATCATCACAGCAATGCAGGCCTCTGTTACCTCTGAGGTGGGTGTTGGTGACGAGTGAAGTTTATCAAGTTTCCTTAACCTATGAAGTTCATTCACAAGTATGACTGTGTGTGTTATTCAGTCACCTGATAGGTCAACTTGTGTTGATGCTGGATGGTTTTTGAAAGGCTATTTTTGCACATAACATACTGTACCCTAACTGAGCTCCTGTGTAATTGGGTGAAGTGCAGTCAGTATCTTTATTCCCTAGCACATCCCTCTGAAGCTTTCTGGATAGTTCAGTGTCTCACTTTGGAAAACATATGATTTATTGTGTTTCTGGATGAAGAGGCGTTAAAGAAAGCAATTCACATTTCCTTGACCAGGTGTCTTCTCCCCAAGACCTTGAGGGTTAAACATGCCTCAGCAGGCAGAATCGTCTTTGGTGTTAATTTATAAACAGCAGGTCTTTAGTACTGACCAAAGACATTCCCTCCCAAACATAAAATTCAACATTTGCTGGCAAACGTGAGGAATTCCACAGTCCACTGAGAGTTTTGTAAGGACCTTAAGTCCTTTCTTGTTGATTAAGGCTCGTAGCAGTTTGGCTGTAGTTACAAGAAGATGAAGTGAGTGAGGTTTAGAGAGGATAAGAACATGTTTGAAGCATTACCTCATGTGTTGTCAAAGAATGTGCTTCTAAGGTGAAAAATCCTTTGCCCCGAGCCATATTATATGGCATTTAGTGAAAAGTAGCAAAGAAGGAGGAGGAAAGGTGTGCCGCAGCCTTTCATTCAGAATCTGCTAGTATAAATGAAACTAGTTAGTCTGTTTTCAACAACAGAACTTCTTTTTCTTTTTTGTTATATTCACCAGAAAAATAATAGTCATGTTCCGTGCACGCATAGACACAGACATGAGTCTGTGCACACATATTATAGTCGTGAGGACAATCATTGATATAATGCATTCTGTAGCCCCTTAACAAAACCTTAACCATCACAACTACGTCTAACCCCAACCCTAAAACTAAGTCTTTGAAGTAGTGAAAACTGACCAAAATTTCTCCCAGTGTATCAAACCTATATTTGTGCACACAGCCAGTGAAAGACATGTACACACACCTGCACTTACACACTTGCAGAAGTAGCACAAACACCTGCCTGTCGAACTCCCTGTCATCTTTCTAAGATAATGTAGGAGGGAAAAACATTCCTCAGCCCTTTCTTTTTCTCGCCTCCCCTCACAGAATTTCATATCTTTTCAGACATAAGCTCCCTCTTTCTGTACATTACAGTATCTGTGTCAAACGCAGTCAGCAGGCTTGGCTGGATACTTGTTACCTCCTGGTTCTGCAGCATCAGATGTTTTCTTGAATGACACAACCTCGGTACACCAATATCAGGTATGTTCAAATATGAATTCTGTGTTTCTTTAATGCCTCCTATAATTATTTGACAGGGACCTAGGGCAAAGGTTCAGATGCCCGTTTGTGTTAATTATTGAATTTTTGTTGGCATTATTTCAAAATGAGTTATTAAGTTACTGTACAGTCTTATTTTTTCACAGACTGACTTGACACATGGCCTGAAAACAAATTGCTCCTTGTTTGTTAGTGTGTGCTATATAACTCTCATAGGAAAGAATTTGTAGTTTTACATGTACATGCTCTCGTTTTTACAGGAATAGAATTTGCAGAATTTTAACTTCATTTAAAAACCCAGCACTGCACGTTTAAAAGAAAAACAAAGCATGTCAGGCAAGGAAACGGTGTGTTGGCTGCAGCCAAAAATATCCACCAGGAAAAAACAATGTGTTTGAGCAAAATGCATTTGTCAAAAAAAAAAAAAAGTCGGAGAACTACAGAGTGGAGAGCTGTGAAGTTTTTATTGACTTTGACATGAATCACAGATGTGATAGTTTTTGATTTAATAACATCAAAATATTGGGAAAAAAAATAATTGTTACACTATTTGAAATGTCATTGCCATGTTTTTCATTACCAATATGTTTTTCTTCACAATTTAAACTCTAGCTGTAATAATATATGTAACATTTTGGAGTAAGTCACTGCTCAAAGGTCTGTATATTTGGACAAAAATGACTGATTAGCCACAAGTAAAAAAAAAAGTCAGTTGACAGCAAGTTAATCTGTTTTTAGCATCGCACCTAAGCCTGTAAGAAAATCCAGACATATACATACATTAACAGAAAGAACTGACAATTGGCGTAGATTCTTTACTGCACACATGAGCGAACATGAATCCCTTTCCCTGAATTCACATTATTCATTTTCTTCTTTCTCTCCTTCTCTATTCAGCTCACTGTCAAAGGAATTTTCTGGCACTTTCAAATGTTGGCCAAAGTGTAAAATATTATCCAGTCATACCTTAATTTCAGCAGCTTCACCTGAACTGCCAGGTCCTCAGGCTCTGTTTAAATCAGCCAACACTGTGCTCACCAGATGAGAACTCACAGATGAGGACTGGTTCCCTGGTCATGCATGGAGGTCCAATAGCTGCTTTGCCTGTTCATCAGAAGCCTAACAGGCATTTTCCCCCCAGGCTGTGGGTGTCCCTCTGGATGACTTGCAAGGTCAAGTTCTCCTGACTCAAAGCTCCAACAGCCAATAAGGGCCATGTCTGAACCTGCTCCTCTCCTAAATTGTGCCCCAGATCCTGTGGCCAGTCATTCTCAATTATGGAAGGAGCTGATGGATGAGATGGAGGCACAACAGGAACAGAGCTACACAGAGACATCCTGTCCTGATGAGTTGCTTTGTGCCTTTTCACCCACACTGGATAAAAGTAGTTGTTGCCGTGTGCTGTCATCTGTGGACTGTTCACTGGATATGCTCAGAGTAGTAAAACACAAGCCCAGTGCCATTGTTTTCTGTGATTATGACTGTAATGCTGATCACCAGGTGATCTCTGCCAGTGGGAGCTCTGAGGGCGGAGAGTCCTCCTCATCCGCAGCTGAAGACGGAGAGAGTATCGACAATGAGGATGATGATTTTCCTGAGACGTTACAATATAAGGAATTCCTGGTCAGTCGTCACCGTAGAAACTTGAACAGGAACAGGAAGTGCTTGAGGAAGAGGCAGGATGCCCAGCCTAATAACACAGCACCAGGTTGGCAGAATCCCAACAAGTGCAAACCTGAGTTGACAGGTAGCCAGGAGGAAGAGGATGCTGTGCAGAACAATGGGAAACAGGTGAGAAAAGCAAGGCGTGAGTAGAGCAAAGTAGAATAAAGATAAAGAAGTCTAATTCACTGTGTCTGTGTTGTGTATGCAAGAAAGGTCTTTTGACAGCAGATATTTGTGTTGCCATAGTGGAAAAAGAACAGCTTTCTCCAAAAAAGATTATTGATGTACTTATATATTATTATATATTTATGTTTCCCAGTAACAGTGAGTCAGCATGCAAAACATCATTCATTTTAATATTTACACCTGTGCTTTTCTGTGACAAGTCAAAATGTCTTCTGTTAATAGCCAGTTTTGCAAACCCTGTTTGTACCACTAGAGGGCAGCAATGTCAAATTGGTTCACATTGTTCAGCATGAGCTTGTTATAAAGTGTTTTTTAAAATACCTTAGTGCTTAAATACAAGCAGGAACAGTATCACTGAGTAATTCGTGCTCTGTATTCGGTACAGTGTGTTGCTGTGTGCTGACAGCTCTCACAGCTAAATTAAAATGTTTTACAAATCAATAGCTGGATCTATTCAGAAATGCTTTCATTCATTTTCCTGAATCCTTGGTCATTTTTGCTGCAGTTATCCTGCTCTCACTTTCTCCTCATGTTTGTCTCTCCTGTTCACTATCAATAAGGGTGAGAAGTAAAGAAATAATCAGGACAAAACAGTCTGTTAGTCAAAGCTGAGAAAGAGTTATAATCTACATACCTTGTTCTTTTATACATATCAGTATACTCAGTGGTATAAGCCTAATGGAGGAAAAAGTGGATTTAAAAAAGAAATAGAAAGCTAAACAAAGAAAGGATATGCCTTCATAAATTCCTGTCATTTTAGGCCTTCTGCTCTGGCATCTCCCTCTACCAGCATGCATTTCACCAGTGGGCATGTTTTAGTGTGAGTGTGCCCCTGACCATGTTCTCACACCTGTCAGAGCAGCCCTCAGTCATTGGCACGCTCCCATAACGGTCCTCTGGCACACTGCACGTTGTTTTCCCTCTCTTGGCCTAAAATGAAAGGACTTGTTCTCCCTGCAGTCCTTCACTCCTTTGTCCTGTCATTCTCTGAGTTTAACCAAGTAGCTTTTAAAGTCACATATTGACAGGCTTAGGCCAATTCTCTATGCAATACCTGTTAAGTCAATAAAGCCTTATTGTTGTTCCACATTCTTGGAATGTCTTGACTCAGACTGTCTCATCACACCCCTCATTTTGGGGAACACCTTGGCCAAATAAAATAATTTGAGAAATTTAAAGAACAAGTTATGAGATTGCATTTACAGTCTTACAAGCTTGACTCTTTGATAATACTTCATTTTGAAGACAGTTTTTCTATCAACCCCAGTTCTATAGGTGTTATGGTTCTTTATTCAGCCTTGTTCACAGGGAACTTGAGTATGTTGCTGTCTTTTTTGTCATGTTAGAAAATACACGGAACAGAAAAATTTTTTTATCACTTGGGTAGAATACTCTAATTGTATTTTATGGATAAATTGATGCATGACATCTTAAAGATCTGTTTTCTTGTTTTTGTGAAGCTTCTGCTGCTTAGTTTGACAGAAATGACAGTGCGTGTCCACCACTTTCGAATAGACAGAGTTCCTGTTGTTGTTTTTGGTTCTGGTGGTAGATAATATGATTAACTTTCAAATGGCAAAATAAAATATTGAATGGGAGCTGGTCTCTCATGTCAGGTTTGGTTTGGTGTTTTAGCCTGTCCAGGACATTTCTGGCATTAATGAAATGGTCTTGTAGCACAGGTACAGTGATGCATTAAAGATATCTATGCTCTGTAAATACTTTTGTTCAGAAGCCTATTAACATTTCATGAACTTTGAGGGCATTCTGCTGTGTGTGTGTTTGTGTATGCGATGTGATGCGCGATGAGTTCAGATTAGCTAATGTACATGCCACTTTGTGTGTGCGGGTGTATGGTCATGTTTGCAGTCACTCATGCCACTGAAAAGCCTCCACTTTCTGTGTTCTCCCCTTGCCCTGCCTCTGTCCCCCACAGTGAGGGTAAAAATAGCACCCTGGTGCACATAGGCAGCCTTCTGTGTTCCTGTGTGTAGGAATCTGGAGATGTGGGGGCTGTAACACACAGGAAACAGCTTTACTGCCAAGCATTACTACAGATATTTTTTAAAATGGTCAACATGATGGGTTTAGGAATGGGAGTGGACAGAAGGGTGTGTTTGTGTGCATGAGTGGGTGTGTGTATGCTTGTATGTGTATGAGTGAGGGGGCTGTTTTTGGACTTCAGGCTCCTCAAAGGGGCCCTATGTGCTGCTATCAGCCTCTGGGACTCTGGGGTTGGCAGCGGAGCCCAGAAACAAAGCAGTTTGTTCATTTCCTGGAAGGCCAGTGAACAAGTGTCTCAGTCAGAGTCCATGACCAATGGGTGGAGAGGGAAAGAGAGGGCTTGGGTATGTGCATAACTATGGACATGGACAGATACAACACATTTACATAACATACACTGGCTTCAATCCTGTTTTTAAATGTAGAGAGGGCAGCTTAATTCTCATTAGCAGTTGTTAAAATGTCTCTTCTTTCTCTCCTTCCTCTACATTAATCTCACTGTCACCTTCTCCAGACTACAGGGCACACTGTTTATCCCCGGATAGGCTGAATGAGCACAATGTTCATGTGCAAGGAGCCTGGAGGCAATGAAGGGTGGAGTAGGTGGCTGAGGAAGCGGAGTGTATGTGTGTGGAGTTAGGTTCCACAGATTTCTCTCAGAAAAACATACATGTATATGAAAGGCCTCAGTGCAAGGTCAACCCCAGAATTTGCCCTTGAGCCATATTTACCTGCCTCTTTGTTTTCTGACCCACATCTTCAGGCTGCTGCGTGTGACTCCATGACCTCGCTCGTGAACAAGTCGGATCAGCTCAATGAGGGGATCCAGGAAGTCCAAAGAGCTAATTCCTCCCACCCAGACGTGGCCAGTGCTGATCAGGAGCAGGAGAGCACTGTGGTAAGTCAAGCAGAGTTAAATCAAGGCAAGTCTGATTTATGTATGGAGTGCTTTCAACAGGCTTGTCCCAGAGAACTCCGGCAGGAACAAAGGATAGAAATAGTTATGAAAATAAATGAACAAAAGATAAACAGCAGAAGGAACAATGAACAGAACACTCATAAATGCAAACAAAACCTTGTTCTTCATGTACATGTACATCTCTTCAGTGTATTTGGCAAGCTGGATCAGTCCTGCATGGTAAATGAAGAGTGTGACAGATCTATGCAGGATAGTGTTTTATGCAGCCATTCAATGTAACATGTCATCACAAAATTAGTTTGGAGTGAATGTAGAACCTCATTATCAGTGCACATTACACTACATTGATATGCAGGCCTTACAAATTTTTTTCAAGCATATGCTTACGATAAATTAAATAAAAGTTTGCATGAATTTTAAATGAATTATATAATTTGGATTATTTTGCAGCATCGTTTAATCAAAGTCAGTAGCAGTAGCAGACACACAGTGAACAGCCAGACTTAAACTGCTTATGTCGTGCAAAAAGTGCCCATATATACAAGGCCTCCGATGAAACCACTCAGCCGTCAGTGAAGGTGTCTGTCAAAGGTTCAGCACTACTTTACATGATGCCCGTGGTGGCCACACACACTCAGACTAAATTTACAGCGTAGCACACACATGTTGCACAGAAAGCCTACTCAGGGGAATGGGTTGCCAGGCTTGCAGTCTCTCCCCTTATTTTGTATGTGGTAGATTAATTAACAATAATAGTTTGGATGGTCTCCAAGCTTCTTGTTTTTCCACCAATAAAGCTTTTCACAAATCAGGTAGTTTCTGACTCGTCTGGCGTCCATCTGGAAATGTCTTTAATCCCCTAGAAACCACAGATAATAAGCACTGAGCTTATTCCAGCTTTTTGTTATTTTAAAGGCGTATTTAATGAAATTATCTGGAAAAGGAACGCAGTCTGTGGACGGCTCCTCTGCTCTCCTCTCACAGGGCTTTCCAGCTGCTTCATTATTCTTACCAGGTGTAAATCTGGTAACCTCAAATAGCTCTTAAACCAACAGCACAGAACTTTAGGCATTTTTATAAAGGCTGTAGTTAATAAGCCCAATCTTAGTCAAATTGTCTGGCAACCCAGTAAGACAGTCATGCGTATGACATTCACTGTTGGTGAGCAGATCCTTTTTTTGTTTGTTTTTGTTTGTTTTTTTTTTTTGCAGTGAAAAAATTATGCAATACAACACGAAGTGATGAATAAAGAGAACAAACATAAAAAATGTTTAGTTCAGGTGCTTACCTAAGAGTAAAGGAGGAGGACAAGAGTCATTTCCACCCAAATTGTTAAATAGTACTACTACTACTAATAATAATAATAAAGGTTAAATGACCTCAGGCCAGAATAGGGACTTTTTCTTTTTCTTAGTCCAAGCAGTACAAGGGACTCAGGGTTTGGTGCAGGGCAGAATAACATGAAATTAAAATGAGTTTGAATTAGATTAGTTTAAATGACTGAATGAATTCAGTAGTTTAATATCATCATTCACTAAATTTCAATATTCCAATCAATTCTTCCATTTAATAAATTTGTTTATCTGTTTTTTTTTTTTATGGGTAGGTTGAGTTGAGTAGTCGTTAAAAGGACTTTCCACTGTGGGGATTTCTTCATGAAGTTCTTGTTACTTGCAGTAAATGAGAAAGAGCGAGAGAGAAAAAGAATAATTCTAATGAAATGTGGAAAGACAATTAGATGGGAAATTTAATGACTTTCATTTTGAGCTGACTTTGTTTTGGAGACACAGTGTCCTTGATGTTATGTAACAGCTGTTTAAATCAGCAACAGCAACATGCCATGTCCATGATAGAAATGCTCAACAGGGTCAGAAAGGGAATTTTCTACAGAGACAGTCATTGTACGCTGTGATGGAGGGAAAATGTCTTTTCTGTGCACTGGATTCTTGATAGATAAGAACGCACCCTGTTTGCGGAAATTAATGCCATTTCTTCTTGGCTTTCAACTACACACATGGACTCACATTTGCACTCACATCCATGTTATTTTCTCAGAGCTGGGTGGGAGGGAAGAGCGGGAAGGACAGTGTTGAAGTGGGTACAGTAGATGAGTCATGAGGTCAAGCTGGGTTGGACTTTCCAGTGTTGTCACTGAGCGGAGATACAAGGGGGATGAGAATGGTCTTAGATAAGGGAGGGATTTTTCTGAATGAGAGAAGGGCAGATACATAATCAGCAGTGCCTTATATCACACATTTCCCACCAACACTAGCTCCAGTCCACAGACACCAGACAGGGATACAGAGAGCTGCTGAAGAGACAGGTGACATGAAGATATGGACTGTGGTAAGAGACTGAAAGAGACGCAGCTGACAAGAGACAAACAGACTGTGTTGGACTTTAGCATAAAAATCATCCAGATATTACTTGTATTATTTTTCAAGACTATGAGAACATGCATCATTCATGTTGACAGCATTGTGATGGATTTCAAAATGTATATTCTTTCTTTGGTGAAGCAAAAGGATAGAAAAGGAAAAAGAAAGGAAGGGAAACCAGATATAACTATATAATAAAAGGATCTAATATATTTTAAGAAACCCAACCACTAAGAGTAGAGTCAGTGTGACTTTCATTAATGGTTATATGCGTTTGTTAAGAAAGCTCCATCTGTTTTCTTCTCTGTCCTCCCAGGGTGCTCTTACTGCAGGCAGGATGCTGGGCCGAACCCTGGGTCAGGATCAGGGAATTTCCAAAGGTCCAGAAAAATCTGAACCACTGTCCAGGCGGCGCTTGCGACCTTTGACTCGCAGCAGACCGCTGACCCGCTCATCCCTCTCATCCCCAACACACATCCATGCTCGACGAGCCAGGGTGAGCCAGACTGCGATTCTGTATGTGCATCTGTGAGATACATAAAAAAATTGTTTGGAAAGATGAAGGAAAGACAGTTGTGTACCCATTTCTCACAAAACTTACTGTATGTGAATTTCTGGTCCTGTATAATTAATAATACAACTGTGCTGTAAATAATAACATCAGGGTTACCACTGCCAAGTAGATTTACCTGAGCTTGACTGGCTTATAGATTTAGCTCAAACTTGTAGTCTTTCCTGCTGTTGAACATTTCATTTTTATTTTATTTTTTTATCTCTCTTCCTGTACATGTTGACATATCATTCCCTTGTTTCATCTTCGCAGTGCCTTTATGCATTTTATGTGTTACACTAGAAATTTCTATCTATTTTTTTTTTTGTCACAAAAGTAAAAGCTTTCATTACTTTCTCATTTTACTTCACATTCACTCTGTTATTTTATTTCTATTATCATTCCTCCCTGTCTCTGGGCTTCTGTCCAGTCTGCATGTGTCCTGCTGTTGTGTAAATAAGGTGAAAGTAAAAGGATGAGACAGCTCTGCCCCATCCCGTGCTATGCAAGGTCACCTTATACTGTGTCAGCACTGCAGCACAGTGTATTTTTCTCTTTCAGAAATATGTAACAGCAGCATTTCATTCAAACAACACATACATGTACATGTTTTGTCAGCACACAGGGAGCTTCAGAATGATTCGCTGTGTATGGTTGTGTGTGTAACGACCAGGCGTGTTGGTGTCTGCGCGTTGGTATGTGTGTGTGTGTGTGTGTGGATGTGTAGCAGCAGGGTTCAAGGGATGTGTTTATTTTCCCTTAACCATGACTGATTAGTTTCAACTGTCCAAAGTGGCATGAAGACTCTCATGAGAATATACTTTTCACTTTTAGTTTTGTTTTCTTCAGGTGAGATGTTTTCTTTTTCATGGTTGCTGTCTGTTGAGACCAGTAGGCTCTTTTCAGAATCAGTCAGTACTGAAGCGCTGGTTACTTTTAACTAACTAACCCAATGCAAACTGCAAATAGCTAGCAGAGATATTTTCAGGGCTTTGTCTGGTTACGTATTGACATTACGTGAACCGTTTCATCTGAGCAAGATATTCTGTAAAAAATTCCCAGTGGTTTCAGAATAAACATGGGTCTCTGCTTTCATATAAAAATACAGTACAATACAGTATTACAGTAAACAGTCTGACTTCAGGGTTCAGTTTCCTTTTTAATTGCAAAACTGCAGGTGCATCATCTGGTAAACCCCATCCTCTTTGTCATAGGATTTTCCTGTGACAGTGACAGCATTTGTGATAAGGTGTCTGGGTTGGGATAATCTTTCACTCACTAGTTAGGAAACTGTTTTGGGAATCTTAAGTTTATTGTGGTCCCTAATCTAATGGTTGTCAGTTCCTGTGGATTCTGGGAGTCATGTTGCTACTGTTGAATTTTATTGTTCCTTTTCCTGATTTTACTGTCTTTTGTTTCACTTTTTTCTCCTACTCCTATGTTTTCCCTATCATATACTATCATCTATTTTGACATTTTCTTTCTTCTTCTCTTTCAGTTCTTTTTCTCCTTCTTGTCTTTTCAAACCAGCTCACAGACTCTTAAGAGAAAGACACACACACACACACACACACACACACACACACACACACACACACACACACACACACACACATGCACAGTCTCCTTTTCAATTTCCTCTGATTTAATTTCATGATTTATGTTTTAAATCACTTTAGCTGAAGGAGCTTTAGTCTCTTTCATCAAGTGGATGTCACCCAAATAACTAATTGAATATTCTTCACATTTAATGTTTTCCCCTTTACCCATCAGTAAATCTGTTAAATATTCTGACTAATAAGCTGTTACAACTTGATGGGTTTTCATATGATCATGTGGCATAAACAGCCAGGATATACACTGTGTGTATGAAAGCGAAAAAGTTTACATTCTGCATTCTGTTTAAGTGAATCCACTATTTTGTGCATTTTATTGCTTTTGTTTTGGTGCTGACTGTGTATTTCTTTCTTCTTCTCTGTTTCTTCATGCCAGGCTGCTGCGAGGATGACCAGTGGATCAGCAGGTACGATATCCCTTAAGTGGTGTGTGTCCATGAGTGTGTATGTGTGTGTGTTTGTAGGGTTTGTGTGCATTCAGTATCCCTTTCTGTTGGATTGTTTACATTCTTACTTTGGGATAAAACTGGACTTCTGGGAATGTCTCCCACAGGATTCTTAGCCTGTATGTCAAACCTCAACCACCCAGAAATAATGATATACTGTTTCTACTATAACACACACACAGCTTTGCCTGTACACATACACAGCACATATTCAGGCGCATAAACACAGATATTCAGGCAAGCTCATATAATAAAAAACAAACACTCCACTGTGCTTTGAAGTTATGATTTGGTGGAATTTGTGATAACACAGAGAAGCTTGCTTTCTCTTTCAGCAGAACAAAGGCAGAGTTTTTCTAATTGAAAATATCTGTTGTGTTAAAGGGAACATTAACATAATTTTCCCTTTGGTCTTGATTTTTTCTCTCACTCTTTTCCTTCTGGTACTCAAGTTCCCAGAGACGGTGATACACGAGTCTGAGAAGATGATTAATGAGTCCAACTCTGACCCCTGCCCGTATCTCTTGTCCTCAGAGTGTGTCCCATTTGATTGACATGCACAGGCGTCACAGGCGACTGTCGTTAAGTGCGACCCAGGGAGATGTCTTGGCGACAGGGTCGCATTCGCTACGCTGCGGGGTTGTTTATTTTTTTGTGTTTTGTCTGTATTTCTGTGAGCTCCTGCAGACAGGCGGGGCTCTGATGTGCCCACCATCAGCAAGGCTCACATTACTGTCAATAATAGTCTATGGACGAAAGGTGCAGTGTGGGTAATGAGGCCCCAGAGGCTGCAGGGAGTTCAGAGGTGATGTCATCAGTGGCATACAAAGAGGGTGAGAGTGCATGTGTGTTTGTGTGTACGAGACCAAGAGTGAGAAACATTTCATAACATGACATCGCAACGATTAGCTTCACTATTAGGACTCTCGTGATTCTGGTTTGTTTTTTCACTTGAAAATGTTTATTTTCTCCTCTGATATGAGGAAACCCTTTGGCTGTTTGGCAGAAATCCTGTCTAATCAATCAGTGCTTGTCGGCCTGTGTGGTCTGTGTCTTAGCTAGAAAGCAACAGATTATGATACGCACATATCTCTGCTCACATAGTTGACATTCACGCTGCTCCCTGTCAGATAAACAGAATTCCTCCTGGAACTACTGATGTGCATACCTGTGTTCTCTGCTGGGGGACTGTGTCTCACCGTATTATCAGCCTAAGCACACATCTATGGTGTATTTCTTTAAGATGAATTTTATTTTAATATCTGCATGTTTGATGTTTGTGTTTAAGAGGGAATGCATGCCATGATGGTATGTGGCTTAAAGCAAATCTCCCCTCAAGGCACTGAGGAAAATGTTTTAATCTCTTTAGAGATGAAAGGATTTATTTTCAATACATTTTTTTCTAGAGAATTAATATGCAATAACAGAGGAATATTTTTGTATAGATGCTTAAGCGCTTTAGTTGATCTCAAATTTCATCTCTTAATCTTTGAGGTTGCCTGCATGGTGCCTGTGGTGTCCTACTGCACAAAAGCTGATTTTTTTTTTTTTGAGTGTGTTTATGTGCAGAAAATGTGCCAAAACATCAGGGACATGGTCTCAACACATCTTAAATATTGTATGTAGCAAAGGAAGATCATCATCATCATCATCATCATTTTGTAGCTTTTATGTGCAGCCATCAGTATATCTATCATGTACCACTTATTCCTATCGAGGGTCATAGGTCATCACACTATGTGCTTCGGGGGAAAGCTGCATTTAGCAGTGTACTCCACACAGAAAGGCCTCAGGGTCAAATGGGGTTCACATCCGGAACCGCCTTGCAATGAGGTGACAGTGCTAACCACTGCTCCACCAGCCCGTCCTATGTGCAGACCACTTTTACAAATCATGCTCACCTGAAATGATCTGAAGGCAGCAGAGCCAGTGTCACCTCTGCAGCAGATGGAGGCATTGTAATCGAGCTTCTTACTGTTCCAATGCTCTATATCAAAAATGTGGCCTGGCCTTCAACTTTAACACGTGACATAGCTGATGCAAATCGATCTCTGCATTTGTGTCTGAATGTTTTCAATACTGTGTTTATCATCAGCAGCCAATCACACTGCTCAAGGGGGGAGGAGCGATATGGTGGTGTTGAGATCATGGTCTGTTCGCACTATTAGTACACAACTACAGCTGCAGTAAAAATTAGCACAGAGATATTTCAAATGAGTGCTGCTATTTTAAAGCAGCTGATAAACTACAAATGACCTTGGCCCGATGCAAACACACACAGGCTGACATGTAGTTGCTACATTTTCACTGCAGTCCAGGATTATGAAAAACATACAGAAAAACATCAGAATTTTCACATTATTGTAAAATGCTGTAGGTAATTTTCACCTTTTGACTGGGGGTTTCAGCTGTTTTATGGCTCCAGCAGCTTCTATAACTTTCAGTTTCTTTTAACTTGTGTCTGAGGTTTCAGTTTGTCTGCCTGGCTATGAATAATACGATGCATGTACCACTTTCTGTGTTATGCAAAACATACCTCAAACAGAAAAGTAGTAGTCGCAGCAATTAACTTGCAATAAACCTTTAAAGTGTGTGTGTGTGTGTGTGTGTGTGTGTGTGTGTGTGTGTGTGTGTGTGTGTGTGTGTGTGTGTGTGTGTGTGTGTTGACTATTGCAGCAGTGGATTTGGCGGTGGTCCCATTCTCTCCCTCTCTTTCTTCCTACACCTCTTCTCTTTGACTGTCTCAGTCTTTCTGCCCTCTGCTGTCTCCTCTGACCATTCAAACAGTAACTCAAACCCCACATTTGTTTTTACCTCACCAGTCTGCATGATTCTGTCTCCTTAAAAGTCTCCATGTAGCCTTGCCTCTGATGTTTTCCACGCAGCAAACTTGCAAACATAAAACATAACTTTACCTGGCTCTCCCTTTACATCTATTTATTGTGAAGATTTAGGAGCTATTTAAAGAATCATTCAGATCATGGATCAATTAGGAGACAGTGGGCCCCTGAACACAGACGTGCAACAGGTCCCCACATCTCTTATATATCTCAGAACATGACCTGTAGTCAGTTTGTGTTTTCTTGTGGTTGTTTTATGTCCATTTTATGTAAACGTTTACTATTTTCCATCTGTTTGTAGTTATTTCCCATTTAATTTATTTGTTTTGTGTTTCATTTAGCCATTTTTTGTGTTTCTGCAATCATTTCTGTCTTTCATGGTGCTCTCTATTTCTTCTTTAGTCATTTAGTCGTTCACTCATCCATCCATGATTCAGATTTATTGCAACTTTGGTTGTGCATTTGTAGTTTTTTATTTTTTATTTTTTTACCATCATTCTACTTACCAAGTTATTTGCTTGGTGTGTAAAATGCTCTGTAGACCTGAGGGGAAGTGCAGAGTTGAGGGTTAATTCGTAACGTGTTTGTCATTATTACATGAGCAAAGGCATCTGATGTTTTATATGAAAATAAAAATTACAGTAGTTTATGTGCAAATAGGAAATATTACCCAATGCACTGACTCAAAGTTAAGATACTGTCAGAGTCACTTGTAATGTTTGTGATACTGGGCACCATGTTCAGTTAATCAGAAAATTAGATAATCATTATTATCATTATAATGATAGTTTGACACAAAATACTATTACGTTTGGCAGTTTTTAAGCACCTCTAATGTACATGAGACTCTACTACTTGTGTTTTTGGCTACACATGCATGAGTGCATACTTGTGTATTGCCTGTACATACTGGTGTGTTTGTGTGTGGTCTTGAAACCCTATACCAGCCCAGAGAAGAGACCTGAGGAAGGAAGTTGGTCCTTGAGGATTTTCTTGCCAAAATGTTTAACAGCTAAAAACCCCACTAAATGTGTATCACTACCTAAGTGCCTTTTGAACTAAACTCTCAGCAACAAGTCCGTCTATCAGCATGTGATCTGCACCCCCATGACCTGTGGAGTTTCCTCCCTGTCCATTAGCCATTGTTTCCCCTCCCGGTCCTGCCCCAGGTCCTCCTACTTCCATACCACAGTCTGCACCCCGTAGCCCTCTGCACTTGGTTTTCACCCCCCCATGTTTGTATCCAAATTGAGTGCAAACCCTTCCTCATTCTGTTCTGTAGGCTACTTTATACTGCAGGCTAAGTCTGCTTCCCACATGCCAGCATTGCTTTCCTCTACTTCCCATCTGTATCATCTCTCTTATTTTGGTTCATAGGCTGAGCCCTTTGCTTTGTGTCTCCTGGCCTCAGGCAGGCCACAGTGATAGCCATCTCCTGGTCAAGGTGATCCAGTGTCCAGAGTAGGAGGTGGTTGATGGCTTACGTTCACACAGGCTGTAGAGGGGAAGTTGTTGATACTGGTATTGGAGAGTATGGGTAATAGACACTCTGAATTAGCTCCTGACCCACTTTCCTCATGGCCCATTTTTCTGAAGGAACTGACCAGAGGAGCATTCCTCAGCGGCTGGTGCAGAAATATTGACACAGACAACACGATACTGTTGATCTAAACCCATGTGAGGAGATGGGTATAACGTTGGCTCTCCATGATGTGATGACAGATTTGAACCATAAAAATCCTAAAATAATAAAAAATATACATCCTTTCTTCATCCTACTGTATTGCATCTAAGTGAACTGTGCTGGTCAAACTTAAATGCGACACAGAAAATTCTAAGTTATTTCCACTGGAAAATCACCTGTGTTCAACGTTTTAACCAACATTTCTTCACATCTGCTTTTTGTCTTAATTAAGGATTTCTCTTTTCTGATCACCAGGTCCACCATCTTATGTCTTTCCCTCTCGATTTTTTTTCTCTCATCTTCACTCTCTTTGGTTTTGCTTTAGTGTCACCTTTGAATAACAAAGAGAGCAATAATTTTCTTAAAACTTCCATGCATGGACTTATTTTCTTTGTGCAATGAAGATTATGTTGTTGAAGATTTTTACCCGCTTTCATTTTCATTTTTTATATATGAACCTTTTTCGGTTCAAGTTAAGTTGCTGAATGTAAAGAACATGATCGTAAGTGAACACATAAGCAGATGTGATATGAGTCCTGCAACATTGCTTCAACATAGTTTTTGCAGACGTGAGCAACATATGGAATTAGCGTGTGATCCATAGTAAGATGATTAGGTGTGTGCATGTACATGCTTGTATGTGTGGGTGTGTGCACGGACGCGCTCAGGAATCACTAAAAACAGATAGTATGAGCTAGGAATTTAGGTCAAGGTCACACAGTGCCAGCTGTTCAATGCTTTCATTTAATCTGGAGGTTTTTCACATTAAGCAGACTGGTGGTGCTCACTGCTGGTAACTGCTGTGGCTGCTGACGGTTTCTTTTAGCAGATGAGTAAAATATTCCTGGACTCTACTGTTGTATAAAAATGTTTCTCCATCTGGATTTCCCATTTGTTTTATTTTGATTGCAGCGCACCTCAAGATTTTAAGCAAGCATCTGTCGAGAGGTGACATGCAGTACGAGTATGGGGGGGGGTATGTATGCATGTGTGTTTTGAGCTAAACAGTAGAGCCAAGTGAGCAGAGCAGTGTGGCCTGAGTGACTGAGTGTTGCTGAAAATAGAAGACAGAGACAGTGACAGGGATGAAGTAGATAAAAAATGAGCCAGAAGGAAGATGAAAGGATGGAGCTTAGTAGCTTTGCAGACATTTCAATTTCAGGAAGCTGGGAGAGGGGAGTGGGTAGGACAAGGGTTTTTTTTTTTTGTCACAGTCTTCAATCATGTGATCTGTTAAATCATTGATTAGTCTGAACTCGTTCACCCAGACTCTGTGTGCGTATGCAGCTATTGACTTTTTACAGTAATGCAATCAGAGTGCAGGAGAGTCTTGTGACAGAAAATCCCAGAACTTGTCATTTCCTTTTTGAAGAAATAAAATCTTCAGAACAAATATATTCCATTGTGACTGCATTCATTTTTAATTCTTCATGGTGATTTAATGGAGTGACGTTCAGGCCTTTAATGAAAATATAAAAAGAATAAATGTAAAACCATCTGTGGCCACAGCAGACAGGCCAACAGTGAATATAAGTAGGGATTTTGAGCATCTTTGTGACCATCACATGCAGATTGTGCAGTATTTCTGACTTTCTCATCATGCTGATTGTGACACAATTTCCTGACCTCAGATGACCTGGTGTTGTAGACAGAAGGGGGAGGGAGAAACCTTCAACCCCTGCCCCACCTACTTCTCCTCCTTTCTGTAGAAGACAGCAGCCTTCCAGACCAGACGTGTCCATTTTTGTAACTCCTGTGAGATTGCACTCCCGGCGGAGACGCCCATGTTCTTCTGTGTATTTGTTCTGAAAGTCAGATCCCAGGTCTGTCCAGAAAATATCCATTGTGATCTGATTGGCTGTTTGAGCCCTGGAATGTGTTAGGATGGTGCTTTGATTGGCTGCTGCTGCGAGACAGTGTTCCTGTGGTGTTCTCTCTCTCTGGCTGGGGTAGAGGTTGACCTCAAAGACCAGCTTACCATCCACATATCATAGCCTTCAACATCACAGAGGAGAAATACTAAACTGATCCTGGATCAAAGTCACTGGAAGTTATGTAGTTTTCCTGTAGTAGTGTTTAATTTCTGACCTGTGACCTCTCTCTTTTTCACTGGTGTCTCTCAGCCCCTGTCCGCAGATGAACATAGATCTCTCACTGAAATGGCTGGTAAAATGTCAGTGTTACTTAATCTTCTGGTCCTCAGAGTTGTGTCATTGTTGTGGTTATAAGCCAGATGTGCCTGTTGTTGGCTGAGATAATGTGCTAAAATTCTTGAATTCTGCAGCCCATATGAGACCATGTTCAGAGAGCACAGGCCACAAGGTGATTTGTTTATCGTGCGTGTGTGAATTGAATATATATGCATTGGTTTTATGCTTCGTGTTTTTGTATTTAGTGCTTTGTGTCTGAACATAATGTGGTTTGCATAGAGCAGAAAGCTGGTTGTCCTACCTAAACTCTGTCTCGTACCTTAAGGATTTATGTTACACGTTGACGGCACTACTTTTGGTTGTAAAGTTTATTTTGGTGCATGTGTAAATCACTTCTACCACACACATGCAAAGACAGATGATTAGACAAATTTCAATTTCTGAAAGATACTTTTTTATAGATGATTGCTCAGGAATGTTCATCATTCCTTTACAAGGAAACTACAGTTGTACTGTTGAAAAACCATTTTGTTTAGAATCACATATCCACAGTATAAGATCAGTATCAGACTGGTCTAGATTATCAAATACATAGCCTGACTATACATCACGCACACATTCAGTTAAAAGCAGTATCTCATCATGTCATCCATATTTTGCTTATCAAAAGAGACGGGAAAGCTCTGTACTGTTTAGTAACAAGCATATAAAAGAGCAATCAATTTAAGAATTTATGTACTGTCATTTTCATCATCACACTCAATTATTATCTCAAATAGTTTCTGTTAATATCCTGAATTTACATGAGAATCAATCAACAGATCTCTATTGTCACTGGGTGTCAGAGCAGGACAGAGAAAGTTGGTGCATGAGCTCCAGCTTTAATAATCTCCCCCTTCATGTATGCTTGGTGTTTAATTGTGAAGCAATAGAGCTGTAGGAGTCACATTATGGTAGTAGATTGTTCATTCCCAAGCATTTATTAAAAGATCCTGTTTATGACAGTCAAACACACTAGTGAAGTGGAACTTTGGTGTCCAGATAACGTCAGAATTCTGCTGACTACTCGGGATGTCAAGTGTGTTTTGACAGACCAAAATGTCGACTCAGGTCTCTGCTCATGGATCCATGCTGACCTGGAACTCAACACCACAAACAGGACATCCGATGGTGTCAAGCAGACGGCAGCTGAGGAGAGTCCTGGCCGGTGTGATCAGGCTGCCTGACATTCCTGGAATAACATGGGAGTAGCTCGGTGCTCTGAATGAAAATCCCACAACTCTTGACTTGTTAAAGGGGAATATGTGACTGACAAAGAAGGACAGCTCAGACCATTGTTAGTCCTCTTTCACTTTAAGTCTTCAGGCTGACTGGGGCATGTCTGCTGTGTACACTCTTTAGCTCGGTCAAGCAGAAGTCACACATTCAGCCACTGATACTGTGATGTAATCCTCTACTTGTGCAGTTAAGATACCAGTCCACTGAAGCACAGGGATTGCTTTGTCCATTTTCTTAATGTGTTTTTCTTAATCCTGTGGACAACTGGCAACTTAGACAACAGTAACATCACAGCAAGAAGTTTCCAGTGCAGCTTCAATTTAAATCTCCAATTATTTACTGCACACAACTTCTTATATTTGAGAATATGCTGCTTTTCTCTCTGTCCTATCATTGTGAAGCAGATGTCTTCTTGACTTTCGGCATCTTGTGCTGTGCATTTGTCATGAGGAAGAGGAGTAATGAGGAAAAATGAGGGATGTTATGAGGCTGGTCACTACTGAAGCCCCAGCAGCTGCCTTCTAAGGTCAGACCAGCAATATTAAGCAAAGCTTTTTCTGGCAACACAGCTTGATTTAAAACGGTGTGCATGTATATGTGGCACGACTGCTTGTTAGTGTGTATCTAGGGGATTGAAAGAGATCCTTGTTTGGGTCGGTGGGTGGGTTTGGGTCGTAGAAAACGTGTAGGTTACGTTTGTGTGTGTGAGTCAGCGAGCAAGAGAGAGAGAGAGAGAGAGAGAGACGTGCACATGGGGAGGGGGGAAAGCGCCTCACATCTGGCTCGCCTTGTCCTAGGTCCAGCCTCACATGCAGGAGTTATGTTGAATCATTTCTGCACCTTCATCGAGATGAGACGGCCAGAGGGTGGGCGATGATAATAATTGACTCAGCGTATCTTTAGTGGGTCCAAATCCTGCCAACAGGACCTGATCCGCCTCCGCTGGTGCAGGAAGGTGACGCAGCGCGAGAGCGAGAGCAGCTCGTACCAGGTGAAGCGGTGACGACCACTGCGGCAGCCGGGGCGCACTGTCCCAGTCCCGGGCCGCTCACATCGGAATAAATAGACTGAGGAATAACGGGTATTGACGGACCACGGGTTTTAGGCCGGGAATATGCATCCGACTCTACCGCAATGACAACAGAGCGAAAGTCTGCCAAGCTACAGCTGCGACGGTCGATCAGCGAGCAGCTGCGGGACTCCACGTCCAAGGCTTGGGATCTGCTGTGGAGGAATGTCCGGGAGAGACGCCTGGCAGGTCAGAGATCATGAAGGAATGGAAGCGAAACTTCTTTTACTATGCAGAGGGCAGTTCATCTTCATTTTGAATGACACGAGTCTGTCAGATCCGTCAGGCTACATGAGACTATAGTGTCTTCCAATGAAACAGATATATCTGGTCTGAGAACTGATGTCTGACTAAAATGGATTCATGTTTGTCTTTTGCTCCTTGAGATCAATATTTCCGATCATGTTTATTTACCGCTGAGACCAACTTCTTTCTTGAAGTTTATTTCTGCAGGCTGCATATAGCCTCGGTGTTGTGCCTGTGGCGTCATGCGCAACGCGCTCCTTGATATTTTGGGAAGGTCATTGTCAAATTTAGTGCTGAAAACAGCGCAGGCATGTGCAGTGTGCAGGGGTCCAGCCGGGGCTTTGGATGCCAGTCGCCCAGCATTCGTTGTCCTAATCCGGAGAATGCTTTATTTCGCTTATTGAATTGTCCAGAGAGCAAGGGGGGATTTAATATTTAGAAATTCGGATTTCATTCATATCTGCATGGAGTTAAATAGTCTGAGGCACAGGCCCGTGCACCAAGTTTACTGAGTGAATCAGTTTGCTCTATATTTACTGTAACTTGGGAGAGGGAGAGAGAGAGAGATGCAGCTGTCTGTCTGTCTGCTGGTTTAATGTAATCACTCAGATATCCACCACTTAGGCAAATTAAACGAAGAACATTCCCACATCCACTGTGCTCTAAAAATTCATTTATTTATTTAAAGATACATTTCAGCACTAGGCTTATGGATTGTTATTAACCATGATGAATATTGCCTTAGTGATGCTTTGCACTGGTAATCCTCTTTCCCCTTATTTTTCACCCCTTCATCCTGTCCTCTCACAGCCCCCTTAAACCCACAGACCCTCCTCCGCCTCCTCCCTCACCCCACTGCTTAACCCATCAGCTCAGAAGCCACACAGTTCACATCTGTCTGGATCAGGTTTGGAGATGGTGGGATCCTTAAAATGTGAACATCTTGCACTACTGTTATGCTGGTATTCAGCAGTGAGGTTTCCACACTGTGCATTAGAGCAACTCAATAATCATAAAGGCTCATGTTGATTTAATATTTCAACTTAGATGTTTTTTAATGTCTAGATGGATTTGTTTATTTAGAGCTCTCCCTCAAAGCTACATTTCTGCAATGCACTAAAACAAATGGTAAAATAAAGAAATGCAGTAACAAAAAGTGGAACCAAGACAAAAAGAGATGATAGTACCAACAGTTAAAGTAACTCAACTGAAGTAGCAACTGTAAATCAGCAACCTATGGTTAGATGCAGATCAGATCAATAGTGTAAGTGCTGGAATTGATTGTGTTATTGCTTCATTCATGTTTCTTTGCATCTGTTAAAAGCTGGACTTAGCTGGGCTCCTGCAGGTCTTTAGGCTAGTGATGGAGGCCAGCTCTCGCTGCATGTGGGATTTATAGGTCTTAGATTCTTCTTCAAATGGATTTCAAGCTTTTCTAATAATTGTCTTTCCATCAAGTTATTTTTCTCGCTGTATAGTCATCAGTTTGCCACCTCACTGTCTGCGAAGCTGTTTTCACTGCTGAACTGAAAATACTCAGCTCTGAGTAAAACTGATTGGATTCCTCAGGGGTTCCTGCTGATCAGAGTGAAGTTCTTGTTAGAGGCTCTGTTTGTGCTTTCGTAGATAATCTCAAGGCTGCGTCAACATATGTAGGATTGAGCTTTGATTCAAACCTTTGGCGACATTTACAAAAAAAATGTTTAATGATCGTATATCCAATTAAAATTTAGCTTTGATGAGTCCTACTCTCTTTTGATTCCAAGTGCAGCCACAGTCAGATCCCTGAAGCTTGGAAATACTCTGGCTGTTGAGCTCAGATTAGTTAGCTGGTGTTAGCCATTTCTATTAATCTCAACATTACAGCTTCAGAAAATAGTGTGACTGTATTTACTTTTCTATCCTTTTTGTTGCTGTGTCCCTACCCCCTGCATATTTGATTCTTCTTCACTGTCACGTGACTGTAGCTGGTTTTGCAGTTTGCCCATTTAGTTTGTGCCCCGTCTTGGCTCACTGTAACTGAGACAGAGTGATGGATATTATATTACTGACTGCTTACTACAGCCCTGCCCTTTGCCAGTCCATTAGCTATTCTATGACGCCTACTATCATGTTACAGTGTCAAACTTCTGAGCTCTGCCCTGGTCGTAAAGTTTTCTTCCGGAATAGTGTTTTTTGGTAATTTTTGATTGTCAATTTATCCAGATTGACATCAAAGTAATTAGACAATGTCAACATCCTCTTTTGCAGTGAGAAATATTGAAGTTCTGTTCTGATATCTTTCTCTCAGATTTCCTGCAGATGGCAGTCAAATCAAATCAAATCAAATAAGAGATTTAATATTGCTTTTTTTTTCTTTCTGGAGACTGACTCTGTTTCACTGAGTCTGGCTTGGGATTTATGGTTAGTGCGTGTTTCTGGGATTTCACACTGTTTACTCCCAACCTTCTGACAACACATATGCTTCAGACTTAAAAGATACTCTACGATGCTTTTCAGGTGTGTGTGTGTGTGTGTGTGTGTGTGTGTGTGTGTGTGTGTGTGTGTGCTGACCTGAAATTGACTTTGCTATGTCTGACTTTTCACACCAACCTCATGACTGTTACCTTCCTAAAATGAATCGATTCTGTTTCCTCCAGTCCTGCTAAATCACTGTTCTGTCACATTAGGCCTAAGAAAGAACCTCTCTCTTTTAACGGCATGCCATACAATTATCTAACTTGGTTACTGTGTGGTAATATAGTAGGTCCAACTGTGGAATATGTTCTGGGTGCATGTGCTGGGACAATTAAAATGTAAAATGTTAAATTTAATGCGGTATGAACTTCATGGTGTGGATTTAGAGACCACTTCTCCATGGCATTACAGTCCAACTCAGCATTAATAACAATAGCTTTGCTCCTACATACATTCCTCAGTGCTCCTCCTCCTTCCTCTCACACACCCACATACTCTATTGTTCTGCCCTTTTCCTTTTCGCATTGGAATATGACTGCTGGGATTGTGTTGTGTGTGTGTGTGATTTTTTTTTTTTTCTTCTCACATCTATCTCCCATACACATCTGCCCGAGGCCTGTACGAAATTGTGTCTTTGGCAGAGCTTCAGGAAGCAAGACAGCGTTCCCTGAGCTCTGAGGCAATTGGCTGCTGGTCATGTGACCAAAGGAAAGACATTGAGAAAACAAGAGTTTATGAGTCTTCCTCTCATCTCAGCTGAGAAGACGACTTGTGCACATGTGAGCGTGTGAGGAGAACGAGGTTGTTATCTGAGTCAGGTGGTGTGATGAAGCTTGTGTTTGTTCAGCCATGCTGAGTTGGAGGGAGGAGGCCGGTGGGCGGTTGGGTAGCTTCCAGTGAAGGCATGTTAGAGTCAGGAATTCACAAGGAGTGTTCACACAACAACTCATCAGTGAGAGAGTGAGGAGGACTCACAGGTTAGTCAGGATTAGGTCGCTATGTTATGGAGGCTGTGGACTCCAGAATGACCATTATGGATAATGTGGACACTGCAGTGAATAAGGACATAAATTCTGCAAGGAATGAAGAGACTGTGAAGTCTAATCTGGACAGTGTGGACAATGTAAACGTAATAGGGACAGTCAAAGATGAAGATATCATTGGTGATGGGGTCATTGATATACAGAATGCTGACAATGTCTGTACTGAGGACAGCACAGACAGTGCTGACTTTATAGACAGCATGAGTCTGGGAATTGATGACAGTGTGGACAGTATGGATCAAAGTGTCAAGGGTGAAAGTAATGCCTGTGAGAGTGACAGCGACAGCACTGAGGGAAGGTGTCTGGAGGCCTTGACACCTGAGGAGTACTACCTAAGGCTGGGCCAGTGGAGGCAGGAGTACTACCTAAGGCTGGGCAATAGCCCTCGACAGCGTTCTGCCTTGCGTCTCTCACGCATCATTGCCCGCCAGCAGCTGCTACGGAGACTGGAACAAGGTAGAAATCATGAATGCAAATTTATGATGTGTCTCTCAGTTACTGAGGGGACGTCAGTGTGAATAGGTTTGTGGCTGATGTTTGTGATCTGAACTTGACTTGATTAGTTGGATGTTGTCTTAGGAATAAAGGAAGAAAGTCTAAATGTAATAAATGCTTTGTTTTTCATATTGCTCTTATGTTTTTCCCACCAGATGTGCTGTTTTTACAATAGGCAAAGGGAATGTGCATCGATCTGACGCCACCATTACAGCTTTTAAAAATTTGACCTGTTTTTGAGTTACTTTACACCAAAAATGAATTTTTAGAAGTAAGAATTTATCTACCTTCTCTTTCATCATGTTTTTCAACTTACTTTACTGGCCAGTCATTACTACAAGTTTCCAAAGCTACACTTCTTTCCGGTTATGCTCTGTTGGACATACAAAACCACTTTTCCTCTAACGATGTCAGAAAGAAGTCATGACAAACCCTAAAGGACTGTAGTGTTGTTGTTGTTGTCCATGTCTCCCCTACCCAACTTGACAGCTTTGTATTCCATGGCTACTTCCTCAACTTCCTGTCACATGACTTATATTTCCCAGGGAGTGTTCATGAAAGCAGAGGCTTTGGGCTGTCGCACTGGCTACTGTAATGGGCACTGAGTTCATTGTAGAAGTTGCTCTCCTCTGTATTCTGAGGTTTTTCCAGGTGTGTTAAAACAGGACAGATCATGTCTTTGTGTTGTTTATTGTTCTGAATCACCTCGATGACTCTGGAAAGGTGAAGGAGCAGAAGCATGCCAAGTCTTGTGTTGGATGTTTTTTTAACCTGGGTTGATTAATGTGTCTCTGCGAGCTAAATCCTGTATGAAGCACCTGAAAATTGTTATGTATGGAGAAGAGAGAGAGAGGGACACTTGTGTCAGGTGAGGAATGTAGATGGAGAAGCAAGTTTATGCCTGTGCTCGGTTAACTCTCTCTCTCGCTGACACACACACACACACACCTCAGTTGCTTCACTACTCAGCAGCTGGTAGACTGTCAGACAACCTAAATGACATCGACCTGAGGAATCTAGCCAAACTTACATCTGATACTTCTTAAAGCAATAATTTTTGGTTCATATGTAACATGAGCCTTCTGACATTAGGATTTATATATGCACAGAGCCTACAGTATGTGCAGATGGATGACAAGCAGCTATTTTCAAATAGTCCTAGTAACAGTAGAAGAAATTACTATACGTAACACTGGTACAATGTATATACATTCTGGCAGCAGGATGCAGTGGCAAAATGAAAAAGATAGCAACTTTATTTGTTTTTGCTTTATATGTTATCATCACACCGTATTTCCATGTGTACATGAAAGTTGATTGTCATGCTTTTCATATGTCAGCAGGCTAATTTGGCTAATTGTCCCATGGCTTTGGTCCTGCAGCGGAAATGTAAATTACAGTTTGCTGGAGGAACTTTGTTCCTGGGAAAGTTCCTGGACATTAGGTTAGATTCTGTGAAATCTTTGATGGGAACACACCAAAAGTTGCTGTGTCTCAAATACAAACAAAATACTAAAGCAGGTTTTCAGTGTGCAGTCCATTTACAATGAAAATTTAACAGTCAGCACGTGTACAAAAAAAAAATAAATAAATATGTTGTTGAGTGTGGTCCCTTCTACAGTAATTGGTGTAGCCTACGGTTGATGGAAACCATTCTCCCACGATGCAATGCACAAAGGGAATGGAAGAGTTGCTCACAGCTGCAAATAATCAAAACAAATATATCTTTTTCACAGCAGACATTTTGACTTGTCATAGCAGGAACCCCCCAGTGATACAAATTCTAAGCCATGCTAGCGAGTCCAGTATCTCAGCCTTGGAACATGTTATTAATGACATATGTGCTTTTCCTGCTGTGACAAACTAAACTAACTGGTGAAAAAGTTTTTGTGGATGATAGAAAACCAACTATACTTTACAAATGGAAGTTAAATTGATACAGAGACATTATAAGCTTGCAGTTTGATTGACATTCTGTATAATGTATTATTTATGTGTGGTCATTATGTATAGGTTACTAAGATGATTAGTTTACAGTAATATATGTTATATACAATTAGTATGTTGTAAGAAATCGTAACAGTGATGCTTCTCCTGAGCTGTCTGGACATTATCCTGTACAATACCTCGATGCTTCTCATGTTTGAGTGTTTTTAGCTCTCACTCACACCTACAATCCTGTTTTATTTACCAGACTACAGCATTACTACCCCACATTTGTTATATTTCTCCACTCATTCAATCAGGATTTTCCCTTTGACCTGTGTTCATTTTTTTTTTTTTTTTTACAAAAGCTTTTTTTTCTGAGTAAGTCTCACCAAATGATTCTATCAGAGTGAAAGTTCACCATCTATCACTCCCAGCTGTATTCATTACTCCCGGCACTCTGCCAAACCACATGGCTGCACTACTCGATCAAACTGAGCACAACATCTTTTCTTTTCCACACACTTACAGTAATGCTTATCCCTTCTGCCCTCACTAAATGGCACTTTACACTGCGTCCTGTAACCTTAGCATGAAGCCTTATTATAATTTCACAAATGTTAAAATGTATTTCTATAACACATTACTTTAACACCCTCTGCTGGAGTGAAAGTGGCATAACCAGGCAAACAACTTCATCACATTCACTCTACCTGTCTCATCCTATCTCATCATATCCTAGTCTATTAATGCAGCCCATGATCACTCATTACAACCCCAGTGTTGTTAATGATTATGGTCAACTGATAAAAGCAGTTTCGTTGTATCTGGGGCTGTCAGACCTCTGCAGTGCTCACTTAGTGATGCACAGGAGACTGCAGCTAAAACAGCCTGGTGACGAATCTGTTTCACAGTGCATTCCTGAGGGCTCAGCATCATCACAGATGAAGCATACGGGACAGACATGTTCCTCTTTAACATCCCCTCCCTCCCTCCCTCTCTCTCTCTCTCCCTTCCTTCCTCTCTCTCTCTCTCCCCCCATCCACAATCACTCCTCCTCATCTTTCACAATTTTTTTTTCTTTCTTTGTGACATTTAAACATGAAGGACTAAGTGCTTTAGCTTATGTGGGAATATGGCTGCATTCCAGGCATATTGAGTGTGTGTTTATGAGTGAGTAAATGAGTGTACTTGTTCTTCTATCCTTGTGAGGTCCAGGGTGAGTGGGGTTGGGTTAAGGGATTAGGGAATGAAGTACAGGTGTGTGTGTGTGTGTGTGTGTGTGTGTGTGTGTGTGTGTGTGTGTGTGTGTGTGTAGACTGACTCTATATTTCAGCCTTTACAAATCTGTTTTCTGACCCTTATCTGTGCTGTTTATCTATTTTAGTTTGTTTATTAACTTTAACCGATCACTTAAAAAAAAAAAAAAATTTAAATATGGCTAAAATTATTTAGATACTCTGAAGTTCTACTCCTTGTTACTGCTCATTTTTCATGAGCATTATTCTTGGTCTGTACACAACAACAGTCTCAGCTGAGTCTCAGTGACATGTTCAGTCCGAGAGCTTCCTGTTGCTGTTCTTAGCTCACATGCCTCTCTGGACACATGGGAAATTCAGCACAGGATGACATGCAAAGCACTTCAGGGTCCTTAAGACCCAGTATTAGCCAGACATAACAGAGGAGAGTCTGTCAGAAAGGCAGGGTTACTGGCATTGGATGAAAGGGAGGAAATAAAAGGTAGAGGAAATGAAAGGCAGAGGAAAAAAGGCAAAGGCACACTTTCAGAAGAAAAGTTGTAGGCTTGTATTATGTAACAAAGCTACATAGAAGTCCATGTTGACACACCCACACTCGGTCAGTCATACACAGACCATCTGTCTACCTTCCCTGCTGCTGTTCTAGTGGCTTGCTGCTTGTTCTCATGTATATTGCACAGTGGGAGTGCAGCGACGAGGAATAGACTGAAGCACAGTAGGCATCTAGGATTAGTGCCGTCTGACTGTGTGCATTTGTATGTTTTGTGGCTCACTAATAACATGTTTGTGTACTAATTAATCCTTTGATTAAATTCTGCCCAGATGAATAGTAGTGCTCTGCTCACGCTGACAGGAGCTTTGCCATGTTTGTGGACAAACACAGACACATTGCCAATTACGCACATGCACCAACACTATAATAATGAAGTGTGCTGGTTTGTGCCTTTTTTAAAACTTTATAAGGAAAGGCTGTAAATGCAATTTGTAGATGCAGGGTATTGAAAAACTGAAAATGTATGCTGATTTACTAGAAGTAGCGATATATTAGAATATAAATTTCAACAAGGCTTAAAGAATAAGGGAATTTATATTTGTTATTGTCAATAAATCCTATGGAAAGACTGAAACCAAAGCAAGGTCAGTCTGTGTCTAAAGACTTTCCACATTCTTCTGTCTTTAACATTCAGCCCAAGTTTGTTGGTTCACATTGACACATAAAGATTTTAAACAGTAACTTTCTAAAACAGCTGTAAGACTTTTACTAAATGTTTACTAAATATTTTTAGGATTTTTTTGGAGTACTCAATATACATGATACCACAATATAGTATATGTAGGACTGACTAAACTACAGCCCCACGTTTATTGTATTAGAGGAAGCAAAGATCTTGCTAACTGATGTGTTTCTTTAATGGTTAAAATCGAGCTCTGTGACATAATATGAAAAAATGTGGATTCTTTGTTTTACCTGCTTTCTATAAAAAGATCTGCTAATCTTCCAGCTCTCATGTTGAGTAAATAAGCAGCTGATTTGGTATGTCTCCCTCCCTGTGGTTTTCCCACAGGGTCTGTCCATCTCAGCTTCCCTCCCCACCCCAGCTGTCTGCCTGTCTCATCCTTTTTGCATTCGCTGACTCACTGGGGGCAACATCTGGACTGTGCTAAATGTCTGCACTGCACTGTGTAGTGTGTGTGCGTGTGTGTGTGTGTGTGTGCGTGTGTCTGTGTGTGTGTGTGTGTGTGTGTGTGTGTGTGTCTGTGTGTATATATGCATTCTCCCACACATTGTTCTGATCCACAGTATTGTAGAGTAAACCAATAGAAAGACACTGAGGTCAGAGTGTCCTTGCTAGTCTGCCAGTAGGTTCAACTGACATGTGAGATTAGTGTCCACCAGTCGTCAGTCTGTGACTTTGGGGGCTGGCTGATGCAAACGCCAGCTGAAATTAGCCATTTCCTCCATGGATGTGATGGGGCAACAGCAGCTCTGGTGCTGACAAAGAAGATGTGGAGCTCAGTTGGAGTAAAGTGGAAGAAAGGATGAGGAGGTGTCAGTGAAAGAAGCAAAGAAGACAGATGGATTAAGGAAGTGGAGCATTTTGGTTCAGAGAGAGATTTTAAGGGGTAAAAGATAAGGATAAACAGAAACAGCTAAATGAGTACAGAGAAGAAGGGTAATATTATTTACTTATTCATAAAGACAAAGGAAACAGAACACGTGACCAACATGTAGAAAGAAATGAATGCAAGAATGAACAAAAAGGGAACAGCAAGAAATTAAAAGAAAAGTGAGAATAAGAAAGGAGTCAAGTGCAGCATAAAGCAGAGTGTAAAAATAGAGAGATATTGTATGTGGATCCTAACAAAGCAGAAAGTGCGAGAGAAGAGGTTGAGGAGAAAATTAGAGGGAAGAGAAAACCTGCTTGGGGCAGGCTAGAAGAGGGAGGCAGAGCTGTAAGCACAAAGGTTGGAAAGAGGAAGAAAGTGTGGGATCGTTGCTACTTAACGGAAAACTGTATAGTAGTGAATGGATGTGCGATGGGATGGAGAAGAAACTTCAGTCTGAGCAAAGAAAGACATAGAAGCATGTCATGACACCATGAGGGCTTCAAGTAAGTTTTCAATTCTCTCCTTGGACTCGTCTTTCTATAGTCCCTCCAGTCTATTTTCAGTGTTACAAAAAAATATATATTTTTCGTGATCTACCCTTGTGTTGCTTCAGATGCGATTTAGAGTGAGGAGTTATGCTGAGAATGTTGCAAGAGGGATGTAATTGCTGGATTGTGGTGAAAGGATCATTTCCTCTGACCGTTCTCATCTCTGATGGTGAAGACAGGCTTTTTATTGCCCTGCTGAACTCTGTCCCCTGTGTTTCTGCGGTGCCTCTCCCATTCACTGTCAGCACCTCTAACCAATGAATGAGAATTGAGACTAATCAAAAGGCTTATGAAAGTGGTAGGGCAGTGGCTGTAGGCGCTATTGTTATAAATTATATTAAAGTAATATATTTAATAACTGTATGTGGATGTTTATATTGTTTTAAGCTTTAAAATGAATCATTTTTCTATGTCTCTTGTGCAGTTGTTTACATATATGTGCACATGTAAAAGTGTTTATACATGTATGTATGTAGCTGCATATGCCTTATGTTACATGGCTGTATTTGTAAATTGTTTTAAACTCTCATGATTGCTGGTATCAAATAGCAATACTACTACTACTAATAATAATGATATTTACACATATTATTTTTAGAGTGCCTTTAAGTTTCTACTTGTTAAGGAAGTGTACACACATACACAATTCAGAGCTGCTGGTTTGGCTGTGTGAGCCTTACGTATGCTAATGGAAAGGAGTGAAAACAGACGCCTGTAAAAAAAATCTTGTTATGCTGGCGGCAGCACCTAATGGGATGTGGTGCCATGTTTAAGGCCTGTTAAATTTGTGCATCAGCAGCTGAAATATTACTGCTGGTTCATGTGAGTGGACATTGTTTGAAACTACAGAATATTTTATGTTAAATTGTGTAATTTCCTTTGTCCTCTCAGGCTAATGTGCGTCATTTTCAGGCTCACTTCCAGCATTTCCAGTCTCACCATTCCAGTAAATTCCCAGAGGAAAATTTAATTCCCTGAGAAGTTCCTCCCCCGTACTCTAAAAATGCTGGGATATAGATCATGGTTAAATATAATATTATGTTTTTTTTTGTTTTTTTTTTTTAGTTCCTGTGTTTGTGTTCATTTATCTTTTTATTGTGTATTTTAGAGAGTAAATAATTAACACTGTTCTTCAACTTGTGCATAGAAAAAACATAGTGTCAGCTGGAAATTCCATAATGTGGAGACTTTCCTTAACACAGTGTTGTGATATTAAGTTGCATTTCAACCCAGTTCTTTTATTATGCTGAACTGTTTTCAGTTGTTGCATTTCAGCGTCAAAGGAAAGAAATATATATTTATTTTTAATTATCTCCCTTATTTTTGCTTTCCAGAGATTGAAGCTAAGGAGGCTTGTGATTGGCTTAGAGCAGCGGGATTTCCACAGTACGCCCAGCTCTATGAAGGTAACACACACACACACACACAAACATGGAGTAGCCAAACTCTGGAGTTTACCCAGCTGCTTTGCTTCATTCAGATCTGCCTCTTCAAATATGTCCTTTTGTTCATTTCTGCTTCTGGATTTTCCTCTCTCTGGCTCTCCCTCCGTCTTATTTTTTCCATCATCTCCGTTTCTTTCTATCCTTCTGCCATCCCTCCATCTCTGTATCTCCATCTTTTGGGCTGTTGTGTTCTATTTCCAGGCTTCAGTTCCTGTCCAGAGGGAGGGGGTCATGGGAAAGGCCTTGTTATCACTGCAGGGACTCCCAAGCTTCTCTTTTTCTTTTCTTTCTTCCACCTTTCTCCCTCCACCCTGTCATCCACCACTTTTTTTTAGTCATTCCCCGGCAAAGCCTACATTCTCTTACTGTTTTCTTTCTTTCTGTCCTTCTGTCATCTCACTGTCTTCTTTCCTCTTTCCTTTCTTCCCATCTGGCCCTTCTTCCACCTTTCTGAAAAGCCCACAGGCATTCGTTCATGTGATGATCATACTATGCAGTTGAAGCACAAACAGGAAATCGCCCCAGTAATCTAAGAAGTAGCTCTTAAAAATGCAGCAGTCCTTTTCTCTCTCTCTCTCTCTGTGTGTGTGTGTGTTCTTCTCTGAGAACTGCTGTGAGCTCCAGTAATGTCGGGTTATGTGTATTGGCCTCCAGGACTCTGTGGCTGCCGCCTGCAGTCTGCCACCACACACAGAGAATCACCAAAATAAAAGGCTTGAGTCATTCTGGGATTGTGTAGAACCCAAGTTACTTTGGAGTTTGAAAATGTGTGTGTGTTCTGTAAACTTCAGATGCAGATGACAGGTGTTAACTGTAGCGGCACAAGTTGTGCAGGGAAAACTGTCTCCTGTCAGTCACTGACTAACAAATCTCATTCACTCTTTTACTTCTTTTTCTCTGACTCTCTCTTATAGATTCCCAATTTCCGATTGATATTTCCTCAGTAAAAAGGGACCATGATTTCTTGGACAGAGATCTGGTGGAGCCTCTATGTCGGTAAGGACACACATACATGTTGTACACTTGTATACCCACCTTGTAAATATCCTCCTATCCACATGCAGTAAAATCACAGAATCTTTTTCTCGTCCCCGTGGTCTGGGGCTAACCACTGTTCATTAGATGTATAACCTCGACCCTTAATGAACCCATCCCTGTGTCCCAGTCAGACATCCAGGCTTTGATCTGGTCACCTCCCCTCCCCTTTGCCACGCTCTGATCTCCCATTCAAAGAGCAGGGACCCTCAGGGGGCAAAACAGGGAGGCTGGGGGTAACTGGAAATGAGTCAGGAGATGCCAGTGTATTCTACCAGATGGCTTTGAGTGTGTGTTCACACGTCTATGATATTCTGTTTTATAGCTCCTCATATCTTTTTGTTGAAGTTTTCCATACTTACACTGTCATACTTTCCCACCTCTGATTTTTTTATTTTCTAACTTAACCCCCACCTCTCCAATGTATATGGTAGAGGAGGGTGTGGTAATTATAGTCTCAGTAATTCCTGACAGCTATATTGTGAGAGCATTCACATTACAAACCCTGAGAACTGTCTTGGGAGCTGTAAAACACACTCATAACATGGCCTTTCTTGTTCTTTCATCAATCTTCACACACTTTTTTTTCTGAGCTGCTTAAATGTGAGACTATATATACTCATGTCTGCAAAAATCCATATTGTCCACAACACGGAAAACTAAATCTGTAAAAATATAAGCATTAAGATTTGTTTGTACTATCGTGAAGCAGAAATAGAGCACAAAGGTACTTTAGTGCTTCCCTGTGGATGGTTTTCAACGTCTGTGTTTAGTTTCAGCAAATAAATAAATAAAATAGTTAATATGATGTTGATATTGTTTATTTTGCTGCTTCCTATTGGTGTTTTTCTGTTTTTTCTGTAGCAACAAGTAATCCTTTGTCTGTGTGTATGAGAGGACTGAGAAAGCAAACAAATGAGGATTTCCTACTGTGCTATTAGAGGTTGAAATCTTTCAAATGACAGAGGGCATGAGCCCCAAAACATATTTTTAATGATCCCATGAAAGCTACCAACACACCACAGCACCACCCTCCTAACCAGCGACTGTTCACAACCCCAGTGATTCAGAGTATGAAGTGGAAGGGGGGGTGGGAATGGGGAGAAGAAGAGGCAGAAATGAGGAGGGAGGAGAAAGGCAGTATTGGCAGAAAAGACATAGAGTCAGGAAAGAAGATCAAAGAGGGAAATGACTCAGAAGGAAAGGGAGAACATGGTAGTGAACAGTGAGATAAGAGAGTGAAAGTGTTGCAGTGCAGAGGGAAACAAATTCAGAGCAGCAGACAGAACATTTCAAACCTGCCCACTCTAGCATGTTGGAATGACTCTGTGTGTTTATTGCAGACGTCTAAATACCCTGAACAAATGTGCCTCCATGAAACTGGATGTGAGCCACCCCAAGAAGAAGGTATACCAGTTCTTTTTAAAAATTTGATAACAGTGTCCTTGGCCAGCTGCTGTGCTTATTATTTGTTATACATGATTGTATCAGTCTGTGTTTAGCTGAAAAATCTGAAAATGATGTGACATGCACCTCAAAGGGGCTTCATCATTTGACACCTTTTAGGCTGTGTTCACACGCAACTCTGGTGCATTTGCGTTGGGTCTGCTTGATTTATGGCATATGAGAATACTGCCAACTAAAACAATGAAGACCACCAGCCGCACAGTACCACCAAATCACAAATGTTATTAAAATGGAAAGTCTTTTAATTCCAATATGATCATTGTTGGGTCAAAGTGTGACAATTTGCTGATTGCTCTAATATGATGTGTGGTTACTCATCCAGTGTGCCCAGGGAAATAACACACCTTAGAACAATTCGTCTTTCATTAAGTGCACAATGAAATGTCAGTCAAAAGTACATCAATCAAAAACACTAGAATATCATATCATACATGGATAGTTTGTTAAAGTCAGCACTCTAGAATCTATGCACAAACAATTGTATATTTGAATTTAAAAGCACTAATTTTACAAGAAATGTTCTTTCACTTCCTTTTGTTTCTTGTGTAAGACTTTAACATGTAAACATCCAAAAAAACCTATGAAAATTTGCTGAAGCACAAAACAGAATGTGAGTTAAGGTTAACATAAATCTTTTTATACCCAAAATATATTTCACCCATCATGATGCAGCTTTGGACACTTTAATAGTATTCATGGCAGATTAAATCTAGCTGTAATAGGAAGCAAAATGAATGTTCAGCTGCAGCTGCAGCACAAATTACTGTCACTCACCATTTAGTTGTGATGATGACGAACAGATTACCAAATGTGTCCAGTAAAAAACGTTTATTTTATCTGACACTGACGCTTGATTTATTTGTAGTAAATCCCAACTAGAAGTCAAATCAATTAATCTTTGTTTTGCTCCAGAGGAACAATTTGTGTGAACACAACCTAAAGGAACTATATCATAATTCTAACGAGGGCTCTTGGGGTTTTGTGTTGTGGTTTTTGAAAATAACACACACCCTGTGTTTAATACCTCCATTGTCCTTCCATAGGGTGAGGACTCTGATGAAGATGACCCCTTGGCTATAAGTAAAAGATGGACCTTTGAGTGGAGCAGCCGACGTTGGTCTCGTTTACAAGACTTCCTGTTGGACAGCACCAATGAAAGCAGCCCAACAGGTCAAGGGGAGGGTCTGCACAGCACAGTGAGCAGTGAGAGCGTGCTGACGGACCTGAGCGAGCAGGAGATCACAGAAATCTCCTCGCTACACAGTGAGGACTCTGCCTCCGCCATGCCTGACTCTATATCTATGGCATCCCTCTCCGCTTCATACCAACCACCCAGGGAGCTTCCACACTACAACTCTCTCCCAATCAAAAGCAGCCGCCACGGGCATGGAGGGCGGAGTAAAGCCAAGGAGTTTTTGCGTCGAATGGAAATAATGCGCTCCTGGGGGCCATCAACAAAGCGGAAAAGTTCAAATCGCAGGCCACCATTGGTCATCAGTGGGCCGGTGTTACAGGGGGAGGAACCGCAGGCACTGCAGATACTCCAGTGTACTCCGATCAGCCAATTAGAAAACAGCCCTAAACACAATTACCAAATTGATGGTGACACTTCGTCAGCCTCCCCTGGCAATAACTTTAAAGACCAATCTATGGTAAATGTGAGTCCAAGTAGTGAGACAGTGGTGCCCAATGTGAATGAACCTGTGTGTACAAAATCCCGCACTGCCAACAAGAGAAGCAGCATGTACCTGGAGGATATGGAGCTTCCTTCTCAGGGTAAGAGAACTGAAGGACAGAGCCAGTTTGGCAGAAGCCAGTTTCACTCATATGAAAACCTCCTGATTCACATCCCCAAAGACCATAAACCTGGAACCTTTCCAAAAGCCCTGTCCATAGAGAGCCTGGCGCCTTCACCCAGTGACGGGAACAATGACTCTCAACAAACACAGGCCCAAACTTCTCCACCCAACAATGGGCTGGGTGAACCCTGGTCTGGTAAACCTTTGTCCAAGCCCCCCTGTCCTGGAGCTCCACGGGGCAGCAGGGTGAGTGTTTACGATAACGTGCCGGGCTCCCACCTTTATGCCAGCACAGGAGACCTGCTGGAATTAGAGAAAGGGGACAACTTGTTCCCTCACCTGGATGACATCATCCAGCATGTCAGTGGTTTGCAGCAAATAGTGGACCACTGGAGCCGCAGTGTGCTGCCTGAGGGTGAGACAGGGGAAGGAGAGGAAGAAGCGGAAGGCAGGACCACCCCCAGTGAAGGTGAGAGAGATGGAGTTTCCTTGAATGACACTGATTCGACAGGGACCAGTAGGGAGAGACGGGACTCTGGAGTCGGGGCCTCACTGACAAGACCACGGTGAGTAGTTCAGGCATTTTAAAGATCATTTGGGCCTATTACAACTTGGGTCTTGTTTCCCTTGTTAATGACAATGTAATAGACCAGACATCACTATAATAAACTCCAACAAGACCAGAAATGTCCAGTCAGAGAAACCAGCAGTTTAGCATCATCATCAAAACCATTTTATTCTGAGATGACACTGAAAGAAAAAAATCAGAAATAATCCCTCAAACGCAGAGGAACATTTTCAGTGCAGTCTGCATTCACTGATGAACATGTTTGAGTACAATGTTTTTGTCGCAGAAAGGAAAAGTAGCAATGATAATAAGAGATAGTATTTCCTGTATTTTATTGGTCTTTTCTCCCCTTCCCAGGCTACGATGGCCTAGTTTCAGAACCTCTGATCATCTCAACCAGCCAGTATCTTCACTACAGATCAGTAGCCAATCAGCAGGCCAGCTCAGCCTGCTACAGAAGTTCTCTTTGCTCCGCCTCACCGCCATCATGGAGAAATACTCAATGTCAAATAAACATGGCTGGACCTGGTGAGTACATGACGCCACACACCCCCATTCAATTTCTTTATTAGATTGTCCATATGATTTTTGCTGCTTTCTACACTGTGGCTATTAATGAGGTTTTAATGCATTCATTCAGTCACTTCTCAATATGTGATGGCAGAAAAAAACACACAACCATGTTGTGTTCTTTGTACCTTCTTTTGAATCTTTCATGCCAACTAAAGATGATTTCCTCTTTTTGGGTGTGAAGGTTTTTGTGTTATTTACCATTTCCTATGCACCAGCAGGAGCATGTTAATCGTGCATCAATTAACACTTTGACGTAAGTTTTATTTCATCGGCTGCAGTGATACAGGATATTAATGTGGGTCTGTTCATACTTTGATAACTGAAGACACCAGTGTTGATCAAAAACAGGCGTTAGCCACAAGCCACCACTCCCCATGACCTGCAAACCTAAGCACATATTTGTGTTGTTAATGACCAGTCCTGTTCATTTTTTTTTTACTATCCCCAAGAGGGGAATTCTACTGACCAACATAAGGAAGAGAAGAGATAATGAAAAGACAGACTGCTCTTTCTCCCACTCACTTCCCTAATTGTTTTCTGTATATCGCTCCCAGGTCTGTGCCCAAGTTTATGAAGCGCATGAAAGTACCAGACTACAAAGAGAAGAGTGTGTTTGGTGTTCCACTCATCGTTCATGTCCAGCGCTGTGGTTTTCCACTCCCTCTGTGTTTACAGCAAGCCCTCAGCCACCTCAGAACACACTGTCTGGACCAGGTTAGAAAGCAGCTTTATAGGACTGTGCTATAGTCTTATCATTTCCTCCTCATAATGCTAATGTAGGTTATTTATATTTCAAATATGACATAAATCCTGTATGTGCTTTGATTCTTCTCAATCTCTCCCCACTGGTCTTGTCTTGCGTCTGTTGTTTCTCTCTCAGGTGGGATTGTTCCGCAAGTCTGGTGTGAAGTCTCGTATTCAGGCTCTGAGGCAGCAATGTGAGCTGTCTCCTGACGCTGTGAACTACGAGGACCAATCAGCTTATGACGTGGCCGACATGGTCAAACAGTTCTTCAGAGACTTGCCTGAGCCTCTGCTAACAAGCAAGTTGGGGGAAACCTTTCTGCATATTTACCAGTGTAAGTCGCCTTGGAGCTATGAATCTAGTAACATGTTGTCACATTGTGCACAAAATACTGAAGCTGTCACAGAACAACTGGAGTCATTTGCCTCAGCTTTCCCCTAGGCCATTTGTATTAAATTCACAAATAGAGAATTTAAGCAGCAAAATATGTGACTACTAGCTTTCATATCTGGATGATAATTGTTTGATGCTTCTATTTTTTACTTCATATCAATATTTTTATTTATACAAAATATCATTTTTGATCATGTAATGTATAATGGCCAGTTCTGAATAACATTAGCCAAATATGACATAAATGCTGGCTGATATAAAATAGATTATAAATTTTAGCTTCTCATTGTATGTATATGTGCACTTTTTTTTTCCTTCAGATGTTCCAAAGGAGCAGAGGTTGCAGGCCGTCAGAGCTGCAATTTTGTTGATGCCAGATGAGAACAGGGAGGTTCTGCAAACATTGCTCTACTTCCTACGTGACGTCACTTCCTTGGTGGAGGAGAACCAGATGACGCCGATGAACCTGGCTGTTTGTCTGGGACCTTCGCTCTTTCACTTGAGCATACTAAAGAATGAGACACTGTCACCAAGGTGCATATCTAAACTGATGAGCACACTGATGATTACATAGAAAACCACAATTATCACAGGGGATTATTATGAACAGTTCAGCTGACCCCTTCCCTACACCAGCCTGCAGAGACTGGACCACTAAAGCAATATTTATGATTAATCTATAACAGCTCTTGCCATAGGAAATGAATTACAGCTAGGTGGTAGAAAAGATTAACCCAATTTACATTCATATTAGATTAAACATATTATATGTTGTTATTTTTATTTTATATATATTTATTACAATATAAATAAAGACGTTAAGTTATTAGGCTGAAACAAAAGAGTTTTGTGTTTTTCAGATGAAAAATGGGGTTTTCTTTGAACTGCTGTGGAAACAAGCCCTGTTGTTTTGCTTCTTATGTATTATGTTGTTTTCTTATTTCAGTTGGACTTTACTGTTATTATGGTTTTGTTCAGTATTATATGTAATTTTTCCCTATGACAATCTAAAGCTTCTCCTACTGTATGTTGTTTTGATGTAATATTGATTATTTCTTTTACCTCAAAAAATGCATCCTGCTCTCCCTCTATGCACATACTCACATGATTTATGTTCTGCTTACTGTGTATATTTTCTATTTCTCAAGGTCAATCCAGAGGAAGTACACCACAGGTCGTCCTGATCAGAAAGACCTGAATGAGAATCTGGCTGCAACCCAGGGGCTGGCACACATGATCACTGAGTGCCAGCGTCTGTTTCAGGTCAGGATCTATGATTTACAGCAGTATTTGATGGCTTATGGATTATCCATATATTATAGGTGACTACTGCTTTTAGGATAGTAGTGTGAAATGATAAATTACTGACAGAAGTTGTACATTTCATTGTGTTAAGAAATAACTTTATATATGATAATCACCTGGCAAAAATAACTGACTCCCTGAAGCAAAGTGGCGTTTCCTGGATTGTTATTATCCAATGATGTGATTGTGTTTATTGAGCTGTGTATAATCATTACCTTGAGATTGCATGTACACTATATACTGCTCACATAAGTGAAAACCTCTTTAGCTGCAAAAACACTAAATGAAAGGCATGAGATTCTGTGATGTGACCTTTGTACTCAAAATATTTGTAAGAGCTATTATCATAAATCTGTCTGTGCTGTTGCTCCAATGGAAATTGGACAGCTCACATTTCTGCTTTAGACATGGTAATGTTTTGACGTTAGCTGAGGTGGTGGGATGTGATGTGATGCACGTCCTCTGGCTGTTTAACAGATCCCAGAGGAGATGGTGACCCAGTCTCGCAACTCCTACATGGAGGCCGAGCTGATGGTGCCCCCACTGGACGAACTGTGCAAGGCCCACGAGGAAGAAGTGGATGAGGATGAAGAAGAAGAGGATGAGGAAGGATCCTATCATGCACACCTAGAAAGCCTGGTCCAGAACCTGCTGAAAGAAGCCAAAGATAAAAGCAAAGTCTGGGTGTCTCGCTCAACTACTGACCATACAGAACTGGCATTTAAGAAGGTATGGGACATGAAAAACATGATGTATGTTTACCTTGGTCATTGTCAGCTGTTTGCTTCTCCACAGGAAGCACAACTCATTTTAGAGCTTTAATAACCAAAATAAATATAAGGAAAATTCAGTGTGTGTGTGCGTGTGTATTTATATTTGTTTTTATTTTTACATTATGGGAACCCGCATATACTTATGCATGACATATACTTAAGTCATGCATAAGGTCTGCAGCTCTTCACACACACCGTCAGGATTAATCTAACACTTATGTGTTTGTGTGTGGAAGGTGGAAGATAGCAACCCCTTAAGGAGGTGGCGGGTATGTTTGGAGGTGTCAGCAAATCCCAGCGAGGTGTTGCAGCGGCTGCTAAAAGAGCGCCCTCTGTGGCAGACTGAACTACAGCAGGAGAAGGTTCTGGAGACGCTGGATAAGCAGACAGATGTGTACCAGTACTCCTGCCGCAACATGGCACCTCAGCCCAACTGTGACTATGTGGTACTAAGGTCAGGATTACTCAATTTTATTTTCATTTTTGTTATAATTTGTTATCTAAAGAATTACTCATTAGTGGACTGCATTTCAAGCATTGTGAGCAGAAAAGAATGCGCCTCTATATGTATTACATGTATTTTAAAACTATTAATGTACAATTCAAAATAATCTGTTACCTAAAGCATAGGTACATTATCTAAAATACCAAATATTATAACTGATATTGTCTCTCCACGCCCCCTCAGATCATGGCGTACAGACTTGTATAAAGGCTCCTGTGCGCTGGTGTGTGTGTCTATCGAACACGATGACAGCCCGTGCATAGGAGCGGTGAGGGGGGTTGTGCTGGAGTCACAGTACCTCCTTGAGCCCTGTGGAGTGGGAAGGACCAGGATCACACATATCTCTAGAGTGGACCTCAGGTGAGGTCGGACTTCAAGTGTCCTCACGGTGAAGGTTTTAATCAACACTGCAGTCATTAATATGCATATTCTTGTTACAGGGGAAAATCTCCAGAATGGTACAACAAAGCATTTGGTCATCTGTGTTTTAATGAAGCCCAGAGGATCCGCTCCTCTTTTCACCCACTAGAGCAAACGAGCACTGAGGCCAAGGTCTGAAACCAGAAATCAAGCTTTAACTTGGGTCACACTTCCTAAGCAGCTGGGCCTGAGAAACACTGACCCAGGAGGGGAATCATCCAGGCAGTGGACTTTGGCATTTTTTCACTCTGCTGAGGCACACTGAGCTTCACTGTACCATACTGTACTGAGTTACTGTCATTGAGGCACAGAGAAGATTTTTTTTTTTTTATTCTGGTAACTACATAGGCATCTTTAAACAATAGGTTGCAACTTATTTATTATCCAAGCCATTTTTTGTACCACAAAACAAACATTTGTTTCCAGCAACTAACTAGATTTTTTTCCATAGCCAATGATGTTTTCTATAAATGGCTTGAAACCATGAACATTATCAGCAGCATAAGTTTGTGTAGAAACAAAATGTTTTCAGTTTTTTAAAATCCTCATCTACAAATCCAATATCTTGCAAAAAAGTCGACCTAATAAAACAAAGAGCACCAGCAGGTATGATCATGAGCTGGTTGCTGTAGTGTAGTGTAGGATTGTTTAATCACTTTTATACTTTACTTTATTGTAATAATTTGTACCTGAGGTTTACACATAACCATAACTGAATTTGGATTATGAAAAGTGGCAAGATGTTACTTATACTTCAAGAAAAAAACTTCTTTTATTTTTATTGATTATTCTGGAGGCCTATCTTAGCAACTTGAAGTGACTAATATGACTAATTCTCAGATATATTAGTGAGGTCAAACTTAGTAGATTTTAGAAACACATTCACACAAACACTGACTATATCTGATGATTACATCTTAGCCATAATTATTCATTGCTTAATATTTCAAGAAATTAATGCAAACTAGATGTCCCTGACTTACAGCAGCTTTTATACCCAGCTTTTTAATTAATTTATCCTTACATAATCTATATTTATAACATGCACTTAATTATTATAGAGCCTTCAACACATAATGTAAAGCTGTAAAAACTCTGTGCTTCTATAGGAATGACCATTGATCAGTACGCTATGAATACATGTCAGCACTACAATGTGAAAAGTCTAGTATTTTCAGGAAAAATAATTACAAAAGACATCTGGATCACAGAAAAGGGAAACACTCATTGGGTCCATAAATGTGCTTTAACTCTGTTATGGAAAACATGGTGTTGAATATCATGACTGAGTTAGTTCTCAGTCATTATTTTCAGTGTTTATCTAAATTAAATGTTATTTTAAACTTATTATTATTATTATTATTATATCCCTGTATATGACATTGTTGCTTTTTGCTGTCATGTTATACGATGTCTAAGACATGTGACCATTTCACTGCTTCTGGGAAGCATGTTTGAAATTTTGCGTGTGTGTGTGTGTGTGTGTGTGTGTATGCATGGATGTGCCTGTGTATCTGCCTTTTAGATATATGTACAGCCTGTATTGTAAATATGTACAACGCTTTCTGTGCCAGCAAGTGAAACATCAAAGCTTTTCAGGGTCTTCCTATCATACTGACATGCTGAAATGTGAACTTTCCACCCAGCATCCTATTAAAGCAATAGCAGACGTAAGCTCGCTCTGCCATGGCACTGCCTTGGCTTTTTTGTTTCTGCTCTAGGCAGCGTTGCTATGGTGTTGCTATGATACAATATCTCTGCAGTGCCACCAAAATCCTATGTGGATGCTCTTTGCTGGAGAACAGTCTGGTGCGTGTCTGTGCGTGTAAATATGTGTGTATGAGAGAGTGATTCTGACGTGAGCCCTCGGCTGTGTTGGGGAGAGGCTCCAAATCTAGCTGAGTTACTGAGATCAAGTTGATTCATGCTTGGTTATTTCTGACAAAATGGCAGAAAACAGAACCATTGTTTCTAAACAAGACAATAAAAAAATTAGAATTGAAACAAACATTGCCTTCAGTTTATGTAAAATGTTCTTCAATGTTTAATATTTCAAGGAACAATAGCAAGGAAATCACAGCAGATGCAGTCTGTGCACTTATCCAGCAAGTGGCGCTGTTGCCCCATTGGAGTGTGAAGGTCATGAATGAATCTGGAAAGTGTGCCATGAAACATATTCTTAGAAAACTGAATGAAGAGTCATCAGAGCATCATTGGGTTCTCCCTCAGGACATTTCACTTTTCTCTCTGTATGTGCTTTGGATGGATGGAGGAAACGAAAGCTCCACAGCCCAGATCAATACTCAATCACATTTACCTACTTAGCTGAGTTAGATGGGGGCTCTCAGAGGACGATGAAGGAGTTTGAATAAAGATGCTGCTCTCGTCGAGCCACCTGTAGGCCAAGGTGTCAGATAGGAATAGAGAAAACATTGCTTTAACTTCTAATTCATTTAACATGTCAGTGGTTTTATCTAGAAAGTAGGGCACATTATTACAGCTCCTGAATGTTAATGATCTTTTACTTTGTGGGTGTATATTAGTTCCACTGCTACATGTGCACTGACAAATGAGGAACAAAGTGTAAACTAAAATGTGCAGTTCCTTTAGAACATGCAATGTGATTGGTGAAAGCTGCTATGAGAATTAATCAGCGCCATAATATATAAGGAAAAAATAGGCTATTTCAAGCTGGAAGCATAAGGGAGTAAGGAGGTTTAAACCTGCTCACTAATAACATCTTAGAGTTATTTACGGTTAGTGTCTAAGGATGTCTAACTCCAGTCCTCAAGGGCTACTGTCCTGCTTGTTTTCCAACTATCCCCGCCCTTGCGGCTTCTGACTGGCTGAACACGCCTGATGTACCTGCATCAGTGAGAGTGAGGTGGGGGGGGCAGGTGGAAACCAGCAGGACAATAACTCTCCTGGACTGGAGTTTGACACGTGCACGCCAGTGGCTCGTAAATGTAAAATGACTAAATGCATTGATTATCACAATATTAAAATCCTTGAAAGTATAATTACACAGGGAACTGAAGCAACAAAGAGCCGTATTTAACAAAACCACGTCTAAACTGGATAGTCTGACTGAAGCAGCAAACAGTGACTGCCCTGTCTGCGTGGAAGTGACTGGCAAAGGCGCCACGAAGGGAGAAGGCAGAGAAGGGATGTGAGAAGAGCAGCTCTCCGATGGATCGTGGCTTCAGGACGCGAGAGCACAGGCCACACCTGAGGTCAGTGTTGTGGTTGCAGAGTAAATGTTGACGTTGTGACAGAGACTTTTTTTCACATCGCAGGCAGCTGGAGACTGAGCAGTTTTGCAGACTCAGATCATTTCTCCCCTGTTTCCACTGCAAAATGATGAGCTCTAAAAACAAATAAAAACTGGCAGAAATATGTAACTAATACCAACAATAATAGAACCCTATTTTATAGCACAAAGCTTTTGGGACTGATTCTGCAGAAAAACTTTCTTGTATGCCCCCAGCACTCACACTAATTACACTGTGGAAAAAACACACTGACAAGGTGAATGACGTATTTTCCCCCTAAATCCACTTCATTCAAGAGAATTAGGTGGATTCGATTGTATTTTTGTGGTATTTTTGGAATGGTAGTTCTGTCTGCCTTCATACTCAAAGGCAACCTTTAATTTAGAGCAATTCTGCACTGGGTCTACACATCAAACCTAAAAGATCAGCAGTGTTTTTTTCCCACACAGTGACCCTGTTAAAGGATTTGACAGTGATCTCTTCTGTTCAAAACGGAAAGTGTCTGTCCAGCTACTCCCTCTGCCCAAAAACCTTTTAACCAGTTCAGTTTGAAATAGTTGATTTTTGTCTAAGACATTTAATGGATAGAGAAAATATATGGAATATAGAAGCATGTGGATGGGACAATACAGAGTGACAGTAGTGATGACATAGTAAAGGCACAAAATTAATCATTTAAAAATTCAAATTCTAACTATAACACTAGGAGAACCAACACATTACATTTCCCTTTGTAAATTACTGCAGTGTATAGCCTGTCACTTAAGTCCAGATCGCTTAAGTCTAAGTTTTGTTTGTGAATTCTGAATGCTGAAAAAAAGACTGTACCATATTTGATACTAAATACTATACTAAGTATTCTTATAGAAAATATACTTGAGTGTACATTTTTTAAAAATTGATAAATAACATTAATGTTGAGGAACTAACTTTCTTATGGCAAAACTAATCAGATTTTGTCTTTCTTTCCAATTCTTTGTTTTTTTCCTCCACCAAAGATATAAAGAAATTATTGTACAAGTGATGGCAAATCTTAATTAACTCAGCCTCACTTATGTAACTCTCTAATTAACAGTTCAAAAATAATCAGATTTGAAGAAATCTCTTCTCATCACTCATTAAACAGAATAACATCATTCACGCCACCTACAGAACTCAGTAGATGTTTGCAGTTATGAACTTTGAATGTTTTTAATGATGTTCCTGTTTGTCTGCACCACGTTCACATTATGAACATTAGGCAGAGAGGAGGGAAAAACAAGGGGGCAACAGATGTAGCTCCTCTGAGACTGGCTAATCCACTATCTCCTTCCAGACACCCATGGTAAGGTCATTAATGAATAAATTATCCAATGAATGAATTATTGATGAGACTGTGTTGTCAGTTGAGTGTACCAGTATCTGTGAGTGGCTGGCCTGGTATCTGCACACTGTTACAAAAACTGCACAATTGATGTTGACCATGATCAGACCGCTATAGAAGTGATAAATGAAGATGATGTCATTTCTGGTTACCATGTTTGGATTTAGAATCAGAGCAAATTACAAGTAAAGATATAATGTGCCGTACAGCAAATAAAATCCAGATTTCATCCAGCTTAGAAGAGGGGAAATGCCTCCAGAACAGCGGGAAGTGTTGTTAAATAAGCTCGCTTGTTTCCCAAAGATTGCCAGGTAGTGATTTTCCATAAAATCAGATGCTTAACTCCGTGACTTAAACCTAATGGAAAGGCACAAATTGGGGCTAGAGCAGTGTTTGTCATGATGCCAGCTAGTCTAGTTATTATTGGCTGGTCGGAGATACTGAGAGATGTTACACTTTTTATAAGTAGAACATAAACAGGATGAAGCCTTCATTATATGTGGTGGTACCATTTATGCACATGGGCCTGAACCCAATCCCTATAATTTTCTATTTAATTTCCCCAATTGCCAAATTATTAGAGAAAAACACACTTCTCATATTGTTCAGCACAGTCAGCTGTGCCTTTATTCCACTTCCTCTAGAGCAATGCCATACTTTTATATTATATAAGTAAAATGGCTAAACTCAACATGCTTTTATTGCCATGGGTGCAACACTACATAATAAATTATGTCAGTGTTGTGCATGTGTTTATACACAATCAGCAGTATTTCAGCTTGACAGATTAGACATCTTTAGACATCCTCAGGTCTGGAGTAGAATTTTTCTGAGGGTTTGTCTGCATGATAATTGGCTCATCAGGCGGTTGAGGGTTTATGGGGTTGAAACGATTGAGCCATACTGGGTCATTGTAATGTACACTGACAACAAGTCCACATGCTGCTAACAAGCAATGCTAGTACATTGTTCGGGGCTCTCTGGTATATACTTTTTCAGAGCTGCCCTTGCAATTCTTCAAAAAAGCCTTCAGGGAGATATATCGTACATAAGCTTTTTCATCAAACTGTTTTAACAGGTGGGTTTTTCATTATTGCAGTTCAGGGGCTCTGTGTTCTCACCCAGTCAAAGAGCCAAGGCCTTGATCCAAGTTGTATAACAGGCTCCTTCATCACCGGTGACAGTTTCCAGACCAAAGGGAGAGTTAATACAAACCAGTGCCTCTCACCATTTGAATAATTAAAATGAGGAGCTAGCTTATCATAGAAATTGAAGTACTGGAATTTTTACTTTCACTAAGACAAAACTGACTTTTTAAACTTTAGCATTGTAGATTTCTGAGTTCATCCAAAGTGGGTTTGATTCATAAGAGCAAACAGTTAGTCTGGCTAGCCAGGCTATGCCATTCCATCAGTATTACAGTAAGTGAGTGAATGTCACACAGAATATGAACCTGCTTGTTGAAAGTATTTAGTACCAAGATCTCAGGGGATCTAAGCAAAGAGCCACTAAATGTTGCCTAATGCTCACAGAGTTAGAATCTTTTAGTCTATTACCAAGTCTCATTTCCAGTAAATGAGTGAAAAAATTGCCAATAGGAAGAGAGTTTAACACTTTATTTTAACATAAATTCATGTTTCCACATTTTTTAGTAATGTTGTATTGAAACTGATTAAAATCTTCAGAAAATAATGTCCAGAAAGTTCACAAAGGGAATGGCACAGGGTTCTCTGAAGTCTGAATGACAATTAAATAATACATTTTTAAGACAGAAGCAATATAAACAGTAAGACTGAAAATAAATGACTATGACCTATGTAATTATAACATCTGTCAACAATAAGAAATTCTCAGTAATGCCAGAAAAAAGATCTTTTGACCTAATTCAGCTCATTAGTGTTTTTAATCAAAAGTTTCTTCACAGGAAATGTTCAGAGAAAGAATTAAAACTAAAATGAAAAGGCATAATCCACTGCATGGAAGGAGACAGCAGCTGTAATCAGTTTGATCTCACATCTTCATCAACCTCTGGATACACAAACACATAAACATGGATGTGGCCACACACAGCCATCATGATGCTGACATACATCCGAAACAGAAAGTGTTACGTGTTTCTATCTGAGATCAGCCATTTTTACATCGACTCTGCTTTTCAGTTGACAGTCAGAGCTTGGGAAGCAAAGTGGAAAGAGTAACATTTTAAATTTAGAACTTTTGATGCTGCCTTGGTATTTTAAAGGCTATAAATTGTGGTGTAATTTTTGTTAAAGTCTGGTCTGGATTAGCAGCAATTTAAATGACAACAGTTCATTGATCCTTGTCAAATCAAAATCAGCCTCAACTGTTACACAGAGCAAAAAATCCCAGCAAACAAACTGCATTTTCTCCAGTATGCGCTGATCAAACCCTTTCTGAAAGCTGTCACCTCGGCTGCACTCTTGCTGCCTGATCCTCCCTGAGTACAGTCCTCTCTGAAGCTCCAGCACTCTGATCATCAGTCCACATAACACACTGGAGCTAATTCCATATAAAGGTACACCAGAAAAGAGAAAAATGACTGCCTGGCCCCACATGCCGCCCATCTACTGGAGGTAAAGGAGGGGAAACAGAGAGATAAGGTGGAGGACAGATGAGAGAGAGTGAGTGAAAAAGAGAGGAGAACAATGTTGGTGCTTTCACCCAATCACCAAGCAGATCCCGGTTAAGACCTTTCTTTCTGCTAAAGAAGTCTTTTGTGGAATCATGACAAAGCTGGAGAACCAAGCCTTTGTCTGAAAACAAAGGGGAGCGTGTTTGCCAGAGAGAGCTTGCCATTGTGATTGCGTTTGTGCATGTGAACCCGAGTGTGTGCACATTCGAGAGCAAGATAGCATGTGTTAGTTTGAGAAATTGCTTCTGTGAGTGTGAGGGAAGTGTGTAACAGACACAAGCCTCGTATGTGAGTGTGCAATTGACGACTTGTGTGCATGTGTGTTTGTGTGTCTCCATTTCCTTTGTGCTGATGATTGGGCTGAGAAAAAAATAACGAGATGGCCTCTGCTCATCTGTAAAACTCTCTAATGATCTCACATGTGCACAAAAACATGTGCAAAGCACACACTGACACACACATACCCAGAAAATGACACACCCATGTCACCCCCCAACTTGTCACCCCTGTCAACAGTCACCATTTCAAAGAAAATAAGGAGACATCACAGAGACTGCCACTGGAGCCTATATGGAAACAAATATGCCTCTATAGCTTCCCTGCTAATGGAAATCCTACCCAGCAGATGTGCCCTGTTGGAAGAGCACATGGGGTGTGAAACAGGCTTATGCAGTGGACCAGTAGTCGCGGTGTGTGCGGCTACCATGGGAAGACTGTGTTGAAGGAGGTGAAGAGGAAGAGACAAAACAAGGGTACAAGAGTGAAATCAGGGTCAGTAATAAGCAGAACAGGCTTCTGAATATATGAGCAGCCTTTGTCTGGAAACGAGAGCTCTAAACTGCATGAACTCCACCTGATTTGATCCCTGCACTGCTCCCAAAAATATCCCACAGTATTTAGAATTTTAGAATTTGTTTTTTTTTTTTTTAAACTATGTAAAACCAACATTTTATAGTTGCGCCTCCGGGGCTAATAACTACTAAAAACAACCTCATGGGCACAAAAAAACAAAAAACAAATTTAAAACCAGTACAAAACACCCAGTAGTTTAGATGGTGTGCACTGTACGAACCCATGCGCGGACAGCTCCATGTTATTCCGCTTCTGCGCCTCCCAGAAAGTGTCCAAATGCGCATGTGCCGCTAGAGCGCACTACCGCAGACAGGGGGCGTCAACATGGCGCTCTCTCCTCGACGACCGCACTGACTGCAACCTGCCAATAAGAGAGGGAGAGACAGGAGAGAGAGAAGCGTAGGCTACCGCTCTGTCAAACCTCCATCCTTCTTCCCAGCCCTATGAATCCACACACGTTTCCAGGAGGATAGGGCGCATTCCGAGGATTTTATTTTAAACACCACTCTTCTTTGTTTTTCCTGCGCATTGGATGGTTTTTGTGCAGCAGCAGACGCCCGAGCTTGTAGAGCAGGTGTGAGAGACAGCGGCGACCGCTCCTCTCCTCCCTGTTTCCAAAGGGAAATGTCGAGCGAGAAGCCGGTTTCAGCACCACCGGGCTCTGCTTCTTCGCTCACGGACACAGACCGAGACTCCCATCCCCCGTCGGGCTCCTCCGTGCAGCAGCAGTTCGCCTCGGGCGCTGGCTCCGGCGCCACCGGGGAAAGGATGGTGTCTGCAGCCGGCTCTATGGTCCTCCCGGCCGGGGTGATCAACCCCGCTGTCCCAATCAGGAATATCCAGATGAAATTCGCCGTGTTGGTGGGCCTGATCCAGGTCGGGGAGGTTAGCAATAGGGACATCGTGGAGACCGTGCTGAACCTGGTGAGTGGAAACGGGGCCAAGCGGTGTTAAAAAGCACAGAAAGGCAGCCATAGAGCACAGCAGAATCACTGCGCCCTATGTTTTATTTACGATGCTTCACTACCCTGGTTATGTGGCTTTTAGAGGGTGATGTCATTTGTTTGTTCGCAGGATGGATGTGGGATTTTTCTTTCCTGCAGATAAACATGAGCATACATAGGACCGCATGTTGGGGAAGAAATAAAGCTGTAACCTTATTATTGTACAGCCTAGAGGACTTGAAGGAAGCATGTGACCCTACCGAGGCACGGAGGAGACTAATCACCAGCCATTGTTGGCTAAATCACACGTCGAAAAGACACTGGCAGTCAAACAGAGGTGGATAGGGGAAAGTGTACGCAGGCTTTTCTCCTGACCCCAATATGTTCCCTGAAGTGATGCATAGGCAGGTTGGAACAAACAGTGCTGCGCACAACACCGAGACCCAAACGTAATTAATTCGTTTTCCTAATGAGAGAAATCACGCAGGTATGCGCGTCAGTCCAGCACAAAGGCCGACTAGCATGCTGCTACCCATCGACATATGTGTGTGTGCATGAGTATGGCTCAAAATTATGCATAGGCCTTTTGTTGAAGGCAGGGCCGTGCATCCCTGTGCGCAAAGAAGTGATGTAGCCGTGAAGCGATGAGCAGTTTGTATATATGCTGCGCGTCAAACAGCAGGTATTATATTCATGGATCAGATATGAGTTGCCATCCACCTTTCCATCTTTCCGCCTCCATCTGATGTTGTGTCGGCGATGCTGGGCCTACCCAACACAACACATCAGAGGATTTAATCCAGATGGGGATTTTGACGTGACTGGTGTTTTCCCGTTACGAAACAGATGAACAAAATGTACAGCACATGTAGTTCTGGGAGACTAACGCGTTAGGAGGATATAGGACGTGTGTGGTGGATGCTGCCAGGCTGTTTTCCCTCCTCCATGCATCAGGCGATGGTGTGTGCTGCATGATGAAGGGGGGCACTGATCATTATTCATTTTCTTTTAAGGCAGAGGTAGGATAATGTAGACATGCAGGTATTTATATCCCAATTACAGTGCAGTGCTTTCTATATAGTAGGTTGACTACTTCGTATAGCCAGTGGCCTATTTACTTAGTGTATGCTTGGAGCTGGGACAGCCTACAGCTGGGCTAAACCATTTTCCTCTCAGTCAGACTGGTGAGCCATCCAGATTCAGGTCGCTTCTCATCTCCAAATCGATTATTGGTACTACACAGGAAAGCAGGGGGGCTTTGCTGGCTCAGTCCGACCTTGTCTTCTTCCCTTATAACCTCCCTCTGGTAGCACAGGATGATAACAATCCATCCTGTTCCACAGCGTTCTCCTTCACTCTGGAGGGGCTAAGGAGTGATGCTGCCTGCATAGCCTGGCCTGGCAGGGCAGCGCCATGCATTTAAAAGCAGGTGGAGAGGAGGAGGAGGAGGAGGTGTAGAGGGGGTTGAGGGAGGGTGGGGGAGGAGAAGAGAGAGAGAGAGAGAGAGTGGAGGAGGAGGATGAGGTGGTAGGATGCTGCAGTGGCTATGTGCTCAGAAATCACCAGCTGATGCAGCGGAAGAGGAAAGGACTGGTCCACATTAGATGAGTGAAAGCTCATCAAAGAGAAATTGACTCTATTTTACAGAAATACCTGCATTTAGCTCCACGCTTTATTTATGAACGTTTGTCTGATGCAGTAATACACAAAAGCCTGACACCCTGACAAGGTAAAGCAGTATGCATTGGCCCTATAAAGCTTTACTTGCCTTAATCCTGAATTGAACAATCAGTTGTGGTTGCAGTGCTGCCAATAGCTAAGCTTGTTAGGGAATTCTGTTGCCCAGATCCTTAATTAAAAGAGTTGAAACAAAGAGGTGTGGAAGCAGGAAACCTCAGTGGTCATGCTGCTGGTACAATGAGTCCACTGTGACCCAAAAGCTGATCCATTATTCCAGTCAATGTGGGAGACCACAGCAGCCACATTCTCCATCCACTGTGGCTGTATTGATCAGATCCCACTGCAGCCGGTGAAACAGATGGCTTGCCGGCTGGATCAGATAGGCTCCCTGCTCTATATGGTATGATGCCGGCCTTTGGCTGGAGATGAACTGCAGAGTCTCTAGAAAAAGGGAGCAAAGACAATAACAATCAACATGAGCCACAAAGACAAACAACAGATCAGATCCAGTTTGTTATTGTTGCTGCCTTGCTACACAGGATGTTTGTTTCTAATATTGTGAAAGTAGAACTTTTTAAATAAATGTGAAGCTACAGATATAGTGGCTGCAGCACACATATAGAAACACACAGATTTTGTGTGTGTGTGTGTGTGTTGGGGTGGGGGGTTGCTGGTGGCGAGGTGCTCAGTGATTACCATCAACAAGGCATCGCAGTTGTCAAGGCAACACTGGTCTTTGACTGCCTGCCTCCAGACGCGCGACCACCTGGTATTGCTTTCCACTTCCGGGCTTCTGTCACAGTGCTCTGTTGCAGCATTTCTCTCCGTCTCTCACAGTCTTTCTTTGTCTCCCCGTCTCACATTGCATGCTAAAATTAAATGGCTTGAAAAACTCTGTTTGAAATAGCAACATTGACTTAATCAGTGCTGACTAACTGGAGAAGGTGCACACAGGTACAGGTAAATACAGGGGGAATAAAGCTTGTTTAATGTGCAAATGTTGGAAGAATTAAAGTCAAAAGCCTTAACCAGGACTCACCAGACAGGCCACACAGTGCTTCTTGTTTGAAATTGAAGTTCTGGTTCTCTAATGGAGGCATAAACATAATTTCAAAAGCTATTTCCTCATTTATAGTTTGGATGATGGTGGAAAGCATGTTGGATGCATCACTCCCAGATCTCCCATGTTAGATGTGTTGTTTTAACAGGTAAAAAAAAAAAAAAGCTAGGGTCTACTATTCCAAACGGGCTCTACAGGACAGAATACTTTATGATGTGGTGATGGACCCATTTAATGTTTGTGTCATCTGTTTAGAGGACGGTGCTTTCTTTTCCCTGACCTCCCTGATACATCTGCGGACTGAAACCTCACATTTTTTGAGTTAATGGTCAGCCATTTCTGCCCCAGGCTGTGGTTGTTTGCTTTGATATATTGTGTTGTCGGATACCGGAGAGAGGAACACAGGCGAGGAGTAATGTTTGTTGACAGAAGGATGAGGGTGACATGTGATCTATCTATCTGAACTGTACTGCATATATATTCTTTATAAGAAGAATTGAGAGGTATGCTTCAAATGCATCCAAGGCTGTGCTGTCAGTGAGGCTGCCTAAGTACAGCACCAGCTGTGCTTATTTATAGACAGCTTTATCTTGTTGTAATGCTTTTTTGGGATCAAAATGGTGTGTTTGTCTGGTAGAGAAATAGATTGGTGACACATTCAAGCCTCATACTTGGTCTTTGTGCTCTTTTTTTTTTTTTTGTTTTTTTTTGTTTTGTTTTTTTCTGCTTTTCTTTCTTTCCACTTCCTTCCTGGTCAAATGCGATATGTTCTGGCAGTGTCAGTCCCCATCCGAGCAACTTTAGCACTCCCACTGAGTCTCTGTTAGTAAATGTCTCATTATTCTTGTCCGCACACTCAACATTCATCAAGGTCACCTGATACCACGTCCACAGCCAGGAGAATCAGTCAGCACAGCACATTGAGTATTATACGTGAACCCAGACTCAAAGAAATACACATAGGAGCCCTCAGATGTTCATATGTTAATATTCAGGGCCAAATGAGGACAGCATATTTGTGTTTTGTCATATTCTCAGTTAAGTTGATAATACAGAATCTTTATTTTCAGAGCAGTGACAGCGGCATCCTGATTTACGCCTCACAGCTTTTTAAAGGAGTAGGTCACAGAATTTGTAAACATGTTATGCATTATGCTATTTTTGCCCTGACGTGGTTTGAAATGCGAATACAAGATTTTCCAAGTTTGCCTTGTGGCTGCAGACATAGAACATTGGCTAACAATCTCCCCACAGCACTGTAATCTGCTAGCATGGCCAATCAGGGGAATAAAAATGCGTCATCACATGCTCACTCAGCCAGGCTGATGACTCTGATAACAAAGGTCAGAAAAATAGTATATAGAGTAAAATATGATGTGGCTTTACTGGTGTGAGATTTTTGATTTGTGACATAGAGTATAGTGCATTGTTCATCTCCCATAATTCTTTAATGTCACTATTTTATTGTCATGTTTATTTTGCTGGTGTCTTTGTATTCTTGTCATTGACTACTAAACAAGATGATGCTTGTTCCATCAAGCTGTTTGTAGTGTTACTTTTCATGGACTTTGTTGAACAAACTTTGAGTGATTTCTGTGATCCTGTCAGTTTTGATGTCAGATGTGCAGTGGTCCTGTTGGTATTACAGCCGAAATGATTCAGTTACTTAATTGATTGGTTGATTGACAGAAAATTATTGGTAACTATAATACAAACATGGCAGGTTCCAGATTGTGAGATGCGAGAATCTGTGGTTTTTCTTTGTCATAAAAGGTACTTAATTGAATATCTTTGCATTTGGAACATATGGTGGGATAAAACAAGACATTTTAAAGATGTCACTTCAGGTGAACATGAAATTCTTCTAAGAAGCTGGAACATTTTTTGCATTTTTGCCTGAAAAATAAATGAGAGGTAGGGGATAATTAAAATATTTGCGGATAGTTTTCTGTTGATAATCTAATTGGTGAGGCATCTAATTCCTTAACTTCGTTATATTTTAAGTGAGTTATGAAAGTTATGTATTTTCATATATCAGATTCTGTTTTTCTCAGGGGGAGGAGCCAACATTAGCCTCAGGATAATGTTATGCAAAGAGAAGAAAACGTCTGCAGGAACGTTGAAATTATGGGACAACTCAAACTCAAAATGTTTTTACATAGGTGAGCTGTCAAGTTAACTGCATGACCACACACAGATATACGGTACACGCACATACTGGCATTAGAGGCGGAGGACAGAGGGTGTGGCTTCCACTGCAAGGTCAAAGATGCTATTACTGTCTATCAAGCACCTGGGTTGTTCTGACCCCTGCATGTGCCAGAGAGAGACAGAGCGTGCCTGACAGGTGAAAAACGATGATGTGGGGAGGACGCTCATCTTTACTTCAGGAAGAGTTGAATGCGGGAGAAAGATGGTGAAGTGAAAGGAGAGAAGTGATGAGAGAGATTTCTGAGAATTTCAGAGGGAAAATTGATTGTCCTTCAGGTGCTCTTTCCTTCTTGAGTGTGACCCAGGTCCAGCTGCATGGTGTTCTGCGGGGGTCTGATGAGTTTCGGCCCCCCTGTGGAGCCTCATCACGCTGTGTGTATCAGTGCGCTCCTTTCCTCTGCTCCTGGTGACAGAGGAGTGAAATACAGTAGGAGTTCTTTGGACCAGAGTAAACAAGAGAGTTTGCAGACTTCCATTATAAAGCAGAAAGCCTGTTAGAGATATCTTGACATTTTGTGTTTTAATTGGCCATTTTTCTTCATCAGTCACATGTCACATTGTAGGATTAGCTTGTTCTGGCTTGTTAGCATGGTTCTTATTCCCTCTTGAAAGCAAGGACTGCAGTAGTAGTTTCCATGCTCTGAGGCATGCTGGGCCAATGTAGAAACCCTTTCCACAGTGCAAAAGATACCTTGGGAAAGGAAAATAACCAATTAAAAATCTAAATGTCAGGTAGTCCCTTGAACAACAAACACTGTTGCGCTTAAATTCTGTTACTTCTTCATAATGATCTGCTTTAGAGCCAAATTAATCTTTTTTAGGTTGCTACGCTGCTTCTTGTAGGTTTCATTATAATTTTGATTTCAGCCTTTTTAGGTTAAATTATAAGATGATTTGTGTTAAACGCTCTGCAGTCAAATTTGTATGTGTGCGAGTGTATGAGTTAAGTATCCATTCGAAGCCGTTCACCTTTCTGTGTTTCAAAGTGCCTCAATTCTGCTCCACTTCTCTAAATTCCTTTCATCCTTTGTTAGCTGCTATTTGCAAATGCTGGGATTTCTCTGAGGATAAGCCATGTCAGAATTTGGATAGGGCACCTTCTGGGAATGGAGGGAACAAAGAATAAAAATGTCCCTTCCTTGCTTAACACCTTTTGTTGCTTTTACATGGCCTCTTCCATCTCTACACTCCTTATCTTCTCTAAGCACATCCATTTCCCTAACCCATGGAGTAATCTCATCCCTTGCTCCCTGGTTCCTGGTTGGATGAAGCAGCTGGTATGGATGATCCCTATTGTGAGGAGGTAATGGAGCTGTCTGCAGTGCCATCCCTGTCTTGTCCCTTTTCTCCACTCACCGTCTCCTTACACTCATTTTTGCTACGTTTTAGCCAAAACAGCCTAGAGGGAGACTGTCTGCTGATAACCATTTGTCTGCCATTGTCGCATACGTGGTGGAGTGATGCTGTTGTAAGTGTGGATGCAGAGTAGAAGAGTAGAACGGAATAGATGTAAAAAAAAGGAGCTGAGAAAAGGAGAAACTTTTAGTATTTTAAAGTATTTTATGTGCTTGTCATTTCTGAAGACATTTAAAGAAAGCAATTGTTGAACTGAATAATGAAATAGCTACAAGTTGTTGTTTTTTTAAGCTCTTGATTGTCATCTAAATATAAGGTATTGTATTTTTGATCTCTTTAAGATGCAAGAATATTACAGGATCTTTCCCAACAATTTCCTTTGTATTGATGCATAAATTGTCATCTGACATCAAATATCTCCTGCATTGATCTACAAAAGTAGACATCATGAATGAAATATGGATTTCCAAAGGAAAGCATGTGCTCTTTAGCAGCTACATTTCACTTCTGCAACATACATTTGACCAGTTTTTGTTTAAACCTAATACTAATTATATTAATTAGAATAATTGTTCTACTTTTCTTGTTGTTGAATTTATATACAAAATCAATTCATATAAATTCCTATATTTCCTTTTTTATTAAAACAAAAAAACAAAAAAAAAATATTGAGCTCTTATAATAATTAAAACTGTTAAATGTACAAAGAAATGTTTTCATTTATTTAACCTTTCTTTAACCAGGGTAAAATCCCATTGAACCTAACCCCTAGGGTCCCAATGGAAGCATTAAAAGTCAGAGAATACAGCATGAAACATATATTACTCAACACAGACAACGGTGAATAAAATAAAATAAAAACACAAAACTGTTTTCAGTGTCAAAATCTAATTTTCTAAGAGCAAGTAGAACAAGTAGAAAAACAATTAAACAGAGAGTTTACAGTAGTTTAAAATTCAGTCAGTGGTACAATGAAATAAAGCAAGGAAAACCTCAAGTACTGTCTATACTAATATTAGTGAAACTGTGACCAGCTGCTCATAATTTTTACTCCATAAGTAACTAAAACTATAAATTGATTAACAATGAGTTATTTCTTGTTATTTTACTAACCCTAATAAATTATTCATTTCTGCATTAATATTTATTTAAAGGCTTTTTATGGCTTTAATGTTCTTGTTTTCCTCTCTGCCTCTTGTTTCCACACAAGTATCTGCCTGGTTCATACTATTGTGTCTGGCTGCTTTGTGTTTTTTGCTAAATGTGTGCACCATCTGTGTGTGTTTGATGGCAGGAAGGGCTGATTTTTGTGGAATCTTCATGTACGTTATTTGAATCAAAATCATGGTCAAAGCATTGCGGTTGCTTTGCATGCACATGTGTGTGTGTGTGTGTGTGTGTCTGTTTCAGTCTGGCACCCTTACAGTGCACTAATCTCCAAATTATAATGAGCTGGTTTGTTTGAATTACCTGTGTGCTTGTAAATGTGTGTGCCCCCAGTGTTCCAGTGCGAGTTGATAAATGAGTGTTCCTACAGACATTTGCTTTAGTCTCCTACACCTTCACCTGCACAATTTTCTCTGGTAACATACTCAAACACATGCACATGTACACAAAAAAATACACACACTGCTCCCTTCCTTCTTGTAGCCCACATCATTGCCTGGCAGGGGTGATTTTATATTCATGCTGGCCTACTTCGCCTCTCTCCCTTGGTACCTCTCTCACACAAATACACACACACACACACACACACACACACACACATACATCTGCTTTACTGTGAAGTATAGCTAACTGTGTAGCTATTCATCATGCTGCATACTGCAGTGGATGAAAGTCTATTATAGCAAACTTTGTAGTGTGTTTGTATGAGTGTACCAAACTATTCAACTTCTCCTAATGTTATTTTATACCTAGGACATCTTCCCTCTCATTGGTATGCTCATACATCCCCTGCAGCACGAAAAACAGTGTCAGTAGTCGTAACAAGTCATTTAACACCACATTAGATTGGTTAGTAGATCTACACTCGCTACCAAACCAGAACATTTTGCACTTCAGTTTACTTCCATCTATATTCTGCAGGGAACAGTATGTCAGGTGTATATTGGCCACATGCAGTAGACTTAAACTAGCGAATGCTCATGAGAGCTGCAGTCTCTAAAGGATTTTATCTGATAAATCCACTTCAGTAATGGCAGAGAGCTGGAAATGAAGAGTAGCGTTGAACAGGGATATTTAAACTTTCAGATAGGATTTTTTTTTTTTTTTTTTTCACAAGGCAGCACAGTGTGATGAGAAAAAAACCCTTAATAATATCTTGTACTAGTTAAACATACCAGACAATGACAATGTGCTCCTTCATTGTGTTCCTTTCATTTGGAGGTGATACTGCCTGGCTAGTACTGCAGCAGAATTGGCTTTAGGGTGCACAGTAAAGTCAGGTGTGTGTGCTCTATGGGTTCAGCGGGGAAAGTAAGAATCCTGATCTGCTGTGGAGACGTTGTTCGACAGTAATAGTGGCTGTCTTTCAGTGCTGTCTACAGCTCACTCAAAGTAGAAGGTTTTGTAGCAGCATTTGATTAATCTTACATTGTTTATAGTGTTTGTAACTAATAACAAGCCGTGTGGGTGGGAAGTTGCTAAAAGCATTAAATTAAATCATACACAGGAAAAAGTTTGTGCTGTTTGATTTTAAGTGCAGCTTTTTAGAAAGAAGCTATAAAAAACTTTGTTCAATATGGATGGTGTCATTCAGCTTTAAACTAACTTAATAAAATACATTAAAAAATCACCAATTCAGATTTTTTTAAATTACACCAGTTAAAACAATGCCAATGGCAATATGCTTGATTGACAATGCAAACATGATATCTCTATGCAGTTATAAGTACGGCTGAGGCTGCTGGGAATATCATTAGTTTTGTGGGTATTTGAATGAATATGTAGAATACTGTGCCAATACATCCAGTATATGTTGAGATAATACAGACTTAGCAGGTTTATGTCTTAATTCAAGTTTTACATGATTGTGAACAAAGCGACACAAAGCACATTATCAACAAACAGTTTAAAATATAACTGCAGTATAAGAGGATTTATACCCAGTAGTACAGTGCCAGGTTTTGCATCACCCCTCCTGCGAGCACTTTCACACTTTGAAACATTGGAGGAGAGAGGGGGAGGAAGAGGTTTTTCAGCCAATACCTGGTGGTAACTCATTGTGCTGCACTGCTGCCTCCTGTCTCCACCTTGTCCGCACGCCCCTTCCATCACGCCGCTCAGTTCCATTCCTCGACCCTCACCCTCCCTCTGCTGTGTTCAGGCTTTTGTTCCAGGAAAACTATTAGGCTGAAAAACAGAATGTGGATGAGGAGAAGCATACTCGTATAATCAAGCTGATATATGAAGCGAAAAGGCGTTTTGTTTGCAGTCTATGTTTGCTCATGTTGCTATGGGGGTCACATGCTGAAATATCTAGTTCATTCATGCAGACACTGAACTAAAAAAATGTGACTGCCTCATTGCTTTTATGGATTATTCACACTTATAGTTAATTTTTCTTTTTGATGTGTTTTGACATGATCCCTTCCTCTGTATAAGAAACTCGACTTGCACCAGCTTCTTTTTTTTTTTTTTTTTGGCTTGCTCACTGTCCTCACTCATCCTAAGAGTTATTTTAGACTTTGCAATAGTACTTGACGTTTTTTTATGTTAATCTTAAAATCACATTTGAAAACAGATGTTTTTGTTTATTTTCTTTTCCAAGTGTTTGGTTTTCTGGAGGAAGAGAGTGTGAGCTCGCATTTTGGCAATGGGCTGTGATATTTTATCTTTTTATGTTGATTTGACCTTTTAAATAAGGAAATTGCATTTTGTGGGAGAATTTGACATTTGACATCTCCATCTGTGGAGACTTTATTTTTTTAGGTTACTTCTTTGATACCATTCTACATTTACACTGTGTGTATGAGTGTATAATATTATTGTAGTAATTTGTGTTATTTGGAAAAGTAGTATTATTTTAATTGAACTACACTGAAGCTGGAGTGATGTACTGTATTAGCCATTAAACCTAATGGTTAATTGAACAGCAGCTAATGAAACTGAATCTCATCATTCAGAGTTTAAGCAGCATTATAAAGCTTTAAGGTATGAGATGCTTGTAGGCCATGCAAGGCAAAATCTCCCTGTGCAAAGACATATTTGAAAAATATGGTGCATGTTAAAATTCACAGTTGGTCAATATATGCAACATTTGGTCACCACAAATGCAAACCTTTTTCAAGGTTTTTCTTCCCAGGCCTAAGCTCCTGAAAAGCGTTATACTGTTACTGCTGTTTGTGTGTGTGTGTGTGTGTGTGTGTGTGTGTGTGTGTGTGTGTGTGTGTGTGTGTGTGTGTTTGTGTGTGTGTGTGTGCACTATGTGTGGTCTTTTGTACAAAAACATCACACCCCCTGCTTTGTGTGTGTGCGCGTGTACATGTGTCATTGCTGACTCTGTCTTATGATGATGGATTACCGAGACTCATTGGAGCTGCTTGCCGCCTCTCTTATATTTCATCGGCTGTTACTCATTGGAACAGTTATGTCTATTGTTCCAGTAGCCGGTGAATGCGGACATGGATTTAGTGTGTGTGCGTGTACATCCACACATCCTACAGTATCTGCTGCAGTACACACACTCCAACCAAACAAACAGATTAGGGATCCTGAATTGCCACCAGCCTGGCCTGAGTCAGCTCTGTCGGGCTTATCTGCTGACCTTTGAACTTAGCAGCAGTTAGTCTACACCTGCTTCCCCTCACAGACACACTGATACAGTCTGTGTAAAGGCTCTAGTCATTCGGATACGAAACATTTAAGAAAAGCAGATAAATTCTAAACTATGGTTTTGTTACTCTGATCACTGAGTGAGTATAGGGGCAAGAGGAAATATAAGGAGATGACTTGTAACTCTCAGTTGCCCTCTCTTGTCTCTGTTTTCATCTCTAATAAGCCCAGTGAGGTGTAAGCAGCATGCAGGATGCCCTGTAGGGCTTCACTTCCTGTCATCTTCTTTGAAATTAGCACATTTGAGTCAAGTCTGGAGACTAGGCACGAAGCCCTTGTTAAAGTGCAGCATCTAAGCCTTGAGTCCTTCCTTCTGATGCTTCCACGAAGGATGCCCTCGTTACTGCCTGTCTTGAGGAAATAATGAAGAGAGGAAAATCAAGCTGCCTCTTGTCCTTGACAGAATCTTATTTTTACAAGTAGAACAGGTTGAGAAAACACTAAAGGACACCCCCATCTTTCACCTCACCATTCAGCTTATGCCTTCTTTCTGTCTTTCTCTGTGTCAGGTAGAAAATACAGTACCATGTCTCATTTGTTTTATTCTTTCCTTTCAGTGGTGCCATGGTGGACTCTCTGTCACCACCTCTCCTTGATGCTGTTTTCTCCCTGCCTCTTAGTTCTTCTCTTTGGTCTTTCTTCTTTTTCTCTCGAAGATGTTTTCTCGCTTTCACTCCTTTCTCCTACTCTAAACCACTTTGTCCCTTAATGACAGAAGTCGCCCTTGGTTCTTTTCTATGAAATCATACAGTAAGTATTAAGGTGATAACACATATCTCATAGTAGTTTTTGTTCTGCTAAGACCTTGGTATTTCCTTGATAGAGAGCACTGTAGGTGTTCTCTTGCTACCACAGTATTTAGGTTTTAGCAAAATCTGTGCTCATCCAGTTCTATGTTCATTAGCTGACTTTCTGAGTTTCAGTGTTTATGCTGTCTGATCAGCTGTGTCACTGCTAATGCCAGCTGCATTTGGTAATGTCACTACCTTATATGTTTATTCTTTTTAGTCCAGTTTATTCCTTCTCATTTTTTTCTGGGGAGGGATCTGGCTAACACTGAATGAACTGCTAGAACTCAATTGAAAAGACTGTAGCTTTTTGAAAAGGCTATAGCTTGAGTTGGTAGTACGTTGAATAAGAAGGATGTAAATTTATTCATGAGAAAGTGCAGTGAATTATTATTTAGCTGGAAGGCATGATTCTAAGCAATTCTCTGCCATTGTTAGTCACAAGCACATACTTTCTGTCACTAAATTTATATGCTAAAATGTTTTTTTGCAGGAAATATACATAGAGGGTGACTTCAGATCCCTAACTCCCTTATAGTCATGGTTAAAATGGGAGTAAATGGCTTTTAATGTGAGTGAGTCCAAATGCAAATTACTAACAAAATCAAATCACTTGTTCACTGGCTCACACCTGCTCTGCCAATAGGCTGAAAATAAATCTTTTAGGACATTTTGTAGGTAGCCTGTTGGCAGACAGTCTTTCTTGGTGGGGGTGAAAAGTGTATAGTATACTGTAAAAATAATGCCATATTTAGGAAATCTGGCTACAATGCAGTAATATTATTTGTGTATTTAGTAACATAAACATGAATTTGTTTTTCTTTTATTTGTAGTTGACTGACGTATTAGCACATAACTTATTTTCTTTGGTTGGCCACCTCTTAACTGGAGTATTTTCTATGAAAAGGTCCAGTAATGATGCAAATTAAAGTCAGAATAAATTTTCATGCAGATGTTAGGATGTTGATGACCTACAGTTTGTGTAATAACTTGTATGTGTGTGTGAGAGAGTATAGTGTGGGGTTCTGTAAGACAAAAAATGGAAAAAAATGTTTTTTTGTTTGTTGCCCAAAGGCATATGACAAGGCTTTCTGCTAGATCCGTTACTAAGCCTCTTTGGCCAGTCAGGTGGCAGACATTTTAAACTGCAGTTGGATGAAGTCAGAGTTGTGATCACTTGGCTGCAGCCCTCAATCCCTGCAGTCTTTGTACATGCATTTGTTTCTGACCTGGATTTTGTGTCATTCGTGGTGTTTTGCTGTGCTGCCTACAGACAGCGGAGCTCTTACATCTTCGAATTTCATATCATATTTTGTTGTCACTAACTTTCAGTACTTGAAAAAAATCGTCGGTATTAAAATGGAAATTAGCACAGTTGCAGTTTCAGCTGTTTGTCAGTGAATTTTGCAGTTCTAGAATTTCTCCTGTAGCCTCCCACTGTCAGTGAGAGTGTATCTGTCAGCAGACAGAGCAGGAGCTGTCCGTTGTGCTGAAAAGAGTCTGCTGTATTTGTCTGTCTGCTCTGTTTTTCTGTCATTTCTCTCTGCATTCCCAAGCGAACGTTCATACCATTACTGGTACTGCGCATTTCCTTTCCACCATGTTTGTGACGTCTGACCTCACTTTTTTGCAGTCTCCCTTTTCTCTTGTTATTTTCTGCTCTTTTTAAAGCTTCTCCGCCTCCCACTGCAGTAAACAGACATTTGGAGAAAAAAAAACAACATTTTTTTTCTTCAAACTGCTTGTATGGTAATGACGTGTCACCTTGTTATTATTGGATAATTTTGGAAAGATTCATTGTATCCCTGCAGTTCTCTCCTTCTGTGTTCACTCATGCTGTCACTCACATGAATTGCTGCTGCGGCTGTTGTGAGCATGTACGAGTGTGTTAGTGACGAACTGAGTGAGAGTGCATGTGTGAATGACTAAGACCTACAAGACTTTTTTGCAATGAATTGTTTAAAAGGCTTCTGCCCTTTGCACACTGAGAATGTGTGTGTTATGGCTGACTTTGTCAAGTGTGTGTGAATGATGGTGCGCCTTTATCTGTATGTGTGATGTTTTAAGCTTGCACTTGACAAGGATTGAGTTGGATGTCGGAGGTGGGAAAAAGCACACTGAACTGGTCTGCAGTGAACTGGAGACTTTCTAGAGGCTTTCATAAAGACAGCTCTCAGCAGGTATTACTGTCTTATCTCGCCCTCTCCCATTCCTTCTTTATCCAGCTCTCCCCTTTTGGTTTCTGGCAGTGTTAATAGAAACTGACAAGCCAATACATGGGAACACTCAATAGCTTGTCTTTTCTTTGATGTATGTACAGACGCACATTCAAGGTTATTTTTGTGGAAAATGTGCCCAGGGTAGAGCTGTTGGCAGTGAGAACATAAGTGTCTGTGTTTTGAATCACGCAGAACTCTAAAGAAAACACTTATTTTCTAAATTAGAGGTAGCAGTTGCTTGATTAGAATTTTTCACCTTTTGATCAGAAACAAGCTTTTTGCCCCACGGCCACAATGTTTATGCATACCCAACTTTTTCCATATGGCAATTTAAGCCCTGAAATGACTCAAGGAAGGAGGAGCTACTTTTTTTTAAATTTTAATTTACTGCATAAGGGCTCACACCTAAAACCTATTCTTCACACATAGTCTGGCTGGATTCTAAAAAATTCTTTCTTTGTAGACAATTCCTCCTTGTTGATTTGATGTATTTTTTTCGTTGATCTTTCATATTATGTATTAATGGGACAACATAAATATATTTTTGCCATCTGGCTTCATGTTTGCTTTGCACTGTGGTTGCTTACAATCATTTTCAATCAAAATTTTGGTTCATACTTCCAGTGCTAAGGGAACAAAGCCAAAAAAAAAAAAAAAAAGCATGCTGAAAAAATGCAAATACTGATCCAAGCAGGCACATAAACACTCTCAACCAAGCCTTTAGCCTGGCTTATTTTCTCCCACTTTGTCTGTATTGGCTCTGTGATTGGATGGCTTATGTATGAGAGGGATGAGAACAGTGTTGCCATCAATGAGGGAATAGTGGTTGCTGCATAGAGCATAGAGGTGAGTGCTTGTAATGAACTGCCATCTGCACTCTACCATGGTGAAATTGCAATGTATGCATTAAACAATTGCAGCTTATATTGTGTGTGTATTGTGCATTGAAATGAAAGCAGGTGCCATCGGTCTCACACCGTTCAGTACAACTGTTTGGATGTATGATCCTCCAGTTTCCATTGATACATTACCTTTTCCTCACAAATATAATGCAATCTACAGTTGGGAGATACACATAGCCCAAGAGGTAATGTAATTATTTTTCAGGCATAGCGATTTTTTTTTTTTTTTTTTGTTCTTTGTAAAATAAATAAAATCCAATATATTGACACTTAATTAGAAAATAAGATCAAGAGTCGGCTCTGTGAGATGGTACTGTGGCACAGCGGTCTTTGAGCTAAATGCTAATGTCAGCATACTAACAAATTGGAATTTTGACCCACCGGTGGTTCTAGATGAAAAGTTAGGAGATCACCAACGTTATTACAATTCATCTTGAGGGAGGCAAGAATGTCTGTGCCATAGTTTAAGGCAAGTATATGTAGTACGTGTGGTAATACATTAAATAGCTGGCCTTCACTGCTGATATATACACACAAAATCCTGCCTTGCTTGTGCTGGTCTAAACCACATTTATATCCGCCGGTGTGGATTTACATAATCGCTGCTGTATTTTTGCAGTCTTTTTTTTTTTTTTTCTTTTATTCAAACCGTCCTTTTTTTTCTGTATTCTTCCTAACTCTGCACTGTTGTGATTTCTGCAAGATGCTTCACATCTTTCTTCCTGTCAAGTAAAAATCCTACACTTGATGCAGAACAGCTCTGAGATATTCTGTGTACTTTTTGCTATAATCATTATTTTGCTAACTTGTGACCATCTGACTGTGTGTGTTTGTGTGCTCGTGCTAACTCTGATTATGATGTTGCTGCTGTGAATAGTGTTTGATGAGTGGGGGCTGTCTTGTCATATCTGCCATCTGTGCAGACACTGGTACAAAGGCCCATGGGAAATGCAGTCCAGGGGTTCCCCCTCCTCCCTCTGTGTCGGGAGGCTCCAGTCAGTCAACATGTCATTGTGGATCAAACTCACAGAGAAAGACAAGTACACATCCTCCACTTTTCATAGTTCGCGTTACTTCTTAAAATGCCAATAAATACAAATGTACATTTGAAGTCGTGGAGACCAAGATGATGCCTTCAGGTTGTTTGTTTTGTCTGAGCAAAACCCAAACATCTTCAGTTAAAGACATACAGTGCAACAAATAAAAGCAAAACTCCTCACATTTGAAAAGCTGTAAAGCCCAAGATGATATATTCAGGATGCATGTTTGCCTCACTATCAGTGGAAAACCCCAAAATATTCAGATTAAATCATGTTAATATGATGACAAGCAGTAAGTCCTTATGTATGAAAAGCTGGATGCGGCCAAATGTTTGGCAGTTTTGCATGAAAAATGAAGTAAACCGTTATTTGATCATTCTTCTGTGGATTGCCTCATGAATTAATTGCCTAATTGCGTAAGTGCCCCAGTGACTTTCACTAAAAAGACTTTGCCAACATTCAAACATTTTTTGTCATTGTTGTCTTTAGAGCCATTGAAGCCAATAAAACCACATAGATCCTGTCTAAAGCCTGTTACAGTATGTTTGCCTTGAATGGGACTTATAGCCAGAGATAAAATAAACTGCTGGTCTTATCAATGCTGTTTACCAGAAACGAGGTCATATAGAAAACAGAATGCGGATTATTGAGTGTTTAGTGGCCAGTTTAGCCTCAGTGTAATCCATGTCTTTTTTAGAGATTTGCTATGGTCATCATCAGCGCACTAAACCCCCTATTGCACATTGTATGGCTGTGGGCAATAAAATCGCTCTGCCATCCAGATAAGAAAGCACAATAACATTCAGTTGCTGTGTTGCCCTCTTTTTCTTTTTCACTTCATCCCTTGCGTTCGCTCTCTCAAACACACACACTTTCTCATCAGTTTTCTCTTCTGGCCAGTCTGTTCTTCCTGCCCTCTGCAGTTCACACCATTCATTCTCTGTTTGTTTTTCTCCCTTTCACCTCCCTTTCTAGTTCCCTTTTTTCCCCTCACTCTCCTTCAATTTTGCTCTCCTGCGCCTCGTTGAGCCCTCTTGGCGAAGCGTTAAGTGTATAATCAGTGATCTCATGTCTAGATGGGCCTCTCGTCTCCTCTCTCACTCTGTGCACAAAGGGACTGAATGGCCGCGGCTCACTCAGGGGACACAAATGAGTAATGAGCCACACACACACACACACACCAAACAAACACATACTCATACCCACACCTCTCTAGCACACTCCCAGAGGCTTTGAAGTTGCATATTGATGATGCTAGCTCCAAAGGCTCAATTTAATGTGCAGAGGCAGAGGAGGTAGCTATTGACCGTCCACTCGCCCCACTGACCTGTCATCTTTGACGGCTGTAATGAGCAACAGGTGTCTCTTTTGCCAGCTTTGGCCTTGATAATCACCTAGTATTCAACATTCAGTCATAGCAATCAGTCAGCGTAATAGCTCGTTTGATTGCATAATGGCCTATGGTGGGTTGTTGCGAGATCCTTTTCAATTAAATAATAATTATAATTAATATTACATACACACACACTAGGCTAGACTTAACCAAATTTACAGTGGCAATAATGTTTATTTTTATGATAATATATGAAATGTATAATTTATGAGAGAATTTCCATCTAAATCTGCAGCTTATTTTGGTTTTTTTTAAACTTATTTTTAATTTTTAAAAAACAATTACATACATGGTATAAAACCATTACAACATACATTTGGCATTTTCACCCATTTCCACCGAAATGACTGATAAACAGTCTTAAAGACAAACAATATTAAGAATAAATTAATCACTATCCAGCAATTAGAAGAGTCATTTTTTAACAATACTTGCTGGGACACCTGTGCTTTTCCGACTATGAAATAACTGCAAAGTGTAAAAGGCCTATTGCCCTTGGAGTAAGTCAGGGCTGTTTCTGAGCAGTGGGACTGTTTAAAAGGGTCAGATGGACAGAGGGACTGTTTGTTTTTCCAGCCTCTTAGAAGAGCTGGTTTTGGCTGGTCAAGGTGCCTGCTCATATAAGCACTTTGTGGTGTGAAGACGGTTCTGGCACTGACCCTGCCTACCCTCCTCAAACTCCCATCTCCCTGACACAGGCAGAGTGATGCCAAGCTGAGTGCCAGCTTCCTTCAGGCTCTGAATGAGCAGCACTGCAATCCCGGCCAAGAAAGAATTAGAAATGGAGGAGCAGGAAGGACAGGTAACACATAAATGTGCAAAACAGAATAGATACATCACATGAAATAATGTCTTTTTTCAGATGAATTTTAATAATCACCACAATTGGAGTATGATGAAGTGAGAAAGATCTGGCAGACAGACTTCTCTCAAGCCCATAAATACTCTACTGTAGGAGGTTAGTCATCAGCGGTTAGTCCTGTGGGAGATACTCTTACATTTCAGACTGTTACTGAAAGTGTTTCAAGGTTAAAGCAAACACACAGTGCAGTGAAAGAAGAACTAAAGCTTTTAGTTATATTTCAATATTTTACAGTTTGGTATATTTTGAGTGTAACACAGCTCAGCATTCTGTGTTGGCACACAACATGCAGAATCGCATTAAAATGAAGCAGCTTTTGTGCTAGTATTGTTTAACTGTCAGATGTTCATAAAACCTGAAATATGAGCTGTGGGGAAGAAAGGGATCTCCTTGACGACAGTCTCAGTTACTGGTCTCCTTGTTTTTTTTTTTGTTTTTTTTTTAGAGGTTTGTAAATATAACATACAGATATGAGTGCTACACATGCAGAGGAATAATATAATGCTGGCAAAATAAAATTGTTGGACCAGTTGCCAGTTCCTTTTATCCTGAGATATGTAGCATAATGTAGGTTCATACTTACATGTGTGTGTGTGTATCCTTTAACCACCTGGGTACATGTCAGGGTAGCGAAGGCCTCTTGTGTGTGTTCATTGATGTGACTGCACACAGTGTTGGATGAAAGGACAGATTGAAGGATACAAGTGTTTATGCAAAAGGGTGATGTTCCCTCATAAAACTAATTAGTAGTTTTTATTTCTGTGTGCATGGTGACGATGGCAGTGGTTCTTGAGTGCACTCAAGTGTGTTCAGGCTGTTTGTGATCAACCTTATTGCTATTTAGGCAGCATGTTTATTTATATGTCAATTAAAAGCCCCACTCAAGCAAATAATGAGTGCAGAAATGCTTGGGAGTCTATCATTTTTATGGATGCCTCATTAAATGGAGGATGTATTTTTGATGTGAGCATTTGCATCCTGAAAAATATTTTCTCCCATATCCTTTATTTGTCCCCCACCGCCTCTCTTGTCTGACTGTCCTTCCCTTTTTCCTGGTGTTCTTGGTCCAGTATCACCCATGTTGTACTCACGTTTCAAGGTGTTGACTCTGGTGGAGAAGAGACAGTTATTATCAGGGAGCCTCATTCTTTCGCTTACACTGCATTTACTGTGCTCGTTCTTGTTTTTCTCTTTAGTTTTGGTCACGAGACTCAATTTGTTGCCATTGTTTGCATCACCCCTTTCGTCTTCCTGTGATGCTCTGAACTGTACATGGGTGGGAAGTGTGAGCAGAGAGAGATTATGCTTTTGCTGTACATGTGTAGGTATGCCCTGGGGATGTGTGCGTTTCTGCGTTCAAGTCACTGTGTATCTATCGGCGTGTTTCCACAGTGCGAAGACTCACTGCGCTCTCTTCCTTAAGGCTTCTCTTGCCTGGAATGTGGAGCATCGTCACACTGGCAGGTTGTATAGATGTTGTAGGATACAGTGATCCCCAGTGTGCTCTATAATTGGGAATCTCAAAGGAGAAGGGAAAATTCAATGTGGGATGAATTAATTCTTCCTCTTTTTATTCCATGCCTGTTTCAGGGGTGCTCTCTAATCTGTGCTAATGCATTCGCAGAGTGCACTGAATCAATTCACTGCACTGAGAGACAGAGAGGAGAGAGAAAGGGACAGAATGAAAGTGTAGTTTAAATGACAGAGCCTAAAGTCTAAAACCTGATCAATCACAAAGTGACAGTGAAACTTAAGGCAAAGCTTCACCTAAGGCATCTCACTGGAGCTGAGCCTAAGTCTGTCAATTAGCCAAAACGTGAAGAATGCATGCTTGGTGTTTCTAATGATTACTGCTGCTAATTTTCCATTTATGTCAGTATTATATGTGGCAGCATTGGAGAGACAATGCACCGCCCTCAATCTTCTTTGTGTTTTTTGTAAGACCATCCGTCCAAAACCTCCAAACAATAGAAACACAGACTGAAAGCTTGGTGGAAAGATGCCATTTATCTTTTTCATTCATATTAATGTGAGAAACAATAGTCTTATTGGTCCACACAGATCTGATGTTTTCATCTGTCTCTGCTTTTAGCTTCAGTGGAACGGGAGCTTCAGCAAAACAAACTGAAAATGCACATAGAAATAAGAGGACGGAAATGCATTTTCTAAACCTATAAAGAAACTTAGTGTGGTATCATTGTAAATATGAAAATTTGCTGTACTAAGGCAAGTTAGAAAGTCTGTGAACTGGTTGTAGCAGCAAAACCCATGAGTGTATTTAATTTACCCAGGGTACATTGTTTCATAGTCTCAATGAAATGAATATCATGGTATTTGTTTTATATTAATATGTATGATGTAGCAAGTGACAACAGTTTCACATATCACAATTATGAAATTTATTTTGCGTTTTTTTTCCCCCCAGAGCTTTTAACCACATTTCCTCCATGGATGGTGTTTGCTCAGTTGTCATGGTGATGGCTCAGGCAGCAATGTGTCCCACTGTTATGCAATAAATAAGAAAAAAAAAAAAGTACATATATGTAAAACAAAAATGTCAGCACCACCTTTTGTTTTTCATTTTATAAACTTACAACTGCAATTACAGTATAATTTTGTAAAAATATAATCAAGCCATTAGGACAGACCACTGATTTAACTCCCAGCTCTACACAGAATAGATTTCTTTTCTATTGAATAACCATATATCAAATGACCTATCCCTTTATTAAACACATTCCGTTTTTATTTTTGACCATGTTCGCATATTCTCTTGTTCACGTTAGAGGACAGAAATCACAGGACTACTCTCTTTTTTCATTTCACTGTCAACATAATTTCTGTACTTTTTTGTTTTTTTTTTTTTTAAAATTAGTTTCCTACTCGGCCCATGTGAGGACCACAGTTGTATGGACACAGATAATCACATGCACTCTCTTTAATTGTTCTTGTAATTTTTCGTCTGCTAGCTTCTCTTTGCGTCCTGCATGTTTCTGTGAAATCTGATTTAGTAACCTCGACGGTGTGCTGTCTTAGCTTGTTGGTTGCTATGGCTACGGTTTTTCTGGTGAGAGTATTATGCCGAGGATGAACTGTGTGGGTATGTTTGTGTTCATGTGGTGCCTGAGTGAGTGTGCCTGTGTGTGTGTGTGTGTGTGTGTGTGTGTGTGTGTGTGTGTGTGTCTGTGTGTGTGTCTGTGTCTGTGTCTGTAATTACAGTGCATTGGCCATTAAAACATTTGCACTCAATTTTAAAGGTATGGTATCCTATGATTAATGCTGTCTGAGAGCACAGGGACTGAAAGATGTTCTAACAGCACCAGTGTGTGTTTGCATGGTTGTGTGTGTTTCTGAGCAGGCCAGTTTTATACCTGCTGTATTTTGAGAGTGATTGTAGTTCGCACTTCACAGGAGAGAGAGTGGAATAGAGACCAGGTTTTGTGTGCGTGTGTATGTGTGCAGAGAGGGAGGACATCTATTTGTTGCAGTATGTGCGGCCCCTGGCAGAAGAAATGCTTTCCTATCCACAATCAGCATCCATCAGAAGCCAGGCTTACCTCTCCTACAGACAAAAGGTTAAATGCTTCACTAAATCATTCCCTCTTTTTGTTCTCTCTCTCCTCCCACTTGCTTCACACCACCCCCCTTTTTTTCCTGCTCAACACACTGCTTTCACTATCCTCCTTCCTTTACATTGGTTTCTTGACTATTCCTGCCTCCCAAACCATGTCCCTCCCCCTCTCTCTTTCTTCATCCTCCACCCTTCCTCCTCTTCCCTCACCCTTTTCCAGTTGGTGGGTGGCGAGTTTGACCTGGAGATGAACTTCATCATCCAGGAGGCAGAGAGCATCGGCTGCATGGTGGAGCTGTTGTCCCACTGCGAGGTGACGTGCCAGGCTGAGATCTGGAGCATGTTCACAGCCATCCTTCGCAAGAGCGTACGCAACCTGCAGACCAGCACAGAGGTCGGCCTCATCCAGCAGGTGCTGCTCAAGATGAGCACTGTGGACGATATGATTGCAGGTGAGCGACGGACAGATAAATGTGCATATGTTGTACATATGGCTGAAATCTCAATGACGTGTAGCACGGTTACATCCACATATACATGAAACAAAAAACTATTTTCTTTGTTTTACATTTTGCAGTGATTCCAATTATGCATTAATTTGCACAGCAGGCTAAGAGATAAGACAGTAAGTTCAGAACTGATAGCTGTTATGTTTAACACGTCATCGATCCATAAAATTCCTCTCGTGCAACACAGTAATATCCTCAGCTCTGCTATTTGTATGTAGGGTGTGATTGCACATACAGCACATACACAGCCATCTCTTTATATGACCATATTGACCTTGACTTCCACTTAATGATGCTTTCGAGTGTATGTCCTCTCCTGCCGTCCCCCCACAGCGTTCTTTCTGTCCTGCCTAGAACCGCAGGATGCATAATCTGTTTTATAACTATAACTACAAGCTTTCTATGCTCAACACAGCACTTAAATCAATCTCATGCCAATTCTCACACACTCCCTTACTGAACCATGATTCTAAAACTTATTTAAAATGACCTACATGGATTGATTGTACCAAAAACAGAGCTTGGGGGGTTTCAAATCTAGGACATGATGTATTACGTTTTTCTCTCATACCGAGCACCTCTGTGTGCTAGCCTCCTGCTTTATTCCCAATCGCTGGGCTCTAGCTAATGAAATATTGTGGGAAGACTCTATTCATATCTAGCAGGCCTAATGGGAAAGAAGTGCCTTTGTAAGCAGATTGCCTCAGTCAGAGAGGGCTGTGCTGTGGCTCTGCCATACCCAAGCTGGTCTGTTTTATTGTATAAAATGAAAGTCAAGGAGTCAGGGAGGTCATTTTGACTAAACAAATGTCTTTTAACACAATACATTTTTTAATTAGCTGCTTAAATATTCAGAGGGAAATATTTCTGAAGCCTTGCTTTTTCAGCTTCATGACATGTAGTCATTAAACATGGAGGAGTCTAGGACTGGTCTGTGAGTCTTAGTGAGGTTGTTTCCAGGATGCTACATTCAGTGCCCATTGCCTATTAATATGCAAACATATTGAAGGAAATACTGCATTTACTTGACAAGAGTTAAATAAGGATATTGATGCCATTCATGATGTCTGTATGGTACATTTAAATCTAGAGCCAGCAAGTGATTCATTTTATCTGAGACTCCTTTGGATTTTACATTACATTTTTACATATTTTACATTATTTTTTGTAAATGGTGCTGGTGGGTTTCATTAGCTTTTGGAGATGCCCTCGGTAACTGTTTCACCGTTTTTCCATCAAGACTCATTCACATAACATGCAATCTTATTGTCAATATTAGCTGAAGTATTACTTTACACAGCTCTGTGTTTGTTTAGCTAATATCTGAGAGTACTTAATACTTTCTCATGTTTGAATATTTGGTGTTTCAGGATCAATATGCACTAACAAGATATTACATTGTGGTTTACACATGAATCACTCAATTGCAATGCACAGAAATTCTCCTTAAGATTCAAGGTTGTATGCATTTCCTACAGTCGAGGTTCCCTGAGCACTTTTTGAATGCACTTACTAATTGATTCCTGAACACTCAGTGTGTCAGTAGAGGTACTGACTCACAGGATGCCTTGTTTTAGCTGTCTTAACACTCACTGTCTGCCTTTCTCTCAGACCTCCTGGTGGACATGCTGGGAGTCATGGCCAGTTACAGCATCACAGTGAAGGAGCTGAAGCTGCTCTTCAGTATGCTGAGGGGAGACAATGGCATCTGGGTGAGTTTCTGGACACAGATACTACATGATGCTCTGATAGCAGAAGAGTGGCAGATATCTAGGAAAATCCCCCAGTTTTTATTTCCCTATTTGTATTCTTTTACCAGAGCTGCTCTTGATTATTGGGTTTAAGACCAATTTTATATTTATACTTTTTCCATTTTTCTACAATTAATATTTAGGAAGGTAAATATATATGATGCAAGATTACAAAAGATACAAAGATTAAAAAAACTGTCACTAGTCTGAATGTCATTTAATGGGATGATCATGTTAATAGACCAGAATAGAGGATGTATCTCTGTTTATGTTTGGATTGATTTGTGCTGCATGTCAAGACAAGGACAATTTAGCTTGTGTTTTTTCCTATAATTGATTTTATTAATGCAACAGACGTTTTATTCTTATTGGTATTAGTAAGTAACAGTCTAATCAGCTGTGAAGGTGAAACATTCATGAAATGGACTGAAATCATAATAGTTTTTTTTCCCAGGCAAATCCCTTGTTTCAGTTTTTAACGTCTGTTTTATTTTTTATTTCACTCATACACTTATTTTATACTTATTTTATTACAATTTCATTCTCTTGTTTCAGTCTAATTGTAGTGCTGTCTTTTTAACGGCTTCTTATTAATAAAATTGGTTTTTGGATTAGGTGAAGAGGAGAAATACGTTGCTCTTTTGCAGTTGCTGACTCAAGTTTACTTTAGGACCTATGGTGCCTTTGAGTACCTGTTAATGAGATTCATTTAGGAGTTAAGAGTCTTGAGTGCTTACTGCAAATTCCACTTATAGTGCTGCTTGTTGTTGTCATTTTTAAATGCTCCCTGCAGTTTGCTGATTGGCTTCCAGTCACTGGGTTTAGTTGTGGAGTGGATGCTTTAAAAACTGAACTGTGGACATTTAGCGTGGTTTTATTGGTTTACCCTTCGGTGAGCAGGGACGGCAGAGTTCTCCTCCGCCGTCCCTGCTCACCGAAGGGTTTTGTGGTGCCTTGACAGCTGCTGATGCCTGCTAGCTATGTCAATATACCTCGTCTCTTCTCGCCAGTCTAACCCTCTACTCAGCCTCCGTGACATCCACCATCAACAATCCCTATTCACTGATCAGTGGTCCACAGCAAGATCACCATCCATCCCCTGTACACTCTCTCCATACCACCTTTCTCCAATAACTATCAACTCCCCATCTACCTAGCCCCCATTTCCCTGTCATTTCCAATTTCTCCTCCTGCCAGCGACCCTCTCATTGATTTAGGGGTTGCCATGGTATTGATCAGGTGTTGTCAGGGGAGGGTGGAAGGGATTGAAGCGTTATTGACCGAGTGGAGTTGTGATAGAGATGTGAGGTCACACCATGTTTTTTTTCCTGTGTGTTTTACCAAGATCTCACTCCTGTGTCACTGAAACGCACCTGTCACATGATGATAAAACTCACCTTCTTCCTTCCTCATCTCCTGTAGCCAAGACACGCTATCAAGCTCCTGTCTGTGTTGAACCAGATGCCTCACAGACACGGTCCTGATACCTTCTTCAACTTTCCAGGACGCAGTGCAGCGGTGAGACTGAGCGATATACACAAACAGCACACACACCTCAGCTTTATTATCATAAATTTGTCTAATTTATTCTTTGTGCATCCAAATTGCTAAAGAGCCCTTCATGGCATTCTTGTTTGCAGTCAGTCAGCACTCCTTAATTGGCACTTACTCCACCAGTGCACGGAGTTGAATGGTGAAAAAGAACTAATAATAAAACTGATTACTATAAACATTTGCAAGAGCTGCTCTGATGTATGTTTCCTTACCCAGGCTATAGCATTGCCGCCAATTGCCAAATGGCCTTACCAGAACGGATTCACTATCAACACTTGGTTCAGACAGGATCCACTCAACAACATCAACGTGGATAAAGACAAACCATACCTCTATTGGTGAGTAGTACACCAATCATTTGGACCATTGCATGATAAAATAAAATCCCTGCAATGGGGATACAGGGACTATAAAACATTGTGAAGTACTTTTTCTGAATTTAAATGAAACATTCAGACTCAGCACGACACTATCAGTGTTTCTTTTGGCCATGAATCTTTCATTTCTGTTTTGTTTACTCAATGACATCATGTCAATATGTCTGCCAGTGCTCTAACAGAGAAATTTAATAGAAGACGAAGAAACAAAAATGTCAATGGTAAACATTGGGTCTTTGTGTCAGTCCTTCAGAAGAAGGGTGTCTGCAGATTTTTTTAGTTTAGAGAGAAAAGGCTGTACAGGATGCACAGGGCTGAATAAAACAAGTTCAGGGAGGCTCCCTCTGCGTGTTGAAAGGTATTCTGGTGAAAGTAAGAAGTAACTAACTAAAGTGAACAAAAATGGAGAAATATTCACTGGACTGCAGACTTTTGCTCTGCTAAAGGAGAATTTAAAGTCATTGTTTTGTTCAATAATTGTAAATTCAAAAGATAAGTGTACACAGGCAAAGCAGCAAAGCCATTTGAAAAGATACAACCATTTAATAAGGGACACTTTAGTTTGATATATGATAAAAACAATTACTTTAACTGCCCATTGCCTGAAATACAAAAGATTTTTCTTTTTTTTTCTATTATGGGAGTGTTGGACATGATCACATAGCTACAGGTCGCTGTTGTTAGTAATCCCCCTTCTACAGGTGTAAGAATCCTAAACAAATAATCTCTTAGCTGAATAAATTAATATTCAGAATTTACCAAAAGTTTGTTTACTGAAGCAGTTGAGATGACAGACATTTAACCAGACTGAATGACACAGACAGGAAGTTAACAGATAAACAGATAATGAATTAGCACATAACTTTAAATGTCATGGCACTCTATTAAGAGTGTGCTGCTGGGCGGATGCGTCTGCTCGTTGTGCATCCATGGACATCTCTGGCCTTGAAGGTAGCGTTGCAAGTGTAAGCCGTTAGCCACTGTGAAGCTTCATTAGCTTTGACCTTTTATTTAATTGAACTCTTTTACTCCTCTGCTTGGCTTCTTCCCTCTTCACTCTGTGATGCTAACCAACAGCGTCCTGCCTTCACCTCTCCCCCCCTCCCAACTTCAAACTCTGAGTCAATACTGACAGAAGGATAATACTGAAGAATCAGGGAGCTAGTCGGCTTCAGGAAGGATAACATGCGTCTGTATATTCTCTGGGTACCATCACAGGGATGAGTTGTCACCATAAAAAGTGTTCGGATGTTATGCTGTTTCCTTAGTAACCATTTGTCAGGAGTGTAGAAAGGGGGAGGGTCCGCTCCTCTGGCCCTGGTCTTATCATCATCCCCCATGTGCAGCTGCTACTACAGCCACCTGTCTGATACTAGGCTCCACGGCTGCGTGAAGGCTGCAATAACCCACTATGTGCAGTCCTGACATGGACGAGGGATTCGCTTGAGAGGGATTTATATCTGCTTTCTGGTTCCACTACATGTGTGATCCTTCTGCGGCTATTTTAGTAGTGAAGTGTGTCTTCTTGTTTCATGAAGTAGCTTAGCTCTGAGGCTGGGTTTTACATGGATGTTACGAGTGCAGGAAGAGAAACATTAGGGGGAAGAATGGAGAAAAGGGGATTATTAGTATTTCTCACTGGGAGCCCTGGTGCTGCTGCAAAGAAAGGACTTTAAAATCCTACTTTTTCATGGCTGGTTTTTGCTTAAATAATCTCATACTGTAGGCGGCTGTGAAAAATGCCCCAGTCGTATTGTAGGAAGATTTCTTTTCAAAGAATCTTGTCTGTGCGTTTTACTTGGTTCATTTAACAGGTGACAATGAAAACACTGAGTTACAAATCAACTGAAATGAGTGCAATTATTTCTGGTTCTTTTGCAGTTTTCGCACCAGTAAAGGAATAGGTTACTCTGCTCACTTTGTGGGGAACTGTCTCATCGTGACGTCATTGAAATCAAAAGGAAAAGGCTTTCAGCACTGTGTGAAATATGATTTCCAACCCCGCAAGGTAAGGAAACACACATCCTTGCAACCAAATATCTCATCTGAATGATTTTTAGCCATCTTAGTGCCACTTGTTAGATGAGACAGCAAGACGCCAGTCTGGCTGCTCTTTTCTTCTACATATTCTCTCTTTGCACTCGCTAGGTGTGTTGATGACTCTTGATAAGGTCTGTCAATTAAGACCGCACACTGCCTCTCTACCGCACTGTCAGCATTCTGCTGCTGTCCTACACACAAACATACACACACACACACCATTGCATGCGCACACACACACACACACACACATACACATACACATACATTCATTTGATGAGATAGCCTTCCACAGTGTTTGCTGACCCGGTAAAATGTCTACACTGCCTAACAAAGTTCCCAGTGGTTTAATTTAATCAATTTATAAGTCACCATGTCTCACAGCATTGTGTCCACAGTGTGCATGTGTGTGCATGTATGTATGGTTAGTTCACTCCCCGTCTATGCATGCACCAGCAAAATTTTAGCAATTAATGGTATGTTAAGGTGAGCTAAAAACATAGCAACAAAAGCGATGTGATAGGTAGCCCTCTTATAGAGAGACTAAATGTTAGGAGGAGCATTCTCAGTATTGCAAAGACAGCAGGAGGCTTGTACCAATATTCTTCAATAGTTTGTATTTATTAAATAAGTTAAAAAAAAATCAGATAACTCATTTCACTCACCACATGCTTCAATATCCTCAAATAAAATTGTCTTTCGGTACCAATGTACAAAATAATATACAAAAGCATCTAAGAGTAGAGCTAAGGCAGTGAAGGTGAGGCAGGGAATTCAGAGTTTTACAAAAGCAAAAGAAATGCATTCAAACAAAATGTGTGTTTATATTTTTCAGTGGTACATGATCAGCATTGTCCACATCTACAACCGCTGGAGGAACTCCGAGATCCGTTGCTATGTCAACGGTCAGCTGGTCTCCTATGGCGATATGGCCTGGCACGTAAACACCAATGATGTAAGGGATGATTTTTGTCATGTGCACTGATCTGTATGATGAACAATTATGATTTAGGATTTCAGAAAAACACATAAGGTAATGAAGAAACTTTCACAGACCTAAAAGGCAGTGGTGCAGTGCAGGGTTACTCCTAAATAAGGGCTTCTGTACCTGCCTCAGAAATCCATTGCTGCTGTGGCTCTACTTCACATTGCCCTCCTATTGTGATATTGGCAGACATTAAAGGTTTGTCCTCTATATTCATCAGCTTGGGTGGAGTTGCCCTTGGGCCCTATTCCATCACCACTCACACAAACTCCAACTTCCAACTTTTCCATTAGCAGGCGGCAGGTAGCATGACCCCTCAGTGGCAGCACAGCCTTCATTACACTTCTTCCTGGTTGGCTCTTGACATTGCTGCAATTACTGAGGGGTGGTGTTATTCTATAAACTATAAGTAATTCCTTAGCCTTGGGTTAAAATGCAGCGTCTTGAAAACACTCTTACGAAAAGAAATGTACAGTTCACAAGGGAAAGAACAGGTCTCAAAATGTGTTGATGCAGGATTTGTTTTGTCCTAAAGGATGAAGATAATGCTGTGATAAAGGCTCTCACAGGAATGGAGCAGATGAAAGATGAGTGGACAGAAAGAATGTAAGACTAGGTGATGCCAGGGTTGGAACAGATGGATTAGAAGCCTAAAAGTCCATCTGTTTTTAAACACCATCCTTTAACATGCATTTATGACCAGACCAATTAATTAACTGAGATGTATTAAAATTTTAAGATCAACAATCTCTAAGCAGTCATTTGTACTCAAAGGTGTTGGTATGTCCTAAAACTGAAAAACGCATAATCTATGAGAGAGATTTTATGGCTGGCTGGAACTTGTAGTTCCACAAAGCTAGAATTAGATAAATAAGTAAAAATGTCATGTCTGTCATACATAAATAAATAAATAAACAAATAACATGTCCTTCTTCCAAAGTGACATAGAAACAGAACATGAGACTTACTTGTCCACTTACTTGCGGTAGTCATGTTAAACCATATTAGAGTTCACAAATCTCTATCGATCTCTATCTTGTGTTTGAAAAGATTAATATGACATTTTTTGTCTTCTGCCTTTCTTCCAGAGCTATGACAAGTGTTTCCTGGGTTCATCAGAGACGGCGGATGCTAACAGGGTGTTTTGTGGTCAGCTGGGAGCCATCTATGTTTTCAGTGAAGCTCTTAACCCAGCTCAAATTTTTGCCATTCACCAGCTTGGTCCAGGATACAAGGTAAAGTGTTCATATTACCAAATACAGTATTTTTGTATATTTGTGCAAACAGTGTATACCCCTTTTTCATCAGGAGTACTGAGAAAACTTTAGAATAGATAAGGCATAATGTAATTTTATTGTCCACAACTGAGCATTTGATGGCTGAGCTGTCTTCATGGTGGTTATTCAGTAGATACAGGAATATTTTACATCTTGATTCGTTAGTGTGCATTTCTAATTCAAGAGGGGGATATTCTTAATTCTCAACAGTAGACTTGTGATTTAAACAAGCGGCATTGCTGAAATCATTTTCTGAGTGGTTACCTTGATGAAAAACACAACTATAGAGGCTAAAGCAGCTTTGCTATACACTAAATAGCTCCTGTCTGGCTCACACCAATTGTAAATGCTGATGTGTCGAATTTGTGGTTTGGATGTATCTGAGGCTGGATTTTTGCCGTGAGTTTGAACGCAAAACTTTGCGTTCCTGTGGTACATACTAGGGTCCGCAGTGTTGGGTGTTACTGGTGCATTAGAAATCACCATCTCTGCCTTTTGGCCTGGTTATCGGTGACAGCTGAGGTTCTGCAACACCTTGCCAGCTGTCTGCTTCTTAATTTGGCAGGCATGCATGCTTCAGGCCACTTACAGCTTGTTTATGGAGGTGTCCAAAGCTGTCAAGACTCCTGCACCATGAGATCGCACAGGTATCTGGAGCTACTGATGTGTATGAACATCTGCTGGCATTTCAATAGAAAGGGTAGATGTATGCTGAATCATAAATGTGCTTTAATTAGCTAATAAAGTGACACTTCCGAGGAAACACATTGACAACTTTGTCTCACATGCAGGCTTGGCTGAAAGTATCTTTACCAACATTGAAACAATGCTCCACTCTTCTTGAAAATTGTTTCTTAACTTATTAATCACGGCGGAGAAATTTAGGTTTTGACAGATATAGAGACAGACATACCTTTTGGTTTGGCATAGAATCAAACAAAAACTGGAATATTGTTGTTTATTCTGAAAAACTCTTCTGTAGTGGCCTGACCTCCAAGATGAAGGTACAACAATATCATCATACATCACTTTAGGACCCCACTTCTCAAATAGAAACATAGAAGACTGACTGGAGTTTGCAAAAATGCATATTGAAACTCCACAATCCTTGTGGGAGAATGCCCTGAAACAAAATGAGAGCTCTTTGGTAAGCTGCAGTACATCAGCTCTATGGTCGCAGAAGAAAAGCTTTCAGATATTCAAAGAAAAGAATACCACCCCCACTGTGAAACGTGGAGGAGGCTCAGTGATGTTATGAGGTTGCTTTGCTGCGTCTGCCACAGGGTGTCTTGAATCTGTGCAGGGTAGTGCAGTGAAATAAGAAGATTATCAAGACATTCTGGAGGGAAACATGCTGCCCAGTGTCACAGAGCTCTGTCTCAGCTGCAGGTCAAGGCCTGTCCGACAGGATAATAACCCAATAACACAATGGATGAGGAACAAAAACACTGGAGCGATCGGAAGTGGGCTGCTGTGAGTCCTGATGTTAATCCATTTGAACGTCTATGGAAAAAGCTTGCAGCTGCACTTACATCAGACCTGGGAGAGCTGGAGCAGTTTGCTGAGAAAGAGTGGTTTAAACTACCAGTTGAGAAAAGTAGAAGTCACATTAAGAGATACAAGAAGCACTTGATTGCAGTGATTAACTCAAAAGTGGGGGCTACAAAATAGCAGGCTAATATTTTTTTCCCTATGCCATTTCATTAGTTATAATATTTGAAATAACATGTTACATTAAAGGTTAAAAGCAACTTGTCTGTTCTACTACGTCTGGAATAGGGAACAGTTGGCGCCAATTAGTTTTGTCAGTGTAAACTTGTGTTTTTTAATTATGTTGTTTTCTTTTTTAACTGTCAGTCACATCTGTAGGAGCATTGAAGCATACACATTCTACACTGAACCACACATGCAGCATAATGGTGGGATTCAGTGTATAGTTTAACACACCTTATTTTTCTCTCAGTCCTTGTCTCTCTCTATTTTGATCTTACTTTCTCACATCCTATAACATAAGGCCCGTTATGGACTGGAGTCCCCACATATTCCTCCTAATGATCACATGCTTGGGGTTTGCTGTTTCTCCACTATGAATACTGATTCCTCTCTCTGTCACAGACCACAGTTTCCTGAGGCTGATCAGTCAGATGATTGCCTCTCTGCATGGCGCAGAATGGGCTTCTCAGATGCCCAGAAGAGACCATTAAATGCCTCAGTTGTTTCAAAGCCTCAGGCCTCTGTGCTGGTATTGTAATGATGAGTGGGCGGATTTTGCAGTCATTTAAAGAACACCACCAGTGGAACTCAGCTTCCTGTCCTAATGCAAATGTAGGCCAGTCCTTGTTCTCCTGACTTCATGGTGATGTTGATGTGTGTATATGACAAGCTGCTCTTGGGGATTTGCTTAATCGGTATAGAAGAGAAGTGTATCTATGTATGGTGTACAGGGTAACTCTATATGTCTGCTTGTCTGCTTAGCTGTATAAGATTCTTGGTCTCAGCCACTGTCAGTGTTACTGTTCAATAATGAGGAGTAAAAACAGACATTGTGCTCAGTCTGCTAAACAAGCCTTCAGCACAGTGAGGGTGTTCAACGTTTTCCCACTTGACGCGGCTCATGATGCCCAACATGCTGTGTGTACTCAATATCTGTACGTGTGTGCAGTTCAGCACTCCCATGCTCCCCTAATGACAGAAGAAGATAGAACATAACATCTTGTTTTTATGTATGGGCTTTAGTCAGAACAAAACTTGTTTGTCTTTCAGTGTGTATCCTGTGTATGTCCTGTCACGCCGTGTATGTCGCTGGTTGTGCGCTTCATCAAGAGTTCAGATGTTGTCATTGCGCAGCACTGCCAACACTCTGGCCACAACATAATTAATGACGCGTGTGACTCTATCTGGACACCTGTGTTGAATGTCTGCGTGTGTTTTTGTGTGTGTTGGTGAGGTTTCATAATTACATCAAATGACATGCCCTTAACTGTCATAAAACATTTATATCTCAAGCTGGAGAACTGGTCTTCATTCAACTGTGTGCAGATGCTCAGAGGCACAGGCTGAGCTGAATGGAGTCTGTGTGTGTGCTGTTATCACTTGAGGCCAGTGTTGTGTCTGCAGCAGTCGGGTAGGAGTTGTCGCTTTGATTCCTCTGTGTGTGTGTGCGTGTGCGTGTGTGTGTGTGTGTGTGTGTGTGTGTGTGTGTGTTTGTGTAAGTAGGTGAGGGACACACATATAAAAGCACGACTGTGTAAAGCTTTACATATGTAAAAGCATTCACTTTCCTGTAGTCTTGGATGTTTCTCCAGCTGCCTGTAGAATGCCTCTGTACATCCCTCAGTACTTTAAAAGAGTCAGCAAAGCTCTTTTACACTTTCATCTACCTGTCTCTCGGTTAGCACAGCAACAAGCTCACATTTACGCAGCCACATCATTACATATGCACAAATACACACACACACACACACTTTGTAAACACACCACAAAAAATGGTCTTACATGGCAAAAAAATGTGCATCTTAAGTGTTTTAATTTTACACTCAGGCAATTAAGTTTTTTTTTTTTTTTTTTCAATCAGAGGGCATGCTAAACTTCAGAATATCTGCAGTATTCTAGGTTACTTGTAGGAGATGAGTTTTTTTTTTAACACAAATGTTCACACTATCAAGTTAACATTAATTACTCCTGCAAATAATGTGTTTGTGATAAGACTGCGTGCGTTAAAGGTGTGCTTCAGATCCAGCATAGTGGTCTCTATCAGCTCCTCTTTATACAAGCAGTCTGTTTGTGTCATAATTCTGATAACTGGAATGAAAGTGGAAACCTGTGGTCGACACAGTGCTGCAAAACAGTAGTATTCAGCCCTTGGACAGAGATAAGGATGTCTCCATTGTGCAGTGTTCTTTTTGCTTCCATGTAAAAATTTGTGCTGGATGGTTAAAACTGCTCAGGGCACATTTTCTACAGCAGACCTCAGATGAAAGGTTTTAGAGCAAGACAGGCCTACAGATCCGTGAGCACCCGGAGGTTTTCCTTTATAGTCAGACTGAACAAGGCACCTGGGAACCCACCCGCTCGAAGGCGAGAGTGGCCTTTGCCTGAAGCTGCTGCAAAGGGCATCAGAGCAGCTCGAAGGCCATTCATCTGCAGGGCTTAATATGTAGCAGCACTACTGCACGATATATGGATCCACCAACCTGTGCAGACAGATATAGACATAGACGCACACCTTGCACTATCTGCATGAAAAAATCTGCTTTATATTTCATTTTTCTTAAATAACTCTAAAATAGTTTAAATAAAAGGTTTAGATTTCAACAAGATATTTAGCACATTCTTGGAGACAATTTTTGTGCCAGACAAATAGAAAGTAATATGAATAAAGTGAATAATACAAATGTGCCATGTTCTGTCTGTATACTGTATGTGTTTTTTGTTAGTAGACTACAAAGATAGAAGATAGATTTGGAGCTCAGAGTGCTTCTCTTACACACATGCGCCTCCTGGCTCCATCTCTTATTCCGGGCTAATTGAATTAGTGCCTGGGTTAGTGCTGTGTTCATTAAGCTAATGCTGTGTTGTTTACACACGGCTCATGTTGCAATTAAGCAGACTCCATTTTGGGTGTTGAACTTGTACACACAGACACACACAAGTTTTTTCCCTACACAGCGTTTGACTTCTTGTTTCTCCATCACTGCAGAGCACTTTCAAGTTTAAGTCAGAGAGTGACATCCACCTGGCTGAGCACCACAAGCAGGTGCTGTATGATGGCAAGCTGGCCAACTCCATCTCCTTCACCTACAATGCCAAGGCGACGGATGCACAGCTCTGCCTGGAGTCGTCCCCCAGGGAAAACCCGTCCATCTTCGTCCATTCGCCACATGCACTCATGTTACAGGTCAGTCCGACTGGATTCTTCTAAGTGGCCGTTCATCATTAGCCAGGTTCAGACCTCTGAATCACTGCCCACATCTCTTGATTTGTTCAGCAATTCACATATGAATGATAGATGAGAAATGAAATGGCAGTTCAGTCAGTTTATCAGACTAGTGAGTCACAGGCTGACTCACACAAATTGCATTTGTGAAAAATCTGTAGTGCTGTATTTACCTTGCTTGGAGTGCTATAGATATGAGATTTGCCACAGGAGGGCAATGCAAAGTTTAATAAAGAAAATACTAAATGCAACTTATGAAAGCGGTTGCTACTGCACTAAATACAACAATAGCAGGCTATCAGATTTCTTTTTCATTTTCACTCTGCTGTTAATTTAATAATTTTTTGTGGATAGTGCTTAAGGTTGTTTTTCAGGTGTCCATTCAATGTTGCTTTTGCTTTTATTTGCATGTCATCTTGATTTTGATTATAGTTACAGAATTGTTTTAGTTAGTTAATATACAGTAGTTTGTATGCTTCTGAGAGCCAAACAAGGGATTTATTGCACTATAGCAATAAGAAAATATAGTGTCTTTACGAAGCTATTAAACCTAAAATAGCTAAAAATCAGGATATCTGCAAGTTAACAAACAGAGAATAGATATTAAGCAATGAAGAACAATCCAGTATGTACATCATGTATTCAATATGTTCACAGGTTTAAAAATACAAGTTTTAAGTTTTATTTGTAACTGTAGGAATGCTGTATTTCAGTAGATGTTCTGGCGTAGGTTTGTATATGAGAACTGTATTTTGTAATGGTGGTGAGTAACTATATGGTTTTATTTGTTGTATCTCTGTGTGTGTGTGTGTGTGTGTGTGTGTGTGTGTGTGTGTGTGTGTGTGTGTGTGTGTGTGTGTGTGTGTGTGTGTGTGTGTGTGTGTGTGTGTGTGTGTGTGTGTGTGTGTGTGTGTGTGTTGTGTGTGTGTGTGTGTGTGTGTGTGTGTGTGTGTGTGTGTATAGGTACATACAGTATAATACATGTCTCTGTCAGCATTAATAGTCACTTTTCATCCCACAGGATGTGAAGGCCATTGTTACTCATTCCATCCACAGTGCCATACACTCTATAGGAGGCATCCAAGTCCTGTTCCCTCTGTTTGCTCAGCTGGACTACAAACAGCTCAACGACAGCAGTGTGGACACCACAGTCTGGTGAGTGGTCTGAAAAAACGATGGCACGCAACAACTGACTGGAAAGCAAAGATATGGACACTACTAATGATTTCTGAAGACGTTACAGTAAATTGGTAAAAACAATATAAATGCATTTTCTTGTTTTCTACTGCCAAAAATTCAACTGCTCAATAAAAAATCATGGAGAAGGTGAACGTGTGTGCGAAGAGATAAAGCAAATACAAGACAATTTGAGGGAACATGTAGAAATCCACCTGTGATCTCCACACATCATTACTGAAGTGTGTTTGTACTGCAGTGCTACTCTGCTGGCATTCCTGGTGGAGCTGTTGAAGAGCTCAGTGGCCATGCAGGAGCAGATGCTGGGAGGAAAGGGCTTTCTGGTGATTGGGTACCTGCTCGAGAAGGTAAGAGGCCGTCACAGTGAAGAGTTTTTCAGGTGAATGAGGAGACTAGCCTTGGTTTTCAAGGTTAATAGTCCATATTTATGATGCTTATGTGACTACATACTTTCTTCCTCACGGGTATTGCTGTGGGTCTTAATTACATTTGCGCTCATCACTCATCCACTGTATATGCACAAGTGCTGAGTTGTTTTATATTTACTACACAGCTCAATTCCCGACTGCAGCATCTTCCTCTTACAAATGCCTTAAAGGATGAAATGGACAGAGATGATCTGAATTCATATGACAGACATTTTCTAACATTACTGACTTTGTTTCTGGTGTTAATTTATTGACACCTACATGTATCACAACGTAGTCACATCATCTCCTCTCCTTTTTCCAGTCATCACGAGTCCACATAACTAGGGCGGTACTTGAACAGTTCCTGTCCTTCGCCAAGTATCTGGATGGTTTGCCTCATGGAGCCCCACTCCTCAAACAGCTCTGTGACCATGTCCTCTTCAACGCTGCCATCTGGATACACACCCCTGCCAAGGTCTGTTTATTTGTGTGTATGTGCCGAAAAAATATATGTGTTTTTGTGTCCTTGCTGCAGAAAAAACAGATGACAGTCTGAAAAAGAGAATTCCTGGGGTGACTCAAGACAGATGTGCCAGACAGAGGGGGAAAAAAAAGCAAGAGAGAATGTGTTTTTTGTGGTTTATATTCTGCAGGTTTTATCTGAATACAAGGAAAACTGATACAAGCAGGCAGCAAAAAACAAAGTGGAAGGAGGGTCTGATGTGGTGATTGCCCTTTACAGTAATATAGAAAAGGGGTTGTAGGACAGATAGGGTGGAGCTGGCACATCACCCAGGGAAAAGACAGAGCATGCAAACAAAGGAAACAAAGAGAAAAAAGTGACATTTGAAAAGACCCCAGGACAGGAGAGAGATGTGCAGTCTTCCTTTTCTTCCTCACTCTGAACTAGATGTGAGTGTTCCTGGCATTCCCGTGGGGGCCAGTCAGCTCTAGACTCTATTATTTTCAAAACTTCCTGACTCCTTGTCTTCTTCCTTCTGACCCTGAAATGTGATTGGCTCTTGGGTACAGCAGATGTTAAAAGGATGTTAAGGTAAAATAAACATGAGGGTGGTTGTAAAAGTGAGAATCCAAATCAGAAGAACCACGTCTAGAGAGCAGAACATGATCAGAGTGGTTGGACTATGTGGTAACCTACTGGGGGTTAACTTTCAATTAACAGCCATTATAGAAAATATCAATTATTTGCACACTACCACAATTCATCAGGTTCAGGGTCAGAACAAGCCAAGCATAACAAATGTAACTAAACAGCAGCACACACAAAAAAAATCTATAATCCTTTAATCTTACTTCCCTTGTACTGTTCTGTCTCCCACTGAGCTTTATTATTTCCATTTCTCGGGGTATTATTATCACCTTCATTACTGGCGAGAATGACCCTGGTCATATTCAGGTCTTAATGACACACTTGAGGAAGTTGCATCTGAATGTCGTGTCCCATCTTTCATGCCATTGCCCTGAGAGCAAAGAGCATGTTTTCTTTACCAAGCACCCCTGCTAAACGTAATCCTTTCTGAGATGGGGGAATGTTTGTTACAAGCTATTATTGGCAGCACTGCAGCCTGAGCTACTGATGATCAAAGAATTTAAAGATTTTCTACAGCTCAGCCTGCTGTAAAGAGCATGAGAAAAATACATCAGCTCTGTGTGTGAAATGTAATGTAATGAAGGTCATTAAGGTGAGCTGAGTGCACTCCGTTGTAGATGAGTTGTGACATGGTGTGGTTAGGCCGCAGCACTCCTCTAATTTCATCCACCTGAACAGAGATACCTCCTTAAGGCTGGTCCTTAGTGTCGTGGTCACTGTAATGAGATCAGGCATTTGTGGACAGGTTCTAATCTGTGTACAGGATTGGTTGAAGGACTTTCAAGAGAGGGGGAAAGGGTGCGGAAGGAGCAAATGAGCAAATGGAAAGAACCCTCCTGAAATGTTAGTGTTGACATTTAAGGTGGATTTAAGGATGCTTGACAGCTTCAGGCACAGAAACTTCAAAATAACACAAACCAGAAAAGACTGGTGTTTTTTGCTGGAGGGAAGTTGCCTCTCATTCTCCTGTAGTCGTCTTTTCACAATAAACACACATGTATTATTTGTTTTAGGTGTCTGAGAAGTTATATCCATCTGTCCACCTTTGTTAATGTATATAATACTATACCTTGATTTACTTTAAAAATGGGTGTGTGTTTATACAGGTCCAGTTATCCCTCTACACGTACCTTTCATCAGAGTTCATCGGCACTGCCACCATCTACACCACCATTCGTCGTGTGGGCACGGTCCTGCAGCTGATGCACACTCTTAAGTACTACTACTGGGCCATCAACCCGCTGGAGTGCAGTGGAATCACCCCCAAAGGTCTTGGTAGGTCTGTGTGGTGTGCAAACAGAAACAATGGGAGTCACTTCTGCACCTCCTAATAAACACCACTAGAGATTCAAACACAGTATTCCTGACCACTTGCTATACTACATACATGTACATATTGTTTTTATTCTCTATTCATATCTAAAAATGTACCACTTTGTACAAACCATCCCTTCCTCTGCAGATTCTTTACCATCCGTTATTGACGTTTTACTGTTTTTTTTTTGCCGCATCCTCTCATATCTTCTTAAAATAAGTTCACAAACCCTGTTATGACTTCAATAGTCGTAGAACTATTTGAACATGGCTTTTATCTGTATGTGCAGTGGTAATGTCAATCTCTGACACACATCAAATATGAATTTACATTATCCAACTGTCTGTGTTTGTCTTTCATCTTCTAAGGTTATCCTGTGTAAGGTCACATAACATAGGAAAACAAAACACATTCACACAGATACACACAGTGCCATGGCTGTAAATTTTCAAATCTGACAAGCACACAACAGTTGGCCATGAAACGAGCAGGGTTTGAAAATCTTTCTCGAGCCAGTTTTTTTCATTAATTATGGAACTATTTCTGGAGCCTAAAAAGCCCATTGTGATATTGTGTGAGATATCATTCAACACAAATAGACCTGAAGTAACTCTGCTTAATATAGGATTGGATTAAACTAGCAGCTCTTTTAAAAGTAGCTGATGGCTTTGTATTAGTTAAATCTACAGACGCAATAGACCTTACTAAAAGGAGGACATCACTAGATAAAGGTTTCAGTGGATTAATACATAGAGAGTGTGTGAGTTTTACATTTTTAAATCAGAATTTTTTTCTGCCACTTTCACATTATGCCCCAGTAATAAACAGGTTAAACACAAGAGCAGTTTAAATTTTAGCCAAATAACAGTAATACAGTATATTTATACAAATTCTACAGTATTTCTGGATCTATACAATAATTTACACCTTTAGGTACTTGTTAAAAATGTCTTTCTTTTCTTGATTATTGGTAAAAGTCTGTCTTTTGTGGAGCTGTGTCAGGAAACAAGTACATGTCATGCTTGATATGCAAATAGTGAGCAGGTTTATAGGTATCTACTCTACAGAAGAATTCTGCTATAATATACCACGTCCAATCTGCATAATCCGTGACAGTCACACAAAAGCAGCAAAACATTTGAAGCTGTATTTCTGGCCTCCCATGGTACAGTAGTAAGAAGCTAAGTCACTGCTTTTTATTACACAACCTTATATGATCAAAATCTTCTGTAGTACCCCAACTTACATGATGCAAATAAGAATTATCTGTATTTTGTAACACAACTATAGCCTACAAGAGTTTTCTATATTTGAAGAAGAATTGCAGTTACAATATATATAATATTCCAGTCACAACACTGTGCCAAATCCCATTTTATTTCTTCACTGCCTTTGTAATAGAGCAGAGAACAGTGTTACTGCAGCCACTGTTGTTACACATCAGAGCTTCAGAAAGGTCAGAGCAGGCCTTTCACTTTAATCAACCTCTTTTGCCCCGGACCCTCCACTGACTGAGTGTATGCATCCCGTGTTGCCATGGCAACATACAGGTTTGACTGGCAGATCCAAGGGAGCTTTTGGAATTTCTAATCAAGTGGCTGTCTGACTTCCTTTCTGTTTGGTTAGACTGCTGGGATTTAGCCCCATAAAGAACCGCTGATAACGGCAGCAATTATCTTTTGACGCATATTATTGGTTTTTTCAAAGCTACAAGATGTGCAGGTTGCGGTTTGGAAATCTTAATATGTGTGTACTTGACTATACTGTGTGAGATATGCATTGGTGGAATTAATTTGCACGGTAATAGATAAATAATTTAAACATACACAATGGGCTTTGTGCATAAAAAAAAGTATTCAGTTGTGCCTCAGTTTGAAGTAATGAGGTTGAATTCTTTGAATCAGGTTAGAAATATGTCCTCTTCAGGTTTTACAAATAACTCTTTGATGTTAATGGAAAATTGCTTTCAGGACCAGAAAAATGGAGAGGCTTACCTAATGAAAACACCTCAGGCCTTTCGTACCAGTCATGGGCATTGCTTTTGAACTGCAACACAACAGAAACATTGAATAAAGGGTTTGAGTGAAAATAAGAATGTGGCTGAAACACATTTATAATGACATACTGTAAAATGTCTGACTATATACTTTTGTCCCTTGTTTCTATTCATTTTTTTTTTACATTTCCTTTCCATATTATCTCTCCATCTCTCAATCTATCTATCTATCGATCTATCTATCAATCATGTATATATATAACACCATAACACCAAAAGCTGAGAAACAGTTAAACTTAATATAAACCTTTCCATTTTTATTTTATTTATTAAGTCAGAGGTTGCACTCACATTCATGTGATGCATCCAAGCATTTGTTTGACACAGAGATGCTGTGTAACCTTGATTGATGGTGAACATCACCATGCCACCGACATGTGCCAGCTTGACAAATAAGGATGATCGATCACAGGGGACTGCTTAAGTGTCATGTTTCATCTCATATGGTTCAGTGCCAGCAGAGCATGACAACAGGAGAAGCTTTATTTATATCGTCTTTCTTTCACGCCCTCTATCTTTTATTCTTCTCTTAGCTTTCACTGGCTAAGCATCCATGGGTCAGATATCAGTTTAAATGTTCTCAGAGGGCGAAGTACATTTTTATTCAGCTTATAACAAACGCCGCTTCCAATTGCAGTACTTCTTGCTTTGTACCTCACATAAAACGAGGCAAATTCCAAACGTCCTGACACAGCAACTTGTGCAGCAGCAAATGCACACAAGTTGGATGTTTATTGTTACCTTTTAAACTTAACAAAGCTCTGCTGGGAATGGAGAGTGCTGATGAGAACAGGTAGCTTGGAAGGTTTATTGTGTACTGAGGCTTTATTTGATAATGACATCTGTAGGGAAGTTGTTGAGGAACATGGGGGGTGAGATGTCTTCTTTACCTGCAATTATTTATTTGGGGCCATTACAAGAAAATGCCCTTATTTTTAAAGGTGCGGGGCTTATATCATCCTTGCTCTGATCTGAATTAATTAATGTATGTTTAGAGTATTTGACAAGATATTCCATTAGTGAGCAGATTCATTACAGCCGTCATAAATTTCTAGTGTATCTGATGTGCACATTACATACAAAAATGAAGCAGATCAATGAAAATGCAGTGCCAACATCTTGAGTTGACAGTTCTCATGATAAACATTTTAAAAGTGCCATTGTGCTCTAGTTTCAGACGTGAAGGGGAACTTTGAAGCCTCTATTGAAGCTAAATGCAGTCAAATGTCAGAATAAACGAACCACAGTGATGTCTCCTCATAAAGCATTTGTTTGAAGGCACTGGACGTCTGAATCATGGTACAATGGAGATAAAGATTTCAAGAATGGTAAAAGACATCAGACCTTTTAGAAAGAGAGAATGACGTCCGACCCGCATGAGAAACTGCTTGTGTTATGCATCAGATGTATTTGTGTTTTTAGCTGGATTATTTCTTTGAACCCCACCACAGCCAACAACTGATGGAGTGCCAGAGCTTTAAAGGAGATACAGTTGATTACATAGGGTGTTTGAGCCATCAGTCGCATTTTTGCAAATTGCCATGTTTTTGCTGTAATCTGTAAAATTAGTACAACTATCCAGGCTGCTATTGTGTCCCTGGAGTTAATGACAGTGATTTACAGTCCACAGGTCTGTCATAGTATTTGTGTTTTCTGTGTTTTTCCTCTGCTCTCACTAACCCGAGATACCATATTACAGTAGAGATTACTCAGCTTGAACTAGCGACTTATCCAGCCAATCCTCAGGTATAAAAATGGACTCTTGTTTTCTGTGTTCAGATGGACCGCGGCCGTCCCAAAAGGAGATCATCTCGCTCAGAGCCTTCATGCTTCTCTTCCTCAAACAACTCATACTAAAGGTGCAGTGAGAAAATCTGATTATCTTCATCACATAGTTTAAGTTGCAATAAATCACAGTTTTTGCCATTATTTCCAAAAAACAGAAGCCCCCGAATATTTTGGTGAAACACACCATGTCTGTTTTTCACAGGACCGGGGTGTGAAGGAGGACGAGCTACAGAGCATTCTCAACTACCTTCTGACAATGCATGAGGTAAATGCTCAGCCCTGTGTTAAAATAGACACTTTGAGAGAGGGCAAAAGATGGAGACAGAGACAGTGAGAACAGTTGAGTGGAGCCGGTGGCAAAATATGAATTATAATTTGTGGGCTGGAGTTATGGTCCACTTGAACGAGTGAGAGTGTGAGTCAGCTTCTGCACTGTGACAGAATGAAAAATGGCGCAACAATGAACTGAACAGAATGTACTCTTCTGTAACAATTGTGTCTATTCTTGCTCTGAAATGCCACCTTCCCTTCCACAATGCCCCATCGATGTCCACCCCTGTAACTCTTCCTTTGTCCTTTCATCCCTCTGTTGATCTGTAGCTTTGGTCTTCTTCCTCCTGTTCAACTTCACTTTCTTTTCTCTGCAGGATGAGAATATCCACGATGTGCTCCAGCTGTTGGTGGCTCTTATGTCTGAACATCCAGCATCCATGATCCCTGCTTTTGACCAGAGAAATGGAATAAGGTAAATGCTGCCCACACAAGCATTTTAAAGATCTGATGCAACACCGGTTCCTAACACCATGAAAAAGAGCTTTTTCTTAAGAAAATATGATCTCTCTTCAAGGAGCAGTTGCATTATATACAGTATGCCTGATCTGTGATATTGACATGTTTAAAGACTCAAAGTAATAATTTTGATTAGAAAAGACTTTTCTAATAATATAGGAACAGTTAATAATTTAAAAGCAAGGGAGAGTTAGAGGAAAGTATCACTTATTGGTTTAAAATGTACCAAATGTGGTTGTTAAAACAAAGAAAAAAAACAAACAAAAAAAACATTCTCGGTCATTATTTTATCTGTCTGCAGGCAAAACATAAATTCTTCCCTGTGTAGCTAAGTCACTGTTCCGTTAAATACTAATTTCACATGTAAAAAGACTTCGAGCTTTAGCCGAGCTGCTTGATTTTTCAGCGGTGGACTCTAACTGTGCTGGTAATTCCCCAAAAGCACAACTACACATGGATGTCTTTTTGGTTGCCATGGTAACTCTTCTGTTGCTGGAGAGCCTGTTAGCAAACGGTATTGTGGTTTTGTTCTCCCATTTTTTTTTCTGTTTTGATTTGTGAGGAAAATGCTTAAGTCAGCCCATGTGTTAGCAGGTGTCTCCTACACACGCGATTACGGATATATATATATATATATATATATATATATAAAATATATAAAATAAAATATATATAAAATATATATAAAAAAAAAATATATATATATAGATATATATATATCTATATATATATATATATATTTTTTTTTTTTTTAATTTTTTTTTTTTTTAATTTTTTTTTTTTACTTACTGACGTATAATCTGTGTGGCTTTGTGTTTGACATGCTGCAGGGTGATTTGCAAGCTACTAACCTCTAAGAGTGAGAGCATTCGGGTCCAGGCCCTCAAAGTCTTGGGCTACTTCCTCAAACACCTCGGTCACAAGTAAGCACCTCTTTGTCTCTGTGCTTTCTGTCTGTTATATTCTGCAGTTTGGCTTCAGGTGTTCAGCAAAAGGTGAATCACAGAAACAAGGGAACAGCTAAAAATTTCAGAGAAGGATAAATTTTTTTTTTGTCACAGCTAAATGTAAATGTTGCATCAGTTTAAGGACATCTAGAGGCCACACATTTTGGTTTAAATGAAAAAAGACACTGCAGTAAAAATTGAAGAACTATACCAGCGCAGTCTCCAGTGAGCCTTAGGAGTGTTTGTTTGTGTGTGTAATGTGAAGATAATGTCCTCATCATCACGTCCAGGCAGAATAATCATTTTGACAGTGTGCACTGGAAGGGAGGTGGAACCTTGATGAGCAGCAATGAATGCTGGGGGATTTATTCATCCCATGTGACATATATACCTCTCTCTGCACGACATGGGAGCAGACTGCCACGCTGCACCTGAGCCCCTGCAACTTCAATCCCCCACCCACTTAATATCTGCTTGAACCAAACATCCTGTAGGGCTGCCTCTTTAAGCTTATATGTCACAAATTTTAGATGTAGCCAGATAGTAATTTATTCACACATAATACACCACAAATACAGCCAAATACATTTCAGTGTATTTTTATGATAGTATTTAAAATACAAAAATAAGTCATAGTGATTTTTTATTTTTATTTTACAGGGCTACTAAATTTTCGGCGTTAATTTTGTTAGTATTCATTTTTCCTCCTCCATGGTCCTATCCTAACTGACAGGGCCACATGGTGCCACCTGCCAATATTAAACTGTCATCAAGCCAGCAACCATCAATGTCAGTTGGAGTTGTTGTAAATTGTGTTATGAATGGCAAACTGTGTGTGTGCGTGTGTGTGCGTGTGTGTGTGTTGTGTGTGTTGTGTCCTTGCAGAAGGAAGGTAGAAATCATGCACACACACAGTCTGTTCACACTGCTGGGGGAGAGGCTAATGATGCACACCAACACCGTCTCTATCACCACCTATAACACTCTGTACGAGGTAGGTCATTTATGCACTGCATTGCTGTAGCCTTGTGCATGAAGCAACACACTTCTAGTCTGTTTTGGGTGGTCAGAGTTTAATTCCAATTCTTTTGTCTGCACAGATTCTTACAGAGCAGGTCTGTACTCAGGTGGTTCACAAACCCCACCCTGAGCCTGACTCCACCGTCAAAATCCAAAATCCCAGTAAGTACTGAAAGACTGTAGTCTGTCTCTCTGTGTTCTTTGGTCTGCATTATTTTAATCCAAGTAAACAGACAACAAAGTCTGAATTCAATAGCTCATACTGCTGCCACCTCCTACTTGATCTGCCTGACACTCTACTGCACCTGATAGCTTTCTCTCGAATTCAAAATATTTTTTATGTATTTTTGCTTCTTCTACTCTCTCTCTTCCCATTCCTTTCCCAATTTGTCTCACCATTACCTAATGTTTTCCTCCCACCCAGTGATTCTAAAGGTAGTGGCGACACTGCTGAAGAACTCCACTCCCAGTGCTGAGCTGATGGAAGTCAGGAGACTTTTTCTTTCCGACATGATAAAACTCTTCAGTAACAGCCGTGAAAATCGACGGTAAAAGCACACAAATGGCTATGCTTGCATTAATATAACTATACGTCAATTATTTCTTTCAGTGGTTGTATTTTTTTTTTTTTATGTTAAGCTCATGCTGCAGCCCTACTCACATGCAGTGCTTGTGTTTTGTACCAGCTGCCTGCTGCAGTGCTCCGTGTGGCAGGACTGGATGTTCTCTCTCGGATACATCAACCCCAAAAACCCTGAGGAGCAGAAAATAACTGAGATGGTGTACAACATCTTTCGGATCCTACTCTACCACGCAATCAAATACGAATGGGGAGGGTGGAGGGTCTGGGTTGATACCCTGTCAATTGCACACTCCAAGGTGAGGATGGGATATATATATTTTAAGCCATATACAGTATGTAATTTAAGGAGCATGCGATCATGTATTCACAGCCCAATGGATTTGAGCTAAAAATATTGACTAATGGAGATACTGACTTGTTGAATCGAGCTGAAGTTTGGAGAGATTAATGGGGAATATTCTCTTTACCATGGCAAAATATCGATGTTTGTTTAAAACTGCCTGCACTTTACTGGTGATAGTGATTTTTAGGTATTGATTGTATGACTGAAGCTATAATAGTCTGAAAACAAAAAGGTTTCTACTGTATATATTGACTATTGCAAAACCTGTAGGACACAATATGATTCACAATAAAAGTAATTTCCAGTAACTGAGCCTTTCTTTTTACTTTTGACTGGTAAAACTCACCCATTTTCTCATAGCGGTCTAAATGAGAGAGACATTATGGATGATTGTAATTGCCCTGTTTCTGCTAGTGTCCTAGTTTTATCCATCCACAAGAGGCACCTGGTGGAGACAGTATTGATGTGGAGGCTAACTATTGTTAGTGCTTGTGTTCTGATCACATATCCAATTATATCCCCACCATCTGTCACAGGTGACGTATGAAGCCCATAAGGAGTACTTGGCTAAGATGTATGAAGAGTACCAGCGTCAGGAGGAGGAAAACATGAAGAAGGGGAAGAAAGGCTCTGTGTCCACCATTTCTGGGCTTTCTGCCACGCCTGCCCCTGTTGTCAATGGCAACCTGGAGATTGATGACAACTCCCAGACACAGACCCCTGAGAGCGAGGCAGAGTACAGCGAAGGGGCTGGTGGAGACTCACGCAACCTACTAGCAGAAGGCGCTGTGAAGCGACCCAATGGAGAAGCCCTGACACCTGGGGAACAGAGTGCTGGTCCAGGGGTGAGGGTGGAAGTCCATGACCTGCTGGTGGACATTAAAGCAGAGAAAGTAGAAGCCACAGAAGTGAAGCTGGATGACCTGGACTTGTCTCCGGAAGGTCTTGTTGGAAGTGTAGGTGGAGGGGGTGGAGGAGGAATGGAGAATGGACCTCTAGTAGAGGTGGACTCCCTCCTGGACAGTGCTTACTGTGCTGTAGTTCAGAACCTGAATGGGAATCTGGCACCTAAAGATGACACACCAGGCTCAGGGGTTGGGATGGGGCCAGGTCTGACCCTGTCAGGTGTTAACCTTGAGGATGATGGGAACATGGGTCCACTCATCACACTGGCTGATGAGAAGGACAGTGTCCCCAGCAACAATGGATTTCTCTTCAGTAAGGTAGGATGTTATATGAAGATTATTGTGGTTAAATTAAAATCTTATCTGTGGAGCCACATCTTCACTCACTGACCTTGAATGTAATACCACCAATCATTCACAATGGTATCTCCATTATTTTCTTTCCTTCTTAGTCTTCCTGCTTTCCCAAATGTTTTATTGTTATTCTATTTTTTATTATCCCATTCATCAATTCCAGGTTGATGAAAAACTGCTTCCTGCTCTGGCAGCCACAGACCCTCTTGTCCTACCCAGTCCAGACCAGTCCACTCCATCCGGGCCAGTACCGGCTCACTCAACTACCAGTGCCAGTGATGACCTCAGTCTGCTGGCCCATATGACGAGCTGTGGCTCTGATTTAACACAATCCCAGACCCAGGCTTCTGTGGAACTTCCGGAGGACGGACCCTTCAAGATCCAGAGCCCTCTTGCTGACATCAGCTCCATTGCTGAGGCTGAGAGTCAAACCCAGACCCAGAGAGGCCCTAGACCAGATTTCCCAGAAGGAGAGGGAACATCAGGGGCAGAGGGAGAATCTGTGGGTCTCAAGACTGGTGGAGACACAGCAAGCACCACCTCTGATACAGAGAGGTCAGATGATGGGAAAGACAAGGACACAAAAAAGATCCAAACTACTGCAACCACTCAGGTTTGTTTATATGTGTTTGTACATATGAGACAATGTATTTTTTTCTACTGTTTATGAAAATATGGTGTAAATATGCTTGGCTTTGATAGTTAAGTTAGTTAAGTTACAAGAAATCTAAAAGGAAAGTTAAAATAAATGCTTAATTGTTCATCTAAAATTAAACATACTTGGGAAGCATTAACTCACTTGATCTTGTTATTTTGTACTTGCAAGTAGTAAGAACTGTTCCTGAAACGAAATTACATGGGGAAACTGTAACCAACAATTACAGTCTGATGTGTTGTTCACTGACCTGATAGAGTAGAAAGGTTTAACAGCTTATGTCAAAGGCACCTCAGTGGCAGTAATGGCTGAGGAAGAAGAGCTTTTTCACTTTACCTCAATTCATCCTGCCAGTCCAGGGAATGAACAAGTGAAATTTGCCTCCAGCCTTTAGGACATTGCTCCTTCAACGTTGGTGTCTTTGATAGTCCTATGAGTTTGTTCTCTTTAGAATTTGAATTTCATATCTCTGTATGCAACCCCCCCCCCCAAATGAAGGCCCTTCACGGTCGAACTGCAGCCCAGCTTGAGCGGGATCTACGAGTTGATCTGGGTTTCAGAGGCATGCCCATGACGGAGGAGCAGCGCCGGCAGTTCAGCCCTGGCCCACGCACGACCATGTTCCGCATCCCAGAATTCAAGTGGTCACCCATGCACCAGAGGTTGCTCACTGACCTGCTGTTCGCCCTAGAGACTGACGTGCATGTGTGGAGGAGGTGAGTTAGGATGTTTGGGGTGTGTGATCTTTTCTACAGTCAGTCAAAGCAAACCTTTAACAGTGTGGGGAAACTCTCTATGTTACTGCTGTGTAGTAGCAAGGCCACAGCTAATACTACTAGGACTGATTCTCCTTTGTCAGTATCAAAGATATTCAAAAGGTCAAATGATACCAGTGATTCTTAATGCCCAAACTGTGTTTTTGTATTTTCTGTCCAACTCTATTTGTCGTTTTTTAGCCACTCCACCAAGTCAGTGATGGATTTCGTGAACAGCAATGAAAACATCATCTTCGTCCACAACACGATACACCTCATTTCTCAGATGGTCGACAACATCATCATAGCTTGTGGAGGCATCCTGCCTCTCCTGTCTGCTGCCACCTCCCCCTCTGTAAGTGGCTCTGTTCCACCCCTCTGTGGAAGGAGAGAACACTGCAGGTCAAAAGCTGCTTCATAGGCTTGTAAATGATGAGTTAATGGCAAACACCTTTTAGAATCAGCTGAACATGATTCCCCTCATGTTCACGGCAGCATTAATCTTGCATGATTGAAGAAGTTAAATAATAGGTTGTATATGTTGTTGTTTTTTTTTTTTTGCCTGTATGGTCATGATATGTCACAAATGACTTCCTAAAGAGCCTTAAAAGTTACCGAAATTATATGAAAAGTTCTGTTTTATTTCAAGATAACTTTAAAATTGGAGTAAACTCATTCAACTTTCAAGAACTTAATCTGGATTCTTTGCATTTGTGTCTCTATATATTTAACTGTCAACATAACCTGTGCAGTATTTTAACCTTTATTTGATCTTTGTTCTAATCCTTTTTATTAACAATCTATTTAATTTCACTGTTTGCTAATTATTTATTTTAATCATCTTTCTTTTCCTCTCTGTGTTACATGTTTTTTGTATATTTTCTTGTCTTTTTTGTCTCTGTTTTTGTCTGTTTTTGCATGTGCAGAATTCTAAGAGTAGTGCCAACACTGTAAGTTGTGTTTTCTTGTTCTCTTTCAATTCTACTAATACTTTGTTCTGGTTTATTTATCATTGTCATTGGCACTAACCCCTGCCAGTCTCGCATCCATTGTGTTTCTCTGTTGTGCTCCTTTGCTGCTAATTAATATTCCCCCTTATATTGTTTGTAAATATTGTGGCTATTCCTTGGTCACGCTGCATCAGTGTATCTGGCTCTTAAAGATATAATATTCTAACATTTTTAGAATATTATACAAATATGGGGATAGAATAGAAGGTGGTGGATCGATAATAAGGTGAAATTAAAGTGAGAAGACATTTTTAGAGGTGAAAATAGAGAAAAAGCATGAGATTTCTCCAAAAATCCTTGGGGGTTGCATCTGCTAAGCCTGTCCCGTTTTTATCAATACTAAAGAAGGCAGGAGGAGCCGGACCCCAGAGAGGGTCAAAGGGAAAGGAGGTGACCCCTGTTCCTGGGGGAAGAGGCGCAGGGTTAGAGGTGCGTAATGAGCCTAAGACTTCCACCGTCACCAGAAGAGCTAAGAGCACCAACCCAAGACTATCTGTCCTCACCTTGTGTGTCTGTTATTCCCCAAATGTCTGTGATCACTTGCTCTGACAAGCCTCGCGATGCTTGCACTTTGTGTACTCTTCACAGCCTTGCACATCCTGTTTACTGAGGCAGAGACACAACAATCTGCACACTGAGTTTGATTTTTTTTTACCCCTGACATGCTTTGGTCATAATGTAATCTGGCAATTAAATGCTTAAGTTGGTGCAAATATTAGCGTACTTCAATTTCCTCTGAAATGTTTTCTAGACTTGCCACTGTTACTGCTAATAAGCCACACGGGTACTGTTACAGTCCCACTGTTACCATTACTGTACCTGTGTGTCATCAAGCTGTACATCCTTTGTGTTGTGTTGCCAGATTTCATCATACAAGTAGGCATTTCACTTAACCAGCATGATACTCAAGGTAGCGTTTCCTACTTGTTGGTAAAACCAGCCACAACTGCTGCGGTCGTGCTTGTGTGAGACCCAGCTGCATCAGTTTTCACAAGCATTCCTCTAAAAAAAAAAAGAGGACACAACAGTATTTCGCCATCTTTGTAAAATAAGTGAGAGAGCACCCTGTTCATTGTGTTTAGTGTTGTGTAGTTTTACACTGAACAACTGGCAAGCATTTGTGATTTTTTTTTTTTTTTTTTTTTCCCCCCCTAGACGGAGTTGGAAAATATTGAGGCAACACAGGGCATGTCCTCAGAGACAGCGGTCACCTTCCTGTCTCGTCTAATGGCCATGGTAGATGTGTTGGTGTTTGCCAGCTCCCTCAACTTTAGTGAGATCGAAGCAGAGAAGAACATGTCTTCAGGAGGGCTGATGAGGCAGTGCCTCCGGCTGGGTGTGTGCTAATTTGATGCCTTTAATCTTGAAATTTTAAACCTATTCTAGCTTTACTAGGCTCACACTGATGAATTTGTCAGATAATTAATTAACCTATAAGATGTCAGCAAAAAATGTCTATTACTATCACACTTCAAGTGATGTCACCAAGTGTTGCAAAACCCAAATACAGTATATTCATATGATAGTGATGATGTAGAAGATTCAGTTCCTCTTATTAACAAGTTGGAAACAGTCAATTCTTCAGTTTTGCTGAATGAATTAAATTTGTTGTAAATGAAGTTACTGTTACCTTATCAATTAATAAACTGTTTGACTCAGACTGTTGACAAAATATTCTCCCTATTGATAAATAGTGTTGAAGACAATAGATGTGCTTACAGTCACTCCAATTGTATGCAATTTGTGATTTAATCTAATAAGTGATTCAAGCTTAACAAATAATCACTAATTGATTTGTTAGTTATGGCAGATTCATACACCGATCCATTTTTTTAAACAGAAATACACATGAAGTGTAAACACCCCACTATTTTATGGTACTTACATGTTTCCTACTGCGTCAGTGTGCTGTGTGGCAGTTAGGAACTGTCTGGAGTGCAGGCAAAGACAGAGAGATCGAAGCTGCAAGTCCTCCTTAACCAGCAGCAAGTCACAGGACAGCCTTCACAGTGCCTCCACCAGCAGCAAGGTACCGCACATACACACGAATCAAACGCACATCCGCCACACAGCACTTAAAGTCTGCCACAGAGACATGCATATGTATGACAGAGCGCATTTGGCTTTCTGTCTTCCATATTTAGCAGGATCCAGACAGACTGCTGCAGGATGTAGACATCAATCGTCTTCGAGCTGTGGTTTTTAGAGATGTGGTAAGCTTGTGTTTTTGTTTTTTGTTTTTTTTTAGTGTATATTGTATTTGTCTGAATAATATATTTAAGGAAAAATGTGTATGTGTTTTTTTAATATAGTTTTGCATGTGTGTGTTATTTTAGGATGACAGTAAACAGGCTCAGTTTCTGGCACTGGCAGTCGTCTACTTTATCTCAGTTCTCATGGTGTCTAAGTACCGGGACATTTTGGAACCCCAGCGAGAGATTGGCAGGTCCACAAGCCTATCAGGAAGAAGCATTCGTCACGAGATCAACTCCCCAACCAGTACAGGTGGTTCTCATTTTTCTTTTTGCAATATCCTTGTTATTATAGGGTAATCTTGGATGAGCCTGTGGTGACTCATCATTGTAGCGCTGGTGTAGTGAATATGAGCTTCCGACGAACAACAATACCTTTGTCAAGAATATAAGACCATTAGAGTAAGGAAGATGAGAAAGGATGAAGAAGCGATGGCATTACTTGGCAACGAAATTAAAGCTTAAAAGCAAAAAACAACTGACAGTGAAATGCTAAACCAAACAATAATTTGTGGAATTTCTTGGCAGTGCATTTAACAAAAAGAAATAATTTTTTCTATAATTACATCACTGTTTATCCATGTAAAATCACACTGAATCCAATATGTTATTTCTCCAGAACACCCATCCACAGCCTTCCCTGACCGCGACAAACAGACCCCCACCCCTGTGGATGACTCTCCCCGGGCTGGCCTCCCCCACACAGACTCAGGCATCGGAGAGGAGGGCCATGTGGCCGGATCCTTGAACGGCTCAGAGATGGGTCTGGGGCTTGGCCTCAGCCTGGTGGGGAGAGAGACGGACAGAGACAGAGACATGGGAGTAGTAGGAGGTGGTGGAGGAGGCACAGATCTGTTGTGTAGCTTGTCATCTGACATTAGGAGGTCACAGGAGAGCCTTCTGGATTCTCCCCACAACCCAAGCTCCACCCCTAACTCTAGCCAAGCCCCGCCTTCATCCATCTCCAGCATTAGTCAAACAAATAAAGGCATCAATGTCAAGGTGGGTGTGTGGGACCCCATTCAGACCCGGCTGTTTGCAACCATAAGTATCTAATTAGGTTCTGAGACAGGCTGCACAAACCATTACTTGGTCAGTGGATTTCATTTCTGCAGCCAATATGCAAAATGTTTTGTTATGTGAATGTTAATGTGTTTCTATTAAAGGAGATAATAAACATGGTCCATAGTCAGAAAATGCATTTGTATTTAGTCAACACTATTAAGTTCACATGTATCCATAAGCAACTTAAATGTGTTTTTAATTATCAATCTGTGCTTTTAGCTGTGTGGTTGCAGATAAAATTTAATGCCACGTCTGAATAGTCAAAATGTTTCCACATGTATTTCACAGAGGTTGTATAAGATTATATTTTGTTAAAACACACACACTTTTGTACTCATGTACTGTGGAGGAAAAAAAAGTACATTATGTTGGATTTGGACAAAAGCAATAAGAGTATTTTGCAAAGTGATATATTCTAAAGCTGACACTGAAACGATATTTAAAATATCAGAAAATATTAAGTTGAAATACAGCCAGGAATTAGTCAAACCATTAACCTGCTCACAGTTTAAGCAGCTTTTGTTTTATATTCACCAGATTTGTTGTTCTCTGTGAAATGTAGGAGATCCTGAAGAGCTTGGTGGCAGCTCCAGTTGATGGCGGGGATTTGGGACAGGAGTCTGGGCCGACACCCTATCATCCAGACCCTGCCCTGAAGACACACCCCATGCTGCCCATGCAGTTCCACTCCTTCGACAGGTTAGCCCCAGTTACTGTTTGATACAGAAGAGGAAGGAAAACAGACCAAGATACCAGAGTCAATACTGCCTGAAACAGCCATCAGTGAATCGATATTTCCAGCCAATACTGATCTTTTACAAATAGTACACTCTTATTTGTCAAATCAGTTGGGTGCACTTCTCAATCTGAGAAAAATAGACTTTCAGTTTGAGAATTCTCTTGTATAATAATCTATTATAAGCTTTATAATATAAAACCAATATTGTTGTTAAATGTGACAGGATATAACGGTCTGCCCAAATTTTTTAATGTTCCTCTTGAAACTATAAACACATTAACTATCCAGAGAGTATCAACCTGCTTCCACTATATCTTCTGTGAATCACTTAGCCTCCTGCTTTGTGGCAGCTCTTGAAGACTAAATTACTGATTGAAGGAGGTGTCCATCCAAATCCATCCCTGAGATGTCCACCTGATGTGTGACCCATGCAGACGGGTTTAAAGTAATGACATGTCAAACAAATGATAGACCAACAGTAATGCTTTCACTTCTGAAGCTTTCATCTCAGAGGCAGCTAAAGTCTGATGTACAGTCATCCTCATCACCACCATGTTCTCGCACCCTGCCGGCACTGATCAACACCCAGAGCTAGGACACCACTGAGGAGCATTTAATGAGAAATATTGAACATGTAGGTTTCTTTCATTCATTTGTGTGTGATCTCTTATAGGAGTGTTGTGGTTCCAGTCAAAAAGCCTCCACCTGGCAGCCTTTCAGTGAACACAGTGGGCACACCCACCACTAGTGGAGCAGCGACTGCTGGCAGCACACCCAACATTTTTGCTGCTGCAACAGCAACACCCAAGAGCATGATTAACACTACAGGTGAGAGATGACACACAGAAATAATGTGCTCATATTTAGGGAATATTTTTAGTCATATAAATGTTTGCACTGCATCTATTCAGTGTGCATTTAAAGAGAGGAAGCAGACAGACACCTACAGGGTGACAAAGGAGGTTGCTGAAGCTGTTCTGTGCTCTCTGCTGAAAGCCAGAACAATCTAAAATAGAAACAAAGTGTACAAATAGCACTTAGATTGTTCGCATATTTAATGATCAAAGTAAGTTGATGACAGCACAGCAAAGTGCAAAATACCTTTCTTCTCATCACGGATGTTGCACCTTAGCGAATAATAGGAAAGTTGATTTAGCCACCTCTCCTACACTAGACTGTACCTTTCACACAGCTCACATTTGTTACAGGAAATACAGAGAAACAAAATGTCCGATTATAAGAAAAATATGTGTCAGATATTCTTTGACTCTTGGTATTAAATAGGATAAACCTTATGATAACAAGATGATCATAAAACACACATGAGCTGACATATGGATCAGTGTTTTTTTTTATGCAGCATCATACTCAGCAGATCCATTTTAGCAGAGTGGATTTGTATTCATGGCTTTGTCAGCCTGCCAGACATATTGTACTGTATCATAGATAACTAATGGACAGGGAAAGTATTTCCCTGGAATGGATTCTGTATATTGATTGCAAAGCTATTTTCACAAAAAGGGGCCATTACCAGAAGACAAGTAGCTGCATGTCCGGTGAAATGGTATCCAAATTGAATTTAGTCGCAGCTGATCAGAACATTAATACATTCCCCTGTGCGCTAATCTTGGTGTCTCCTGATTCATGTTACTATAATGCTTGTCTCATTTCTCATCACTCTCCTCACTCATTCTCTGTCCTATCTAGGTGCCGCAGATTCTGCCTCCTCTTCCTCCTCCTCCTCTTCGTCATTTGTCAACGGCGCAACCAGTAAGAATCTGCCAGCAGTGCAGACGGTGGCACCAATGCCAGAAGACACTATGGAGAATATGAGGTCAGCGCCCTCATCATCAGGAAGCTCTTAATCTCTTCAATCATTTACTTTTCTCCTGCAGTTTGTTTTTGTTTCTTCCTTTTGGCTTTTTTTATGTGTCTGTCTTCTTGGGTGCCTGTCCTTTTTTCCATTTCATTTCTGTCCTTGTTTCACTTCACACTGAAGTCTTCACCCTTCCCAAAGGATTCTCACCAACAAGTCACTCGCAGTCATTACAGATATTATGCGGTGTGGTTAGATATGTTTGTTTGGAATCAGGAATCACTGGGGTGCACCTTCATCCTTTTTGAGGCCTAGGTAACGATAACTAATATTAATCATTATAATTTCCTTAAGAATGTCATGAGCAAAAATGTTTCAGATGTTCAAATAATTAAAATAAGTTTTAAAACAATACACAGTACCGAGTGAGTGTTACAGATACTGTACAGTCACAGGTATAAAATTTATAGTGATATAAAATTGTATATAGAAAAAATATTGGTCTCATTCCAGTATTGCTCTTTAAAGCTGCTATCAACTATAACAGTCTTCTGGAAGCTATTAAATCTGTGTTATCTGTGTAAACTCACACTCATATTCATATTGATGCTCACATGCACACATACTGCCTACACTTCTTGCTCACTCTACATTATGGTTTGCTTCATCCCTGACATGACAGCTGTGTTTTACTGTAGAGATTGAAAATATCTGCACTAATTAATGAGCTTTAATGATTTTTAAACTCCACAAGCGTGATGTATTTCATATTATTTCTCATAAATATACTGTATTATGTTTTTTTGTATTTTGTTACTCTGTGTAGGCGACTGAAAATTAATACAAATATATATATATAAATATATAAGGATGATCAGCAATGTGAGACTGTTACTAATTAGGAAATAGCATTTCAATAAGAAATATATAGTTCCTTTGAACATTGTAGAAGTTTGTACTGTAATATTTCTGTTAATGTCCTCTCTCCTTACACATGATAGATAAGTTGTTATGATATGTGCAGTTAATGTGTGCTTCTAAAAGTGCACATGCGTGTGAGTGGGTGGGTGGGTGCATGTGTGTGCATGTGTTTCTTAATCAGTGTGCGTGTCTGTATGTGTATGTTTGTGTGTGTGTGTGTATGTGTGTGGTTTGTATTGCAGTGCCTATTGTGAGGTGGCGCAGTGTGCACTGCGCAGCGGTCAGACGCCTCCTGAGCTCAAGTCTTTTAGCTCTCTGGCAGGCTTCCAGGCAGCCCCCCGCGATGCAGGACAGTGCTTTAGGCAAGGAGATACTCGTCCTGTCCCCATGCCCCCTCTCCCCCTCTGCCCTACCTCCACCACACACCTCTGCTATGCCCAGCCACTCCTAAATGTTCCCAGAATGCCATGCGAGAAAGGACAAATATGTTTGCCAAAAGCTTTAACACTTGGGATCACTTTTGTTTTAACATAGTCAACTGTGTCACTTCTGTCATGGCTGTCCTCTCACACTAACTGCAAACTCGAGATCAGACCTAAATCAAATACAAATAACTTGTGCATTCGTCTGCTTAAACCGACTCGAGTGCTTGTTTTAACCTCCACTGCAGCTTTCACAAATGTCACTCACCTGGCACGCTCAGCGGGTTAAAACAAAGTTCAGATTTGTACACATTAGTGACCCAGGTCAGCTTCAGACATCACATGCTTATAAAACCAAGAATGCACACTTCACTGCCATCATGGCTCCATATTTTACTCTGCTTTTCTTTACTCTTCCAACCTTGATTTCTCAATTTCTTAACTGAATATAATCCACTATAAAGATGTGTACCATTTACGGTATAAGACACGTTAAGATTAACATTCCAGTGCAGTTTTTAAAAGTTGATTAGCTCAGTGATTAGCCTTTAAAGTGTAGTACCATGAAGATTTTCTTACCCATACTAACACAGGCGTAGTGCTTTTATACCAAACTCTCATTACACACTCTTTAATTCTGTCAGTGTGTGTATTCCTTGTTCATTTCAGATATATTATTTCTTTCTCTTTTATGTCTCTGAGCTTGCCTTTTCCCTATTCTGTGTAATTTGTCCTCCCTTTTCTCACCTGTTGCCACTCAGTTCTTTCTTGCATGTGGTTCTTGCTCCTTTTATCACCTACTGTACACAGTTTTCTTGTGCTACCCTCATCTGTATGTTTCTTATTTTATCTTCAGTCCTATTTCCTTCATCTTTCTCTCTTATTTCGACCACAGCATCACCACCAAGCTCGAGCGTGCTCTGGAGAAGGTGGCGCCCCTGCTGAGGGAGATTTTTGTGGATTTTGCCCCCTTCCTGTCCAGGACGCTGCTGGGTAGCCATGGGCAGGAACTGCTCATAGAAGGTACAGGTGCTGTACACGGCTCCTTTTTCTCTAACTGGCGTCTCTCTGTGGAGTCTCCCCATTCACTGTCCCTCACAGCAATGTATGTGTATGATGAAGAGTGAGAGAAAAGGAAATGAGTGAGCAACTGTGTGTGTGATGAGTTGAGAGTGATTGAATGTGTGTGTGAGTGAGTGTCTGAGCTGGCTGCGTCACTCATTCGTCAAACAGGTATGAAGTCTGTATTTAACACCATTTTTAATTAGCTAGCTAGATAATGGCAACTTTTTTAGACCAGATTCTGCTGAGTTTTAGTTCTAATACTGCTAGTAGTAAATGTGATGCATTCTTCCCTCAGCCCACCTGCTTTCTGGCGTCCTGTTGTCATGATCCACTGTCTCAATGTTGATCTCTCCTTCTCATCACTTCCTGCTCCTTCTCCTCTCTCCCCCTCCTCTCTCCTCCCTGATCTTGTTCCCTACTGTCTGTTCCTGTCTTCTCTGTGGCATGCTTTTTATAAACTTGACTGTGATGACTGTATACAATAGCACAAACCACTGACACTACAGTGTCTACTTTGATGATATTTTTGTGTCTCGCAGCGGTGTGTGCTTGTGTGTGTCAGAAAGAAAACAGAGTGGCTTCTGACTGCGCTGTATGTCCTTGTGCGCAGGTCTGGTGTGTATGAAGTCTAGCACGTCTGTGGTGGAGCTCGTAATGCTGCTCTGTTCTCAGGTTGGTTATTCCTCACTTACCCTCTGTCTTTTTTTTTTTTTCTTTTTTTTTTCCAGCCCATACACATATAATCAATTTTGTTAAAGCCTATGTTGTCACTGATTTGTCACATTTCTAACTCTTTTTTTTTTTTTTTTTTTTTACACCCATAATAATTGGCTCAGCCTAATGCAGCCAGGAAGCTGTAGAGCTATTGATTTGCCCTGTGAGAAAGGATTGACTAGATAATGAGCACATTGCAGATGTCATATAACGTCAACTCATATGCATCATCACACCGTAGTTTTCCATTATCAATATTATGACTTTTCTTCTACTGGATTTTACGTTCATGAATGTCATTAAATAACAAAGACAGCATCACTAATTGAATTATTGGGGCTATTTATCTATCTTGCACTCAAATCTCTATCTTGCACTCAAATCTCTATCTTGCACTCAAATCTCTATTTTACCAAATAACACTTAAAAAGCTTAGTGACAGTGAATAGGCACTTACCGCTACAGAGCTTTCCCCTTTATGGTGTAGGTGACCAATGTTCTGTTTCTTTTATGTTATGAAGTTTGTTTCCAAACTATTCTCTGTTTTGCTGGATTCTGGCAGCCTGAAGGATCTCACTTCTTCCATCTTGCTCAGCTCTATCATGGTCCCTGCTTCTTCTCTCCTTTGTTCTCTCTTTATGTTCAGCTGTGCCTTCAGACAACTCTCTGCTTTTCTGGTCCATTTCAGTTGGAACTGCTTTAATCTTCCACCACTCTCTACTCTGCCCCTTCCTCTCACCACTCCCTTTTCTGTCCCTCTCCTTTACTCTCCAGGCTGACTGCTCGTCAGCATGTATAGTATTACCCCTGTCTCCGGCCTTGTCTGCCATTAGAGGCCCGGGAGAGCAAACCCTAGCCCAGATATCGATCCTCTGGATGGGGGGGATGTAACAGGAGATGCTCCCACGTGTCCTTCACAGCCTTAAGAGCTAGTGGAGCTAATGGAACTCTGATAGTTTGAGGCTTTCAGCAGCACTCTCATCCTGCTTAGAAGTCTCAATTCACATATGCACAAACACATAAACCACTGACATACTCTTAGACAAGGGCAGTCTCACTGACACTTATATAGAGAGCTCTAAAGATATTTTTTATCCTTACTTTCAGCAGTATTTACTAGTGTACCATTATACTGATGATGGTGACTGATTAGCCTGTATATTTACTCTTGAATAAAACTGTTATCTCTTTATTCACAATTTGTACATACTGAGCATCTTATTAACCACAGCAGTCACAGCTCTTCCAACTAGGGTTGGATGATGTGACAATATACTGTACAGTATACTATATACAGGAATTTTGTTGTAAAAATATGCAGCAAAAGCTGTACATTGGGGCTATTACTGGGGCTATTATTGGGGCTGTACATTAGTCCACTGAAGCTAGTGTTGCAAATTGAGACAGCTTCCTGATAATATTGGACTTACAGGGTTTTTGTTAAGTACCTTGAATTTTATCTGTAAACTTGTCTTCAATTTAAATTTCAGAAAATTTACTGTGTCAATATAAAATTACATGTATGGTGATAGGTTAAAATGCTTCTAACCATATTCATTTGGGTTTGTCCTCTGCACTTAGGAGTGGCAAAACTCCATTCAGAAGAATGCTGGACTGGCCTTTATAGAGCTCATTAATGAGGGAAGGTAATCCATCACACTGACTATCACCCCACATAATTCCCTGTAATTCACACATTAACATTAGTACTGTTATCAGTGCTTAACAACTAATGGGTACGATAGAGCCCTAATGAGAACCTTGCCAGGATAAATGCACAGTGCCATGTGTGTTCAGTAGGAAGCCGAATCATTAAAGCGCAGTTAAGTTTACAGCTGATTTGTGCTGGTCTATTTTCAGGGCCTGTGATCTTGTTATTTTAGTTCAGAGTGTTTATTGGAGTATTGGTGCAAATTTTAATTAACGAATAATTAAAGAAAAAAGATAAATATACATAATTAAACAGGATCTCATGCAGCGCTACTCTTTAGACATACTGTATACTCATGCATACATACGATAAGCTTTAGCAAAAAACCAGGAACTATTATCAATGATATAATTTGCCATATTGAGGAGAATTTGTTCATACACCCTCCTGTTGAGAATTAGACTTTTTTTTCTAAATGGGAATGTTGCTAATTCCAGTAATCTTTGTCACATGCCCATGTTTACCAGACTTCTGTGCCATGCCATGAAGGATCATATTGTGCGAGTTGCCAACGAAGCAGAGTTCATCCTGAACAGACAGAGGGCAGAAGATGTGCACAAACACGCTGAATTTGAGGTACACATACATATAAATAACCTCACCTCTGTTCATGATGTATATGACATCATTATGGACTTTAGGTATATATCCATGTGAAGTGGCTAAAATGTAATGCTTAAAATATTTTTTAATTGTCATCTACAAATAATTTTAGTAAAAACTCAGATGTGCTGTACAGCCAGTCAATACTGTTTCTCACTGTTTGTCTGGTCCTTTTATCTCTTTACCTCCCACTCTCCTACAGTCTAACTGTGCCCAGTATGCTGCAGACCGGAGAGAGGAGGAGAAAATGTGTGATCACCTCATCAGTGCTGCGAAGCACAGAGACCATGTGACTGCCAACCAGCTGAAACAGAAGATCCTCAACATCCTGACCAATAAGCATGGAGCGTGGGGGACAATGTCACAGAGGTGAGGGGAAGATGCAGGGAACTGCATGTCTAATTGTACTCTGGGACATTGTTAGACTATACAGGATGTAATTACACTGGTTGAGTGCTCACATGGAGCATTTTAGAAAGTGGTATTTGTATGTAGTGGTTATTAAATCAGCACAATCTGTCATATATGGATCATAACACCGTGATGCATTTCCACTATGTATTATTGCTTATATTTGTGTAAATACAGTAAATGTAGTTTTGCACAACAATTGCATAATAAATTCATGAAGCCAGCTGAGTATCATCAGCTTCATATCACAAACTCTGAAAATGAATTTCAAGTTTTCGTATTGTTTCTGTGCTCACTGATGAAATGCAGAACAATAAACACATTTATAAAACATTATGATTCAAATAAAGCAGGACTGTGGAAAAACTTAAACCTTATTCAACATAATTCAATGTACACCAGCAGCACAAACAGCTAAATCTTAACATTGTAGCTGGCTGGTATCTATGAGACTGATCTCTTTATTTAGTACACTCACATACACTCATTAAATCGGTGATTGCTTGTTATCCAGATCTGCCTCCAGACTGGCAGCTACTCTGAGGTCATGTGATTTAATTTGAGGACATGTGACAAGCAACATCTGAAGCCTGTCTTCATCCTGTCACTGTTGATGAAGTAAATTGTTTACTGCAAAGTGCATGCTGCTAATAGAAATCTCTTGCAGTAAGATAAAAAAAAATAAAGGTAAAATTGGTCTGGGCCCAGTATTTTCAGCATCTGTTCACATTAGCAACATTTCAATCACGTTGGCATGACTTTAGTTTCCTTAATAAAAACCCTTTTACTTCATAGGTTATATTAGTAATTTTTATGTCTTCTCCTAAAGTCCATTATTGGTCAAGCTTACAACTGTGTTCAAATGCTGCCCTTTATCACAATAAAAAAGAACATTTTGTCTGTAGGAAATCAGTTTTGTAATTTGCTAGAATAAATGTCACATGTCACTTCAGCTTAACCTTTAACTTTATTGCCCCAGAAGGACACGTCCTGATATGCATGTTATTTTCCTGCCACGACTGTAATAATTCATCTTGACTCATACACTTTTATATCTTCAGCCAACTACATGACTTCTGGCGTCTAGACTACTGGGAGGACGACCTGAGGAGGAGACGGAGATTTGTGCGAAATGCCTTTGGATCAACTCACGCAGACGTGTTACTCAAAGCTCTGGATGACTACGGTTTGTAATGTGTACTGATGTTCTCACGTGTGGTACTTGGTCAATACCTCCTTTTTGCATACACATGATACTCACAGGCACTCTTAAAAACATGCACACACAGGTACGGAAGAGGAAGAGGAGGGGCTTAGGTCGAAAAAGAATTTCCGCAGCCAATCAGTGGTCGCTCAGAACCCAGAGGCGGAGTTAATGCTGGAAGGAGACGATGATGCTGTCAGCCTGCTACAGGAAAAAGAGATTGATAACCTTGCAGGTTAGATGGATACACAGGCACAAACACACAGACACTATACTGCAGTACCATTAAACTCTAAACTGTCTGACGTCTTGTTTTTAGTTCGTTTCCGTCCAAGACTTTTTACCTCCAAAGGCAAGTTGGACATTTGAAAGTTTTGCAGCTACACTAACAATCCGGCTAATTTATCTGACCTAAGAAGATGAAATTATAATTTGAATGCTGATCCAAATCAGACCAAACACTGAATTTATTCCAGCGGTTCATCTCTAATTTACAGAAGTGATTATGACATGCTAGTAGGAAAAATCAAAGAAGCAAATAATCAAATGCCATTTATGTGCCATGTGCTTATATATCATGATCATGTCAGAACTATGTACAGCACCTAAAGCAGTAATACCTGAATAATACAACTTTCCGTCCAGGCCCTGTGGTTCTGAGTACTCCAGCTCAATTGGTTGCTCCAGTGGTGGTGGCTCGAGGAACTCTGTCCATCACTACTACTGAGATCTACTTTGAGGTGGATGAAGAGGATTCTGCATTCAAGAAGACTGACGCTAAAGTGAGGACAAGTTACCTTTCTTTGTCATTGTTCAGTGCACCTAAAGCAAAAATTTTGATGTAGAGGCTTACATGTACTGACTATAAATAGTTTATGATTTATGATTATGATTATTTATTTGTACATATTGTTCTTTATGTTAAAATATTGTTTTCAATAAATGTTTATCCTGAACAGGTACTGGCTTACTCGGAGGGTCTGCACGGCAAATGGATGTTCAGCGAGATCCGAGCTGTGTTTTCCAGACGCTACCTGCTTCAGAATACAGGACTTGAGGTCTTCATGGCCAACAGAAGTAAGTGCAAATCTCTTACTACTTACAGTAACATGCTTTACATTTAATATCTCAACCACTATATGCATCTGTTACCAAATCCAATAGTCTTAAATCCTTGCCACTTATATATTTTTTTTATTATTGGCCATCACTACAGCCTCAGTTTAGCAAAAATAGCGACTTACTGTCTACTTTAGTTAAGAATGAAGACCACTAACTCTAACTGTGCTTAATGATTTATTCCTATGCAGCCCCTAAATAATAATGTGAGTGACTGACTGTGTTTTCAACATATTAATTATATATTGTTTGTTATTGTTTTCTCTGCAGCATCTGTGATGTTTAACTTCCCTGACCAGGCCACAGTGAAAAGAGTGGTCTACAGTTTGCCACGGGTTGGGGTAGGAACAAGTTACGGCCTGCCGCAGGCCAGGTAGGCGCAAGGTGTAGTCAGTCACTTCATGACTGTTAGAGTGGCAATTTTTCAGGTTCTGGACAAAGTGCAACTGTTTCATTGTTCTTGTGTGTTTGTCACAGGCGGATTTCCTTGGCCACCCCTCGTCAGCTCTTCAAGTCGTCCAACATGACGCAGCGCTGGCAGAGGAGAGAAATCTCCAACTTTGAGTACCTCATGTTCCTAAACACAATAGCAGGTAAAGTCAACTTTCAGTCATATTTCATGAGCTAGGCCAATGCACAACAAGCCTGAAAATACCAGGTGAAGTACTTGAAACATTTGAATAAGCTGAAGTCATTAGTAAGACCTGTAAGTACATATGCATCAAAAATATGAGTAAATGCAGCACAATGACCATGCATATATATATAGTATTACATGAAATTAATTGGAATAATTACTGCAAATATGTATTTTATATTTTATATTTGTCTTTTATGTGCTGAAAATATTTAATTTTCATGTTAATAGATATTCTAAATCATATGTAGGACCATATTATAAAATATAATGATTTATGTATGTAATAGTGCAGTAAAAGTGCAGCGTTAGATACTAATACTCATCTAGATAAATATCAGCCAGTGAAAATGTATATAAAAGCTTTTAAATGTGCTGACATGTAGCACTTTGTCAGCAGCTTATGGTTTTATGCCTCTCTTTGTTGGACTTTTTTTTTTTTTTTTTTTTTTACCACAGACTTGGTTGGTGTAATTGTAACACCAGTCTGTCACTTGCATTAATCTCATAATGCAAAGACGTGTGATATAACAAGACTAAGATAGACACCAAAAACACCAAAGCATGTTGTAATGGTGTGGGAGCATCTTGTGACACAACTAAAATGGAATAATGGATCCTTTCATCCACTTTGTCATTTATTTCCCTCTCATGTCCATCTTTTGTCCATGCAGGGAGGACCTATAATGATCTGAACCAGTATCCTGTCTTTCCCTGGGTCTTGACCAACTATGATTCAGAGGAACTTGATCTCACTCTACCTGGCAACTTCAGAGACCTCTCCAAGGTTAGAGCACTCAGACAACATTTCGACACTTTTTTCAATGAATTGTGCTAAGATAGTGCTGTGAAGCTAAAAGGGTAAAAAAAAAAATGTCAAGCAGTACCACTCATACTGTACCAAGGTTCAGCAGAAAAACCTCTTTGTTGCCATGAGAGTAAAAATGAACAAAACCACATAATATTATTGATTATCTCTAATTGGCAAGATCTTTTAGTGCCAGTCATGATTAACCATTTTGATAATAATAATAATGTGTGATATGCTGTATTAGGGAAGAAGAGGAAAAACTGCATGTTTGGTTTAATCGTTGACATTATAATTATTTCCCTGTGGTTTCTTCTAGCCAATTGGTGCACTGAATCCCAAGCGGGCAGCGTTTTATGCGGAACGCTACGAGACCTGGGACGATGACAGTACGCCGCCTCACCACTATACAACCCTATACTCCACTGCTCATTCAACGCTGATGTGGATGCTCAGAATAGTGAGTACCTGCATAAGACACTGACAAACTATGACCAACAGCTTCTATTTAAACACATGCCAGACTCCCAAGGCTTCTCTTGAAATGATATTATTGTCCCTGTAGGAGCCTTTCACCACATTTTTCCTGAACGCAAATGATAGCAAGTTTGACCATCCAGAGAGAGCCTTCTCTGGCATAGGCCGCTCGTGGAGGAACTGCCAGAGGGACACAGCTGATGTGAAGGTAACTATTCCTGTTGGGCTAAAAAAACGACCTACAGAAGTGATTGGTAAAGATTATTAGACACTATTAAAATCAGACTGAAATCAGTCAGTGTTGAGACATATAATTTAAAAAAAAACAAGTTTTCTGAAATGCCTAAAATAATCGGTTGTCTGAGCCTGGAATTGAGTTTATGGTTGAAAGTAATTCCAGTTGACACTTTTTGATGACACAATTCACTTTTTGATGTGAATTGTAAAATCCTGAAACAAACAACATGCATCTCTTGTGTGCATTAGGAGCTGATCCCAGAGTTCTACTACTTGCCTGAGATGTTTGTCAACAGTAATGAGTATGAGCTCGGGGTGCGTGATGATGGAGTCCCTGTGTGTGATGTGGAGCTTCCTGCCTGGGCCAAGAAACCTGAAGACTTTGTTCGTATTAACAGGATGGTGAGAGACACAGAGTCTATTTCAAAATAGAAAATCTAAACGTTTTTCATCTCTGCCCTTAAAGCCACTGGAGACACACTAAATATATTCTTGGCTTCTTTCTGCCCCTCTCTGCACCTGACCAGGCGCTGGAGAGTGAGTTTGTGTCGTGCCAGCTTCACCAGTGGATCGATCTAATATTTGGCTACAAGCAGCGAGGGCCAGAGGCAGTCCGAGCTCTCAACGTGTTCAGCTTCTTGTCCTATGAGGGAGCCGTCAACCTAGACAATTTAGACACTGTTCAGCGTGAGGTCAGCTTTCTACACGTCAGTTGTTTGACTCATATTAATGCAGTGCAGATATCTCATCTTCTCTCTCATGCTGCCAGATTTCTTCAGCAGATGTTTTTTTCTCCTAAGTGAATAAACGTGCTCTTCCTCTCCGCCCTTAACATCTCTCTGTCTCTGACTCTAGGCGATAGAAATGCAGATTCAGGTCTGTGGTCAGATTCCCTCCCAGCTACTCATAGAGCCACACCCGCCTCGCTCCTCCGCCATGCACCTGGTGAGAAAACTGAGCCTATCTAAGCAAATTTAACTTTTTATAATCTTAATTGCACAATGGTTTTTGTATTTTTTATATGTACTCACAAAGAGATTCTTGTGATAAACTCTAAATCAACTGTGTACACACCTCAGATGTCAGCTAAGGTGGAATACGAAACACAAATATACTTGCAAATCTTTTACATTTTTTAAGCCATTGTCACTAATATATTTCAATCCACTAATATCTGAATTACTTCCATTACCAAGGTCAATGGAATTGTTCTGCCCTGGTTTTAGCCTCTTTGTCCTCCCTGCTACCCTCAGCATCACAAGGCGTCATTGTTTTAGCATCAGAGCCACCCATGTCAACCCAAACCTGTCAGTCCTGAACCTCGACCAACCAGTGCCTCCTCCTCTTCTGGGCCCAGAGCCGCCCTCAGTGTGTGTACCTGTTCTGACCCTGTGGTCCCACTAACATACCTTTTCCCTTCCCTCCCTCTGTCCCATCTGTTCTGTCTCTCCCTCTTCCTCCGTCCCCATCCCTCCCTGCTCTCGCCCCCGATTTTCCCTCCTTGCTCTGCCCTTCTCTCTTCTTCTTTCTCTGTCTCTCACCAGTGTTTCCTTCCCCAGAGCCCTCTGATGTTTAAGGATCAGATGCAGCAGGATGTCATCATGGTGCTGAAGTTCCCCTCCAACTCTCCTGTCACACACGTCGCAGCCAACACTCTCCCACACCTCAGCATACCAGCGGCCGTCACTGTCACATGTAGCCGGCTGTTTGCCGTTAACCGCTGGCACAACACAGTTGGTGAGTGCTTGTGCTGAGGGGAGTTGGTGTGTGAGATGTGTGTTTGCAGTTAATTCCGTTATTGGGAGTTATTTTCTGTGTAGCTGTAAAAGGCATAACATTCCATCTCGTGCCATTTAATTATGATGTCCAAACATGAAACTTCCCCAAATCTTCATCTCATCGTCGTTTCTGAAATTATACTACTAACATAACTTGATAATACAGTAACATCCAATAAGGACAGTTAGGTGTTATCTTTTATCAAGGAAAATGATAAACACTGGTGGTTCCAGCATTTTAGATTCAAAGAATTTCTGCTTCTCTCTTTTTATAAATGTAATAACTTTTTTGGTGGTTGGTCAGGCAAATGCAGAAGATCCTGTAAACAAAAATGTTCATATAAATGAAAATATATTCAGTAGCTGTGCAATTATAAGAACCTTATGGTAGCAAGTAATGCTTCTAAACTCACTAAGATGCTAGTTCATTCCACAGCCCATAGTATTTGGTTTTTGTTGTATTGAATTGTATAGTATAGTTGTTGCTCTAATGTTATCCACACCTTGTATGTTGACATATAAATTGTGTTCATTAAAGCCTCAGTGAACCTCATTGATGTCCTAATTAGCACAGCAGGCTAGACCTAATTAATCACCGTAATGTGATTATGGAGGTCATGGCGCAGTTCAAGTGACTTGTATTATTGATTGTCACATGAGGCACTTACTGTATTTTTTAAAATAAGCCTGCATCAGGGCTTTCATCAGAGACCACATGACCAGTGGATTATACTGCATGAGAGCATTTAGCAGTTATTCTTCACTGTTTTATGATGTGTGTAAATATATATCTGTGTGTATCGTTTGAACCCTCAAATCTTCAGGTCTTCGTGGAGCTCCAGGATACTCCCTAGAGCAGGCTCATCATCTTCCCATTGAGATGGACCCTCTCATAGGTCAGTGAGCATCTCCACCACAGATTTGATTGGTTTAGCATTTTTGGCCCTTAAAATCATAAGGAACACTTATATACAGATTTGTTTATAAAACATTAAACTGCAAAATAATCTTAAATTACCATGTCTGCAACATTACAGTGAGTAATAATAATTATCATTATACACCTACAATTGTCTGTAAGCAGGTAATGAGGGCAGCAAGGGCACTAGTTGGACTGTTGTATTCCAACATACACACTGAGATACTGTAGAGTCTGGGAGGGTTTACTAGAGTGTTATCGATACAAACATAAAACCCTGAATGAGTGATGATTGAGGAGCAAAGCTTTGAGTTCATTCAGTAGCCTGTTAACTGTGTCTGCATGTGTATGCTCTCATTAACCCACTAACCTCACTGTGCACTCATGTAGCAAACAACTCAGGCGTGAACAAGCGGCAGATCACTGACCTGGTGGACCAGAGCATCCAAATCAACACACACTGTTTTGTGGTAACTGCCGACAACCGTTACATCCTGGTTTGTGGCTTCTGGGACAAGAGCTTCCGTGTTTACTCCACTGAAACTGGTAAGTTTTGTCTTATTTGCCACGTACAATGTGAGCATTGTACAGTATAATTTGACAACTGTCAATTTTTTTTTTTTTTTTTCTCTCTTTATTAAAGCTACGATTTGTGATTTTGTCATAAGTTTTACTTCAAGTCATCTATGTTTTAATCTATTTTAATCTAATAGGAGAGATTTGGAAAGCTGCACCTACATAACCATAAAATACAATGTTGTACGTATTGATTCAGATTTCCACTAGTCTCTAACATGGTTGTTAATCCACTATCTTGATGTGCATTTCGTCCTGAAAGTTACAAAACTGTTGTCCTTCAGAAGTAGAGGGCAAACACTGACTTAACCATCTACCTCCCTCCTCTCCACAGGAAAGCTGACCCAGATAGTTTTTGGCCACTGGGACGTGGTGACGTGTCTGGCTAGGTCTGAGTCCTACATCGGAGGAGATTGTTACATCGTGTCAGGCTCCAGAGATGCCACTCTTCTTCTGTGGTACTGGAGTGGACGACACCACATTATAGGGGACAACCCTAACAACAGTGAGTGGCTAACATGGTGGAAAAAAAGCTTGTTGGAATGTTTGTCTGTCTTTGTGTGTCTGAGTGCATATTTGTTCCCAGCTCACAAATTACTTTAGAAAACACTAGAGCTAGAATGGTCTGGTTTGGGAAGCTCTAGCTAGAGGTTTCTGTGCCTGTTCTCTTCCAGGTGACTATCCTGCTCCTAGAGCAGTACTGACAGGACATGACCACGAGGTGGTGTGCGTGTCTGTCTGTGCAGAGCTGGGATTGGTCATTAGCGGCGCTAAAGGTTTGTATCATTCATATGTCTGTCTGTATTTAGAAAATATTTAAATTTTACATGTAGATTTATTAAATGATTTGTGCAGTGAGTATTGAATATCAGTCTAATTCAATATCTTCTACACTATCTTGTTTTGGTCTTGCTCCGCAGAGGGTCCATGCCTAGTCCACACTATCACAGGGGACCTGCTTAGGGCCCTGGAGGGTCCAGAGCTGTGTCAGCGGCCCCGTCTTATTTCAGTGTCCAGTGAAGGCCACTGCATCATCTACTATGAGAGAGGCCGCTTCTGCAACTTCAGCATAAATGGAAAACTGCTGGCCCAAATGGAGGTCAACGATTCCACCCGGGTAAGGCTGTCAGTATGTAAACATACTGGGATATTACTGTGATACTGTGTTTTCTTTTTTTTTTTTTTTTAAATTACATATGAATGTTTTCTTTTTTTTCCCTCTCACCAGGCAATCCTGCTGAGTAGCGATGGACAGAACTTGGTGACAGGCGGTGATAATGGAGTTGTAGAGGTGTGGCAGGCATGCGACTTCAAACAGCTTTACATCTATCCAGGCTGTGACGCCGGCATCCGTGCCATGGACCTCTCACATGACCAGAGGTAAAACAGACAGGGTCCCACTGTGACAGATAGAAATAGATGTAGGAGGTGTGGTGATTTAGAAGAAAGCAGACAAATTCAGAGCTCTGTTTTCCTGAGGTCTAATGGTGTTGAGGAAACTGGGTCACCTAAAAGGGGACAGCAGAGGATAATAAATGTGATGAGTAATGAGGCAGTTTTTTTACCCAAAACTCGGATGATGTTCTAGGCACCAAGGAAATGTGTAATGATCCTCTGCAACACTATGAATATGAATAATTTTATGTTTCTAGTTTGCAGATGTGACTTTTAGTGTGCTCTACCCTCAGGACTTTAATCACTGGCATGGCATCTGGCAGCATTGTGGCGTTCAACATAGACTTCAACCGCTGGCACTATGAACACCAGAACAGGTACTGAGGTGGACAGCATGGGGAAGAGGAAGATGGAGAGGAGAAAAGAACAAGAAGGGGATGAGATGATGTATTCTGCTGTGTATCTGCAACACGGGGGAAAACTACAGGTACTGAGAAGAAGGAAAAACAAGTACCGAACCTTAGGCTCTATTCCCTTTAGAAGTTTACTTGATCTGAGGATATGGCCGTGCCGGTGGAAATAACCTCCTCTGTGCATACGTGTGTAACCACAGACACATAATACCCTGAAGATACACACCAAAACCTGCTAATGAAATAGACAAGACTGCAGAAGGGGGAAAAAAGAGCAAGTCAAGCAGACCTTGTAGAGGTCAGTCATACCCGTACCACTCACAGGACTGGTGCAGTTGCTGTTCCTGGTACGCTTAATGCTTCACAGACAAATATCCTGAGTTCTCTTTATTGTTTTCTCGCTTTACAGTTTTGTTTTATACTTTACATTTGAGGGGAGCTCAGTCTTGGAATTATTTGGGTGGACTCTAAATTAAGACTCCTTCAATGTGTTTAAACTGATTAGAAATGGTCCGAAATGATCCAGCCCCACCCAGTATTTCAACACCGGTGCTATTGGCTTGATCTTAAATTCCTCCTTGAAAAATTGCCTGGGTTTATAATTTCTTCTTTCTCCTTTTTTTTTTTTTTACTTTAACTGTTTAAATTTTATTTTATAAGATTTTTTGTTTGTTTGTTTTTCTTTCACCTGCAGCAGGGTTAAATCTGATTTCTATGTAAATAAGGCTCTGCTTCCTTCAGAGTCTACACTTGTTCTTTCACTACACAAACAGTGCTTATCACCTTTAATTTATTATGACTTGCTATATGTAAAATATTGTGTAATAATTATTGTAATGTTGACAAAACTGATGGTAATAACAGCGGTGTCAAGGATGGTGAGCGTATTGCTGGAGATGATAATGATGATCTTGCCAGTGCCACCAGGGATGACAACCACAAGACTGACATGATTTCCTTTGTATATTTAGTGATTGTTTTGTCAAATATGTACATAGAGTCTTGGTTCAGGCTTGGTTGGAGACATAATCAGCTGAATAAGACTGAATTGCAAAGGAAACCTTCACATACCCACATTTGTTGATTATTTAAAAAAGAGAATCAAATCAAGGTAAAAGTTTGTTTTGTATTGCACTTTGCACCAATCACATATCTTTATTTATTAGCTTGGTTCTTTCTGGTCGGCTGCCATTTCATTTAGATCCATTTTACCTACTGGATTATTTGTGCATTGATGTTTGTATTTAAAACATGAGCTCATGTGTGATTATTAAGTTTTACAACCTCACCGTTGTAAGCAATATCATGATTCTGTAGCTGATAGACGTGGGAAGGAAGGAGGAGGCGGGATGAAATGTGAGATGTACTGTATGTGTGAAGCCATCTGGATCAAATGCGCACATGCACATACTCTATCGACAGGTTCAACTTACGTATCCAAAAAAAAGGTTAAATATTTTTGGATCTATGAAACCCTAAAAACTATTGTATTCATGTTTTATTGCAAAGATGTAAAATATGACATGTGTGAGTTGAAAAAAATCATAAGAAAAATAAAATATGCAAAGAATTTGATGACTTTTCATTGATCACATTGTGTGTGACTGAAGGTTTCTTTATTGCTTCATGACATTCAAGGGCATCCGACCGTAACATTTATGATGCATGAGTTCAAAATGAATCTAAGATGATTTCAACACATGTAATAAGTTACACTTTAAGGTTGTAGGGTCACCTCTCATAAAATCCCATTAAACGAGACAAGTAACTCAAAGCCACTCCTGTGGAGCAGTGTCACAGTGTGCAAATTTAATTTACCACGGGTGGATTTAGTCAGTTGTTGCTGTGGATTTGTTCTACTAAGGTTCTGGGAGTTTCAGTTAAATTACTTTACACAGCCGACCTAAAAAGAGAAGTATTGTCATTACAAGAATTTTTAAAAAATGTATATTCAACGTTTAAGAGGAAAAAAATCATTAATGTCACAAGTTACATAGTACAAGTAAATAGTACAAGGTAAGGTAACGTCACTCAAGTTGGAGATGAAAATATTTTTAATATACTTTGTATCTTCATTAATTATCTCTCAAATTCAACTGACAAAATAACATTTAGGATGATTAAGACAAATATCTGCAACCTCTCCAGATTAAAGTAGTGATTTTACTTCTTGGTTAATTTGTTTTAACAGCTGTTTTAAACCTTGATTTTCTCTTAAACCAAAAGAACACAATAACCTCCTAACTGGCATGAAGCGTTTTTTAATTGTGTGCCTTTATTTTTCTGAACAGTATAGTTGGGATTTGATATAATATGTGAGGACAGTGATGACCAACTCCTAGTTTTTGACAATCATCACTACTTTCTGAGCTTACAGTGTTGGTTGCCATTGAATTTGATTAAAAAAAACAAAAAAAAACAAAGATGTATGAACCAATCTTTAAATAATTTTTGTTGCCGTGTCATAGAAACTGCATCTCACATTATTAAAACAAAAGTACATGTTTTGTGCAGAAACAACCATTTCTGTAGCTTAACTCTGGAATACACATGACGCTGACAGCTGCACAGTGCTCTCGTTCTCGTTTGAGCTGACAGGCAAGAGAGGGTAATCCGTTCCGGTGGTAGGCCTGTCTTTCACAACCAGAATTTCATCTTGTAGTTTGTGACAGTTTTGACCTGGGTTCTTGAGCTGCAGTCAGAGGCTTTCTGTCTGTCGAAAGTCTACCACCTTCATTTCTTTCTCTCTTTCACATCCACACCACCATGTCTATCATCTCCTCCGTGCAACCTTCTTGCCACACAACCTGGGGGATCATGAACTAGTTTGGCATTTTTCAACGTATTATAGCCTTTGTTATGGTTTTAAAAAAATGAGTTACAGCATGCTAAAATCATCCTGAACATCTAAGACACCAGTATACATTTCTGTACAAGATAATGGACTTTATTCTTATTTAATGCAGATTTTGCAGTGTAGTCTAGAGACATTGTGGAACATGCTGTACAAAGCTTCACTTCGAAACAATCTTATTTGCTCTACAGTAAATATGACAAGTACAGTACAAGAAATTACTTTTACAAAAAAGGAGGAAGGAGGATAATAGTTCGTCAGTATGCTTTTTCCTGCAGATGGAAGGCAGTTTCACAGGTTCATTTGTCAGTTGTCTGCTGAAATGTGTCTCAGAAGTGTTCAGTCACCCCTTAATACCCTTTTCTCACAATGTGAGCTATACATCCCCTGTGCCACCTGACCCACTGGATCACCTGGAACAGAATATGCATGCATGAAGTGTAAAGTCCCGCTGTCAGTTCCTTCCTGGCTGGTGGTGTATGTTAATATGTCACAGTGATGTGGGGCTGGGCCTATGTGCATGCTTGCTTGTTATTTGCATGTAAGCATGCATGCTAGAGTAAACACACATGACCATATGTGTGCGTGTGTCATCCCACCCATCTCCCTCAGGTGGACAACGAAGAGATGGTGGACCTCTGAGATGAGATGCTACAGATTTCCATGTTGGTGAAGGAGCTCCCTCCCTCACTGCTGCAGTCTGGGACAGAGGAGGAGGAGGAGATGATGTTCTTCAGCCTGTGGAGGGAGATGATGAGCAGCGTCAACAGGAACACCAGCAGGCCGAGGAAAAGCCACACATAAACATAAACGTTGCCAGGACGTCCTGGTGATGAGGCAGCTGCAGACGTAGAGGCAGAGGTTGGGGAGAAACGGAGGAAGGTTCCATTGTCTATTGGAGAGATTCCAGTCTCATTGTGGTCCACCAACGGGACATCCATCCCTGACATCCTGGCTGACGTTCTGCATTGATTTCCAGGAGGAAAAAAAAAGAGTGAGATTTATTGTAAAACAACAGAAACACACTTCTGCATTTATTATTTAAATGACCAGCAGGACAAATTTGTCTTTTGCCCAGTGGAGCTGCCAGGACAGTTCACTGCAGCAGGTGCTTGCTGACACAGCTTTCAAATATATTCATAGGAAACTTCAAAAAAACTTTGGCTGATACTAAAAGAAAGACAGAGAGCACTTCTCCAGGTCTGAGTCAAGGCCAGCAGTTTACTACAAGAGCCCAGATTCAGAACATGCTTCTATGAAATGACAATTGCAAATAATAGTTATTGATTTTGCCATTTTTTCACACCCAGTGGGAAGCTAAGGTCATTATGAACCCCCAAATTGACTCACACACCCAAAACAGAAAACAGAAACAGAACAGTTAACAGAAAACTCTTTTATGACATTGCCTTAGCTGGTTTTGGGGCTGAGGTGATTTTACATTATACATAAATAACTATATAAGTAACTAACTATACTGACCAGACTGTAAAGCATAGTAACAGCAGGGGGAGTGCTTGTCTCACTGAATCCTTGTCAGGTTCATTGCCAGGAGCTGTGTCTGCTCCTAAATGAAGGCATCCTTATCTGATGAAATTAAACTCCACATAATCAGCTTTCATAAAGACAGCCGAGAGCCAGCCCTCCTCCACTCTATGTTAATGCTGCTAATAGTGTTCCACTGCAAATTATTGCATGGCACCAACCTGACTAGAAGATGTGCCTGAGCATTGTGATGTAGAAATGTTCACAATCTTTGCTTTGGTGAGCCACAGAAGGAAAGAGGCTCTTTTGTATTTGGGTTGTGTCTTGACTTGATCTATGACAAAGCAAAAAGACACTTCAAAGAGCAGAATAATTGACCATGACCAAAATGAAAGCAAGAGGTCAGCACACACTCTTTTCATCACCCAGTAGTGTGTGTTCATTTCTCTCTCATTCCTGTCTTATCTGACAGCTCTCCCCTTCTTCCTCTCCCCCTCATGGTTATGTATTTCACCATACAGCATATGTGTGCATGGCCACTTGTGTTACATTCAGAGTGGAGGAAACTATTTTCATTGTGACATTGTGAAAAGCAGAACTGTACAGAGTGAAGTTTAGGTTTAGAAAACAAAAATCTGGAAATTGGCTTTTTTATCCGCTGTGCCAGTGACTGTTTACTATGTATGTCTATGAACAAAAAATTGAATTAAATTCAATAAAAGTAAAAAAGTATAAGAGGGAGGGGTTATTTGATATCGCGAGATTGGACGGTTTTTTGGGCGCGCTGTAAAAATTTGAGCTAGTTAGTTTTTGCAGTTTTTTACCTAGCTAAAATAATCCAGGCTAGTGTAATGCATTTATAAGGTAAATAAAAACTGTGAAAGTGACAGATACAATGCAAGGTGGTATTGAAATAACAGACAATAAGTTATTGTTGTCCGGGCCAACTGTAACAGTGGCAGTGATGAACATCTTGTGGAGGCCATCAAGGTAGGCAACTTTAAAACTACAAACGCCAGATTACGACAATTTGTGTTAAAACTGGAGTCTGAACATAGACATGATACACGTATTTCCCGATTCTGTCACTTTACGAGGGTGTCGTTATATCCGATATTCGTTGCCAATAAACCTCAACAAATGGTTAAAGAACGACATCCCTAGTGTGTGCAGAACCTGCCTGAGAATAATTAGGTTTTTAGGTTTTCTCCAGTATCAAAGTGAGTCATTGACACTTGGTGTTACATACGGTGGTGTTCAGGAACAGCTAGTGGTAAATTCGGCGTACATAATTTGCCAAACTGTAAAAAAATATAAGTTAAAACAAGGGTTAGGTTTTGACCACCACAAAACTCACTACATACATAGCAGCACTTTTAAAAGTTTAGCTAGTTAGCCTGCGTTTTGTAACTTGTAATATCCGACAATAAACAGTGTTTCTGGGTGTACTACAGTGGGGTTATTGTGTGAAAATACAGTGTAAACTTTTGTACACACTTTAGGTTATTGTTTAGGTCGGTAATAATACTGTTAATTTAAGTTTTCTTGCACGACAGGGATATTTGTTGAAAACTGTAGCAACGTGTTAATTGACATTTGGTAAAACTTTATTTTCTTTGATGTCATTTTATAGTTTTTTTTTTCATTTTATGGTGTATATGGTGTGTTAAATTCAAGAACAATGGTTTTAGACGGGCATAACAAAACGTTTCATATTCCTCTACTTAGTTACATCACTTTTGAAGTAAAGTCAGCAACTCTGTTCCCAAACTCCTTTCTGTTCTTTTTATTTGCTCCCTTTTATTCTCTTTGCCTTCTCTCTGCTTCTCTCTGTCTGGATGGTAAAGTTGACAAGATCTCTGTTCTCTTTAATTTAGCCCACTGTACCTTCAGGGAGATACGCAGCATAATGAGTAAGGCCGTATTCTCTGTCTGTGATTGCATGGTCTCTTGCCTCAGCTCTGTTTTCTTTATCAAGTACTCCCAGTGGTCTTACCAGTGGAATGAAAAACTGTCCTGCCACTTTTGTTAACTTCTGTGGCCTCCTACTCTCCTGCAACTTTTCAGAGTTGAAGTATTGATGGTAGCTCAGCACAGACAATACCCTTCCCTCCCGCTGCTGCCTGATGGCAATTTATCTTTTTTATGTTCTGTGTTGTCACTGACATCATAGCTTTTGTTCAGTAAAGTGATTTTTTTTTTTTTTTTTTTGTTTCAAATTGCTCATGTACTTTTAGCTCAAAATGTGTCAGGAATGTTACATTGAACTCCCCCCTTCTAGCTCCTTGTACATATCTCTGCCTTAATTTATTGTGCTCTTCTAATTCTGTCCAGTGTCCTTCTCCTGTCTTTCCCTCCTACTCTTACCTGCTCTGTATATGTTCCTGTGATTAATGATGTTTTGAAATCTGTGACGAAGCTTGTTCATTGTGAGCCGAAGTGGCTGATAATTGTGCCTAATGATGCTTTTTGTATCCAGGCAACAAGGTATGTTCAGTTCTTTTTCAAGCTGATCTACTTTAAGAGGGCAGGCCATGCAGGCCCGCTGAGGCTGAAGAGGTCAGACATACATGTGCGCACACATACTCCCGCCTACATAAATTAAATACCAGTAGTTATTTTCTTTAGCAGTAGCAGTAAGCGTACTACAGAGAACACAAAGGGTTAATGGGCTTGGGACAGTGATAAATCCTGAGGAATAATATTAAATGTTTTGATATTTTTCATGAATTAGGCAGAATGACGTGTTGGATCTGTGTAGTTTATTCTTCTCTAAATGGTCAGGAATCTTCTCTATGTATTTCCTTCCAAGCAACTCTGACACATGTCCGCTCTCTTATTTGCTTCATCTTAAAGTGTAACTTTTAAAAAAATACAAAAACTGTGTTTGACTACCCTCTCTCTTGTTTAAAGTTTCAGGTCTGATTCACCCCTGAGCACATTCAGCATCACACTCGGGGTACTGACATTCCCTGGAGTACACGTCTACATTAGTGCAGTTAGGTGAGAGGTGAAACCCCTGAAGGTCAGCAAAAATAAGAATTTGAGTGAGTCCCCTTTAAATGATCTTTGTTTGACTCCTCCTCAAGATGTCATTTTCTGGCTGCTGTTTGCTGTTTCTCGCTCAATTTAGTCTTCATCCAGTTCTTTGGTCAGCTGTGCCAGCATTTAGCTAATAGTGTTCTCTTCTGAGTCTGTGCCTCCTTTTTTATCACTCCCCCACTGAGCTGTAATCTTATTTGTTCTTGAGTCTGTGTAACAAAAGCCTGGCTTAACTTTAGCTGTTGCTGAAGTTGCTGTTTTAGTTCTTTGAGACCTTGCATCCTCTTGAACAGCTCAAAAAACATGTGTTTTAGCTGCTTGATGAGAACTGCTTATCAACATAAACATGTCAAGCCCAGTTTGTAGCATTAGAAATGATTACTACTTATTACATATTAGGTGTTTTTGAATTCCTTTTAAAAAAATGCATGCATGTAACGAAAATGGCTCTAAGGGCCTCCAATTTCTTTTAAACATCAGCAGATAATATAGTTGTCAGGGTTGAATAGACACCATGTACAGTGGCTATGTGCTATCCTCACTGCTCTTCTGTGTTACTCTGAAGAGATTTGGTATTTTGAAAACATGAATGGCTTCTCCGACTGCTGGTCCAGGAAAATAGAAGCTGGCTGTAGCTGCTTGTGTGAGAGGCAAGGGCAGTGACCTCACTAGTTTCAGGAGATTTGTCAAGATCAAACATCACTAGAACTGAAGGTTGTTTGACTTCCATCCATGTCCTTTTTTAACAACCTTCCCACTCAGGGGCCCTTTAAAGCTCAGGAATGTTAAGGCTGTTCTGCTTTGAAGTCCTCCCATGTTTCCCAGCCCGGACATCATCAATGGGTTCTTGCAGTAGATCTCTGCCTTTTCACTCTGTCACCATTGCCCTCCCAGCTACGTCAAGAGCTTTTAATATATTCTCAATAGCCTTGGCTATCTCTGCTTCACACTCTTCAAACTAGGCTGCCTTGAGCAAATTTCTCTTCATAAGTTTCATAGCTTTCTTCTCTCTTTTCTAGCTTTGCTTGTTCAGTCTTGGTGCAAGCACATGTTCTGAGCACCAGACTGTATCTGTTGACAATGAGCTTTGACTCCCAAAGCTTCCTCTTGTCCTGATAAAACTCTGTTGGTAGAATATCTTCAGCCAATCTCCTCCTGAGACATTGTGGTGCGTATCTCCCAGTGCTCCACTTTCTCAATCTGTTCCTCGCCCTCATTTCCGCCTTCATTTTGTCATCATAGCCTTACAATCCTCACTATCACTGCTCTATGAATATTCTCATAATTAGTTTATTATGTCCTGGCTGCATAAATATGTGCTCTTGGAGTCCTCTTTTATTATATCATTTTGTTGCTTTTAAAGATTCATATGAGTCTAGTTTATATTCTTAGAAAACATAGAACTTTTGCCTAAGGCTTTTTTTGTATTCACAAAGGGTTGTCCTTTAAGGGCCATAAATAACATAAACCAACGCACTGTCTAGTGTTTCTAATTAAGTCTTGTGCAACCTTGAGGCAGAAAATATCCTTGGACATTACTGGAATTTTTACAGTCCATCCATGCAGCATTAGCAAATATTTACTAAAATCCAAACTTCCCAACAGAGACACCTTCTGTTGTCTGTTCTGGTATAAGCTCTTTGCTTCATGAATAATGGACAAGATCCATGTGTGGCAAAATGTCATGACATTTGAGCCGTGTGTGTGTGTGCGCGTGCATACTTTCTCATCAGTATTCGTACCACATTCCTGAACAAACAAAGACGAGCTGAGCCAATAGCAGAGGTACCAGGGATACTCTTTCAACATGCACAGACATATGTGTAAAAAGCAGATTTTTACAGACATACATGCATACATACACACAAATTTCCATTTCGCTCAGCATCATTACATTGACTTTCATTCATTTCCTGGAGACTTGCCATAATCTTACCCGTAACCACTACCGGCCTAACACTATCCTTAACCTTAACCCTAACTTTAAAACAATTTGTCTCTTTTAAAATGCAGTGCTTTCAGTCTCCACAGTCTAGGAAAAACAAGCACACACACACCCATGTATACACAGCTTCAAATCAAACAACAGATTGCCAGGAGAGAGGAGTAGCGTGAATTTTAAACATGTTAAGTTCCTCATATTATGAGCCTGATCAGCTGAAAACAGACCCGCGGCTCAACCACATAAATTAGAAATCAGCCCTATATACCACAGATAACCCACGCAGAGCGTGATGAAAGCCGAAGAAAGTGATGTGTTTCAGTCAAAAGGTCTCAACTATTTTCCCACCATCAATTTCTCTCCAGGTTAGATTGTTTCAGTGTTTACTTTAAAAAGATGTTCCTTTAAAAGACTGTGTACTTTTATAAATACAAGTAATGCAAGCCATTAAATGATGGACACATCTCCAAATTTAGAAAAAAATGAATTTGAATGAGTTCACAGAACAATAAACTTATGTTTTTATTCATTGCCTTTACATTTGAATGACAAAATCTAACTGGCACCTGATTGCACTCGAGGCAGCACCAGGGGTCGAGTACGGCTCAACTGTTACCGACATGAAAGTAAAGATTTCAAACAACATAACTGAAATGAGATCCAAAAGGTGCTCCAAAGGTTTATTAAAACAGATGTAAAAGTAACATGAATTAAAACCTTAACAGATGAGAAATGGTGATCATTATGAACAGGAAGTATTGGCCGGTGTTGATAATGAGCTCTTTTGCTTTGATGTCTGAGTATTTGTGTGTGTGTCTGTGTGCCTTAGTTTATCCCTGTGGCGAAGTGTATTTTTACACCTCGTTCTCATAGCTAGTAATTACTCCTGATAATTCTGAGCTCAGTTGCCGATAAATTTGATATTGACTCTGTGTGCAGCAATTTGTTAGTCTGCGTTTATTATGAAGAACGTGGTGATGCATGGCCATTCATCATTTTAAGCACAAACAAACCCTTCTTGTTCTCATTGCCTTGAAAGGACACTCTCAACGTCCTCTTCCTTTTTCTTTCAGTTTGGGGTCACAATTGCTCCACTCTTCAGTAAATCTGTCCCTCTTTTTCTCAGCTGCCACATAGGAAGCCCTGTTCATTTTTTAAAATTACTGAATGACTGAATATATGAAATCTTCCCACCACCTTTTTTATGTGATTCTGTAACTAAAACTACTGACAAGTCTCTGAACATTTATATTTTTGTCCTCCGTCATTTTAGTATTAGTTTCCTGTTACTGTATGTCCTTTCCATTGCTGTGCCAGTGCATTTTCTCACTGCTGCTATGCAGTCAGTGAAAAACCTCTGAATAAAGTTACCAGCAGCTGAAAGGAGACAGGTACATTTGAGGTGAATAATGCCTTTTTGTATTCAGCAGGAATTCCCTCTTACAGATCAAATTAATGCAGTCTCTGCTCTGTCTCCCTCCTAAAACCAAATTTGAAACATTTCATCAAAAAAGCAGCCCCAGTCATCAGTAACATACATGAAATTGGTGCAAAAAAGGAATGGTTACAGACCGTCTTATGTGTGAGGGAGCTGTTCCTCGCCTGTGTTCACATCGTGGAGAAATCCATCCCGTTGTGTTTGGTCTTTCAGCCGAGCAAACCAGATCTGCTGCCCCTGAGATCTTTTCTATGAGCCTATCCGCGCTCTCCCTCCCCCTCCCTCTCGCTCTCTGTGTCATTCAGCGTGACACACACAGTCAGACACGCAAAACAGGCACTACAGCTGGAGTAGACGCTGTCAGATGTGGACCCTCTCTCTCAATGGACTCATGTACAAAAGGGAGCACACATACGAGGCCTGTAAATGGTAAACTGTAACTAATGAATGACAGTGATCTTTTCTTTCTTTTTGTGGTGAAGAGGAATAAAGAGGTGGCAGTGTTCACTCTAATGTGCTCCATTTCTTACTTTTCTCTCACCTTTCAGTACTGATCACATGAACAAGTATAAATGTTTTATACTCATTCAGCAGTAATTAGGAAACATGGGCAGATGGGGAAAAGCTAGCATACAGTCAAATAAGTGGTTTGATAAATTGAGAAAATCAATATTTTTAATTACATATCCATCCTCTCTCACACAATCAAGCCTTTATTTTGGTTTTCATCCATTTGTGGCCTTGCTCCCTGCTCTCAGCAAACTACGTCAGTAGTCAGTATCCAGCAGAGAGCAATAGCCGGTTTCTATTGTGCTGGCAGACTATAAACCGTTCAGATGAGCCCCCAAACTGGCAGATGAGTAAGCACTGCCCAACAAGAAACAAAGAGCCTTTAACACAAATTCTTAGTGCTGCTCTCAAACCTTTCCTTCATCTTCATCTTTTATTTAGTCTTTTCCTTTCCCTCTCTGTCTGTTCGTCTGATCCCCCACTAGACAGTGTTGCTGTATGTCAAGATTTAAGCACCTGTGTCTCTTAACTTTTCCAAAACACCTATTTTTGGACAAGAATAATCAATTAATATAATAAAGATCATTATGTTCTCAAAGAGATTTTGTGAACGAAATGCTGAAAATAACTCAAAATTATGTACTTTATGTACATTAAAGGATCAGTTCACCCAAATGATACTTTTATCACTTTTAGTGACAGGCACTTTTATTCTATCTCATTCACCTTTAGAGGTATTAAAGTTGTGAATTTATCTGTACAGATTTTAAAGTAGGCATCTAGTTTTTTTTTTTTTTTTCCACACCAATACAATGAAGGTGGAATTTTTTTGTGGTTCTGGCAGCTTCTTTTACACTTAAACAAGCTCTTGGGCACAGTGGTGCTTTAAGCTGAATGCTAATGTCCTCACCGTGATGTCACTAGCACGCTGATGTTGTGCAGGAGCAGTGTTTACCCGTTCACCATCTTAGCTTTGTGTGTTAGCATGCCAACATGGTAACAGTTGAAGGGGATAAAAATGGGGTCTGTTTTGAAGGTGTTTGGTCATGAATCAAAGCAAAGGACTAATCTGACCAGATGGTGGCACTAGATGAAAGTTAATAGAGCCATGAATGACTGTCTGTACATTTAGGTGTTGAGGAAGTTTGCCTGTCTGGGCAGTTTTAATAAGAAAACAGCAGACAGGACATATTAACATGTCCAGCAGCAACAGCTTCTTTCAGGTTTTGCAACATGTATTAAAAGTGTGTTGACAATTCCTGCCTGATGGCAACACTGAAGGGACACAGCACCTTATAACTACAGAAGAACATAATAGGACCATCCCTTACATTTGTGTGAACAAGCTACACAATCTATATTGAATACTTTTTTTTTTTAAGAGAATGGTTCTGGTTGAGAAAACATTACTTTACTTTGATGGCAAAAAAGATTGTATGAATCAGTGGCTCCTTTTTGAAAGAAGAGCTTTTTAATAAGGTTCAGACGCTGTTGCTCTGAAATACATATGTGCATGACTCTGAATCTCATTTAGGAGCTTGTTAGCACCTTAATGGTATTCATGAAGGTGTTAATTGTGTGGCAGATGACGCCTGTCTCTGCTCTGTGAAGGGGAAAAGGCACCTCCTCCTCCACAGCTGCCTCTGTCTTGTGCCATCTGCCCACTGACATGGGAACCAGAGGGGAATAGCAGCATTGGAGAACTGAGAGAGTGCAGATGAGAGGAAGATGACTTTATTTCACATCCAAATCTAACATTTACGAACGTTAGATGGCTGGTATTTCTGTGTGCTTCAGACAGAAATTTGACAGCTATGTGAAGAGTTCTGGGATTCATCTGACGAGCATCCATTTGTGAATATGTTCTTAATCTGAACCAACCGAAAAAAAGAAAATGTTGATAAATAATTGAATGATCCTGCTGGCACTTTCAATGCTGACAATGTTCTTGGTGTTGAGAAAGAAACCAGGGCCAGAGGAAATGAACATCACATTTAACTATTCTAATAATTATTTCCCCTAACCTCCAATATACTAATCACACTCTGCAAGACCTTTTTTTTTTAAACCAATGACAGGGAGTCATTATACACATAATACCTTTTTTTTGTTGTTGTTTTTTTTTTTTTCTTTTTCTAAAAAGAGGATAGGTTTGGCAAAGCAAATTAAGGCTTGTCTGTGTGAAAACTCAAGTATTATGTGCTTTTGTGTTGTGTGTTTATGTATGTGTGTGTATGTGAGAGAGGACTGAAGGATGGAGATAAGAGCTTTGGCCTCAGCTGGCTTTTGTCACTAATCCCGGAAGGCAAAGAAGTGGCCACTGAGTCCGTGTCATTCCCTGATATTCCAGCCTGTTCTGACTCTGTGCCATCCTAGTGCTGCCCTTGTGAGGACACCAGTCTCTACACTGCATTTTAATGAGGGGAAGATATGCAGCAAAAAAGGGGTGGGAGCTGCATTTGGGAACTATTTTGGGCTAAAGTGTCTGTGTATGTTTGGAGATTTGACAAGCTACTTCTGCTAAACTGATGGGAGCATCTTTAAACTCTGAAATGAGAGACAGGAATATATCAAAATATTAGTTGAAAATATGTTAGAAGTTCAGTGTATTTTGGGTGCAGCAGATATGCTTTACATCTTTAGAAATCTGAAAGGGTTTTCAAAGCTTGAGAGGCTCACAAAAGCAAAATTTAAGACTAATGAGTGCAGGAAAGGTTTTTAACTTGTGTTCTACCAATTGCAGGTAAAAGTATCTTTGTATCCATCATCTCAGAGACAGAATGTAATAATTTTGTTTTTTTTTTTGCACCTCCATGATATTGCACAGTTATTTGTTGATGTTCAGTGTTCTGAAGGTTCTGGAGAGCAGACATTAGCCAATAAATATGTGTTACTCTGAGTTTTTCATCCCTCGCAGTGTCATACCAATCAAAATGATCTCCACAGATCTGATGGCATGGAGCAGAGAGAACATCCTCACACATACGCTCACAGGACAGCAGCCTGACAGGCGAGTACTTGTCCAGAATAACAATGAGAGAGATGACAATGTGATATCGGCACTGTAAGATATCCCCCACAAGCAGAGAAACAAAAATGACAGGATCCACCTACAAAAAACATGTCTGTTGAAGAAACCCAAACTGGACTAAAGCCTTTGGAAAACACCATTCTACTAAAACCATGAGCACTAATATTCTTGTTAATTTTGCCCTATCCCTCTGAAGAGTGCACTCTAAATTCATGAAAAAGGAGAAGAAAGGAAAAAAATATCTGGCTCATTTGAATATATGAATAATTTAGTGCACCAAAAGATTTGGGACTCTTAAATTGCAAATAAAAAAAAAAAGTCCTTACTCTTCAGACATTCATAATTCATACGTTCTATGGCTCAGGATGGAAAGACCAGTAGCTATTTGATGAACAAGTTAGTCATGTAAGGTATAGTGAATGCATGTTGTCAGTACAATGTCTGAATCATTTTCATGTCCTTTTACCTTTCGGTTAGAGAACATCAAATGGATGACTTCTACTCTCTCTCTTTCAATGGCTTCCTCTCTGAATCACTCATTAATAGAAAAAAACCTTAAACTTTCATAAAAGGTTTGTGCCGTTATTGCAACAATTGCATATTCAATAAAGTGTTGCCCTCAGGTTACTGATTGGATAAACACTGTGCGTATATTTGTGTGTTGTGGCATTCTGGTTTTAAGCAGCGTGATTATTCTGCCATCATAAGAAATGGACAATAAGAGTGTTTCAGTCAACACCGGCTCTCAGAGCTGATTTTGTTTTCATGCCCCTGGCTCATTACGGTGATTAAAGAAAAAGATTGGTGCCAATGTTTCACATCATATTGCTCAAAAAAACAAAAAACATTTGATCCATCTGAAGATCAGTACATAAAGCATCACTGCGTGACCTTCAGAAAGGATTATTTTGAACATCTAATATTTGACAGCATTTTGATGTTTATTAGTTCTGTATTTTAGCATTTTTCTTGACTGACACCAGTGCAGTTTGTCCCTGATGAGTTGGTACTGTTAGTTGTCCCATATACCTTTTAATATTTAAGTTCTGAAGGGCAGACAGCCCTCATTCAGAGCTAATTAATGCTCTTAATTGCCTTTAAACTCAACATGACCTGTCTATGTAGTTGTGTTTCCAGTTCAAGTCCTTTTTCTTAGGGTGCATGCATTATTTTGTCTAGCCTGTGGACACGTGAAGAACGAATAATCATACAGTAGACTCCTGATTTTAGTTGCAGCCAGCCAGTAATCAGATTGTATCATGATGGTGTGTGTAAACTGTGAGCTGTCTTGATTCATTTCCCCAGTGTTTTATTAACCTAGCTGGGTGATTACTCACACTGACTTTAAGGTGTAATGTAAGTGGAGTGATAGAGAGTGGAGGATTGTGGGGAAAATTAAATACACTTAAAATAGTCATATGACGGAGGGCATCACACTGTAGTATCAGTAACCAGATGTTATAAAATAGCACAACTTCAAATGCTTGTTTGTCTATGAATCTTAAATTCAGATCCAATCTTGATCAGTTAAGCTGCTTATCTCCGTACCGAATGTGATGGGTAAACGCTACTTCAGCATGAATAAACTCAGAGGGTTTGGTTGCCTCTTTCTCTTTATCCTCCAGGTTAGTTGCCTATTTCACCTTTTTTTGTTTTTCTGAATTAACACTGGCAGAACTTTTTTTTTTTTTTGTGCTGAGTATCTGAGACAGTCTCAGCTATGATCCCTCCCAACAAGTATAACATCACTTGATGAGGGTTTTTTTGAGACATAAGACGTGGCCAGGGCAGCACAGAGGATGAGTGGTTAGCACTGTTGCCTCACAGCAAGAAGGTCCTGGGTTTGCAACCCGGCCTTTTTGTGTGGAGTTTGCATGTTCTCCCTGTGCTTGCGTGAGTTTACTCTGGGCACTCCGGTTTCCTCCCACAGTCCAAAAACATGCATATCAGGTTGATTGGTGACTCTAAATTGCCCATAGGAGTGAATGTGAGTGTGTGGTTGTTTGTCTCTATGTGGCCCTGTGATGGACTGGTGACCTGGCCAGGGTGTACCCCTGTCTTTCACCCAAAAGAGAGCTGGGATAGGCTCCAGCAGATCCCCGTGACCCTGTTTAAGGAGTAAGCTAGTATAGATAATGGATGGATGGATGGAAGATGTGGCCATGCTCAGCTGGGAGACTCTCTAGGATGGCACAGTATCTTAGAGGTGACAGTCAAATCAACAGCCCATCTAGCCCACGCCTGTCACCAGCAATACATCACACTAATGAAATGGCACCAGCCCAATGCTAACTGTCATAAGCAATCTTTGTCTGCTTAGTAACTGAATGGAAATGGGGAAGATGAATTAAAAGACAGAGGAAGACAAAGAGACTTTGTTTGAAGGAGGAGAGTAAATATGAAAATATACTAAAACAGTCCATGCAAAAAAGAGTGAAGGAGCCCTCCATCAAATACAAAAGTCAGGAAAGTATTAGGAATGGTGGTTGGCAGAAGGTTCAGTATGAGGCCTTGTGACCAAAAGGTTGCAAATTGGAAACCTTAATCCTCTTGCTTTACTGGAGCTGCTCATCCTCAGCAGCAGCAGCAACATGACAGGACTGCAGGTTAGACTGGGTCCTCTCAAGATCCCATACCTGCCTGTTTCATATACCTCCTCTAGTTCTTGCTGCGACTAAATAACAACTAACATAACAGGAGTTTAGCTGAAAAATGTTCATGTGATTTGTGAAATTACTTAAAACATGGCCAAAATATCTTAGGGTCAGTCATATATTTTTTTTCAAACATATTACTGATATGTTACGTCTTAGGCTTGTACCCTCATAATTAGACTGCATCTGGTTACATATCCTGACAGGCTCTAAAATGTGTGTGTCAAACATATGTCAAAAGTCTTCTTGAATTGAATACAAATGAAACTCATCAGGATGTTCAATCATCAGTGAAGAGAAATCCTGCCATCTGATGGACAATGGAAACACTTGCAAGCTGTTTACAGGTTAGTGTTCACTCGCAGAATAGATCTTTTTTAACTTTAACTTATTATTTACTTATTTAACTTTTTATCATTTGCATTAATTGGTTATTATCGTTTTGTGAGTTTCTTACCAATTTACATTGTTTTTAGTGGACTGTAGGTTTTTTTTTAAAGCACCTTAGTGCAGCAATTTACAACTGTTTTTTGATTATACAATCCAGTGTTGTATGATGACTGTATAGGTAAAACCTTTCTTTCTCTTGATATTTATTTTAACTAATGATGGACTAGTTTTGCAATATATTGTCTATTAAAATAGGTGTCACACCTTAGCTGGAGGACTAAAAAAAATGTGTGAGCAGGTCCATAGGTTGTGAGGACACACACCATTTGTGTGTTTAAAAAAAGAAAAGGAGGAACTGCAGTCAAGAGATTTGTGAGCATGAATAAATCACAGTAAAATCTATGTTGATCACGACAGCACTGCTTTGTTACTGGCATCAAGTACAAATCTCGGATACAAATCTTGGAGCAGCTCCCAGTGATGGAACGAGGGAAACAGTGACTGCTCTAGATTTGTGAGACAGACAGGACATGTATAAATACATACTGTAGCACTCTGCTAAAACAAGCTGTTTTGCCACTAGGAGGTGTGAGACATTTTGATGAGAACTAGAGGTGATGTGTTTCTAGCGCTGAGGTTATTAACAGAAATGATTCGTTTCTCTGTGTAGGTAGCTGTGTAAAATTAGCTGCTCATAGTATTTTGAAGTCCAGAGACTGACAAGACCATAAGATCCATTTTTACTGTCCATATTTCGGATCAAGCGTTTTTACATTTATTACCCCCAGAAAAGCCATGTTACCTGCCCCCATTTTTCATGAGCTGAACTCACAGCTCTAAGACTTTTTCTATGTACACAAAAGGCCTTTTTCTCTTTTATTGTGGCCAGCCTAAGACACACCTGTGCAATAATCATGTTGTCTAATCAGCATCCTGATATGCCACACCTGTGAGGTGGATGGATTATCTTGGAAAAGGAGAAGTGCTCACTAACACAGATTTGTGAACAATATTTGAGGGAAATAGGCCTTTTGTGTACATGGAAAAAGTCTGAGTTCAGCTCACGAAAAATGGGGGCAAAAACAAAAGTGTTGCATACATTTTGCAGTTAAAGTTAGTAAGTTAGTTTGTTTGTTTTTGAATAAATTCTAATTTATAAAATTTAGACTATATTTATTTTAAAAAGACGATCCATTGTTCCAGTTAAAAATCTGAGTATTAAAGTTTTAGGTTCAATTTTAATTAAATGAAATCCCTAAGGGGGTCTTGTAAACATTAGTTCTATAATCACAATAAGACCATTAATAGAATTAAAAAATATGGTAGGGATTAATTCATACTGACACTTCAAATAAAGCTTGATGTAATTCTTAAAGGGGACGTCAGGTAAAATGCAGTGGGGGAGGGGGGGATGTATGACGTAGGCTGTCAAGTGTTCCGCCCCGGTACGTGATTGGACGAAGAAACAGCTGATCGGTTAACAAGGCGACACCCTGCAGAAAATCGCTGGGCAAGCATCGCACACCCAGGGCTTTAGCGAGAGGTCGCTGTTTGCCTCCAGATTAGAAACTGTTAAAAAAGTTAGTTGTAATTACTCCTCTTAGGTCGTTAGTGGAATACACAGGTTTCTGGCCGAGTAACGGTAAGATGTTAACTATTCTGATCCTGAGTCTGCAGTGAGAACCAGATGGAAACCTGTGTCACATTTGAAGCTGACCAGGAACAATTGTTTATGTTTTGTGATGCCATAGTGAAGCTATGCACTTTTAGTTTGCAGGCTTGTTTTCTTTACGTGTGTGTGCGTGTGTGTGTGATTCATGAGATTTTACTAATTATTGTAACCATGGTAATGTTGCTTCTGCCACCTTCGCACCTGCGCGCAGGAGATTTGTGCACCACGTCTTTGTGATTTCACCAACTTCTTCAGTTTTCTTCTACTGCTACACTTTCTTTGATCGGGACACTTTAAAATGTTCCTTTAGTTTTTGTACAACTTTTATTTTTATTTTGTGCATTTTCTAAATGTAATTTTCAGTAAAAGTTGCCTAGTTTGTGTGATTTTTGTTTAGTTTTATGTGCTGAGCTGAAACTAATAATTAGTCGAGCTATTTTCATTTTTCAAGCAGATTTGCCAAACGCTGAAATGTGATGCCTTAATGCTCTCATTTGTCATATATGGCTTTGAATTCTGAAATGCGAACAAGCATTTTTTGTTTTTACCTTGTGCTCCTGGAAATATATAATGGGGGTTTTCATAAAACAGTCTATTACTTTTTGATGCTGTACTGTAGTCAGGGAGGCCATAAACTAATCACTTTAACACTGGCATATATCCTGATGCTGACTCAAGCTGTTTAATTTGAGCAGTTTTTGAGACCCTTAGAGTTAAAACAATCTAGTTTTTCAAAATAAAAACAGGTATGTGTACCTGCAGGTATGTTTTTAATATATTTTTAATAATGTTACAACCCTTTAAATTTATCCTGCATTGCTGCTGGGTTTTTGCCTTCCCTAATAACAAGCCAGCTGTATAGGACATACTGTGCATACGGTTTAGGGGACTGACAAGCTTTGCAAATGGAACATAACACGGTTTGTTGTGTTTAGGTGCATATGTAATGATTTTATGTATTTCAAAAGAAAATTTTGTGTTTCTCTTGTTTTTACTTTCCTTTTTACCATTTTGGGCACTTTTTTTTTTTTTTTAAACGTTCCTGATTTCCTTTTTTATAAGATGAGCTTCAGCACAAACGCCCACTGTGGCAATCACACTACAAAAGAAAATATTCCCCCATCAAGCAAAATAGACTCATCTCAGGTCCAGCGGGCCAAGCAACGGACAGTACTCGGTGTCTTGTCAGAAAATGAGCAGCGTGGTCAGTCCCTCAGCCAGGTAAGTGTAGCAGCCAGAGTGGAGGAGGGCATTAAATGTTAATGATTTTGAATGTCACTTCTCCTCACTGAACATGCACATTTCAGCTTAGTGTGCCAATCATGTTGACTCATTTGTTTCCACAGGGGAGCCAATTTTCCAAACATAGTACCGTCTCGGACAGCTCTCAGCTCAACTCTCTTGACTGTGCCTCCAGTTCCAGCTATGATGTGTATGTTGAAGAGGCTTGTGAAGTTGTTCTTGCAGCATCTGGTAAAGAAGTGTGTTCAGACAGCTATTACCTAGATACCAAACCTGGTGCCCTACAAAATGAAGATTTGAGACTCCTGCTGGAGTTGAGCTCCAGTGAGTTTACCACAGTACAAAACATATTGCCATGTAAAACTCTTTTTTAAAATTTTTTATTTTTTTTTTTCCTTGTCCTTTCTTGTTATAGATGATAACTTCTGTTCACTCTTTCAGGTTCTTGTCAAGATGCTTCTATGCAGTCTGAACCAGGTGAATGTCAGATGTCAGAGAAGATGCTGTGCATGTCGGACTATGCAGAGGACATTTACCAGCACCTGAGGGAGAGTGAAGTGCGAAATTACCTGAATTATCAGCATTGAATTATTTCTGTCATGTTACTTTTCATGGTCAACATCATTGCACAACAGCTATGGGGTATTGTGCCTCACTTCATTGCAAATGCTTTATGATAACAGCTTTTTTTTTTAATAATGCCAGAAGACGTTCAGCCCAAGGCCAGGCTACTTGGAAAAACATCCAGAGATCACCGGTGGCATGCGTGTCATACTGGTGGACTGGCTGGTGGAAGTTGTTGAGGAGTATAAGCTCCGTTCAGAAACGCTGCACCTTGCTGTCAACTATTTGGACCGCTTTCTCTCCTGCACAGCATATTTGAAACGAGACAAGCTGCAGCTGGTAGGAACAGCTGCATTGCTGATTGCTGCGTAAGCACCTGTTTCTGTTTCTCATTCACACTTTTCCTGCCCGGTCGTTGATTTGTCTCAATCATTTTGTGGCTACAGTAAGAGTCTGTCTTATGGAGGAGCACCAAATCAATGACTGACCACAGCTTACAACCTGATATCTCTCCTCTTGTAGAAAATATGAGGAGATCTTCCCTCCTGAGCTGAATGAGTTTGCGTATATCACAGACAACACCTATACTAAAAAACAGCTGGTTCAAATGGAGCATGTTGTCCTAAAACTGCTGGCCTTTAAGATGGCAGCACCCACCACAAACCAGTTCCTTCGTCTTTTCATGTCCATCCACTCCGTATGTGGCAACACGGAGAATCTAGCCCTGGTGAGGAAAATCAGCTATTTAAATCTCAGCGAGACTTTGGGTTTATGCCCACTGCCTTTGAGGATAAGTTTTTCCATTTCCCTGGATCATATTTTGGTTTGTCTTCTTTCTTCTTCTAGTATTTAGCTGAATTGAGTCTGTTGGAAATTGATCCATTCCTACAGTACAGCCCGTCTCTAGTGGCAGCTGGAGCCTATTGCTTAGCCACTTACACTATAAACAGATCTCTTTGGGTAAGTTTGTTTATATCAGTGTCTTGATTCCCATTGAAAGATTTTAAGGAATTAAGCTAAATATGACTTTTTTTTTAGCTGAATCTGTTCTGAATCTATCATATTTTAGCCTGATTCTTTGTATGATTTTACTGGATATACCATGGCTGAAATTATTCCCTGCCTGAGTGACCTCCACAACCTATATGTCAGTGCAGAGAGTCGTCCACAACAGGCAATCAGAGACAAATATAAAAGTTCAAAGTAAGTCATGACTTAGGCCAATAGGTTTTATAGTAAGTACAAATATGTCTTTCATGTGGTTTGCAGTTTCTATGGGTTGACAAATCAGACGTTTACATGACTAAATGGATGTTTTCTGTCTATTTATTCCAGGCATTGTCATGTTTCATGGATCACTCCACCTGCTGTTCTGCCTTTCTTATAAATCACTGTTTCTCCTTCTGAGATTCTACCACCAACAGTAGCCCATACACGCCACATCACTCTGGACATTTTAACTTTAGATTTTTTTTTTACAGTTTATGCTAATGCAATAAACAATTAAAAAACTAACTTCATGATATTTTCAATACGTCATAAAGCTGTTTTAAGGTCATTCGTTGTAATGTATGTGTGATGAGACAAAATTCATGTTAAATCATGAACTATAGCGGCTTCCATATTTTTTTTAGAATGATTATAAAATATGGTCAAGGACTTTTGTGAGCTTTATTTTTTATGTCTTTTTTAATGTGTGTAATGCTACGTGTAATGTGCATGTGTGACCAAATAAAGTAAAACAAATTACGAAATCAAATTAGTAAATAAGGTAAATCTGTTTATATTCGCCTTTCATTCCTTCGAAAATAAAAGTCGCCGTGCATTTATTTTGAAAGCGTTGTCTGAAGCTAACGCGTGTTAATTTGACGCTTGAGTTTTGCTACTTCGGGTGAGTTGAACCAGTGAGGAAAGTGAACAGCTAATGATGTGAGAAGGCATTGTTACCCTCCTGAAAGTACAGAAGAACTTTGAAAACCGAAATAACTCTGAAACTTAACTTATTGTTTTTCTTCCTGTTCCGGTTTAATAAAGTCTAGGTAAAACTCAAGGTAAGCCAGATTTAAATTCAGCTTTATGATGTGTTGCCCAGTGGGTCTGTTAAGTTACCATGCATTGTGTGATATGGTTAATAATGAGATATAAAATATTATAATAAATAAAGTGTAAACTATTTTAAAAAGCTATTTTAAATGTAACGTTACATCCCATGTCTGTTGGTTAAGCTTGCACGCAGGTCCTGGTCTGGTTCTTCAGGTAGAACCTGATGTGGTTGACCTCATCCACATTACAGAGATTTTTCCGAGGTTAACTCATGCACTCTGCTTTAATTCGTTCAGACTTTGCGAGTGTTGTTGATGCATTTAAATTCCTTTTTTATAGCGTTTAAACTGCCTCCTGCTCAGTTTCCTTTCTCACGCTAAACTTAGGTGCATATCTTGGCGCCGCAGGTAGCTGTGCTGACTTTCTGCCTCTCACCCTTGACTCATGCGTTTTTATATTAAGCTTGTGATATATTGAACTAATTGAATTCTTCATTTTCAAAACAATTACTCCTAAAACAGTAGTTTTAGTTGTAGTTGACCCTAGCTTCACATTCATTATTTGTATGTTGTAACTAACTAATTATAGATATATATTTTGGACATCATTAACTTTTGTAAAAGTCTTTGCAGATAAGTTTCTTGATTTGATTATTTCTCCTCTAGTCTCTGTATCTACTCCTCAGTATGGCTGAGCCTGCTGAGTTGCTGCTTATCAAGGATCAGTATGAGCTGGCATTTCATTCTTTGAGTCGTGGGTTGGCTGCTGAAGACGCTGGGAGAAGAGCGGAGGCTCTGGAGTATTACAGAAAGGGTCGACAACACCTTACCCAGGGCCTGCAAGTTCCTATTTGGGGGAAAATGCAGCAGGGAGCACCCTGGGATGAAGTCAGGCAGCTTCAGCAGAGGATGAGGGACACTCTGGGTACTGTCAACACCCACCTCTCTGACCTGGAGACCTCTCAGCTGACAGCAGGAGGACAGAGGAACCGACTGTTGAGGAATCTTCCTCCCACTCTTTATCCAGACCTCACACCTAACAGTCAGCCTCCCCATAGCTCTCTTCACCATCTATACCCCACCATACCACCTACTACACAGAACGCATCCCTAACCCCAAATACTGCCCCTGCCAGGCCGGCTCCACCTGCTGCTCGATACAGACACACACTCCCTCCAGCATCTACAGAAACTATAGCCATGGCTAACCCAGGGGACCAGCCTCCAGCTTATACACCCCAGCCCACCGATGGGCACCGTAGCCTGACTTATGGTCTTCCTGGAAACCGCTTTAGGACAGGAAAGCAGACTGGAGCAGTAGGAGGGTATGAAAATGTGCTGCTTTTCATTCCCTTTGGGGTGCAGATGTTTTTTGTGGGCCCGAATGGACAGGTCAGCTCCCTGTCTAATCCAGGGTACCTTCGCATCATTGCATTTGAAAGTACAGATCCCACTGATAGAAGACCATCAACATTTTTACATGTAAGTAAAGTCTTTTATAATATTTATATATATGTCAAGAGCACATAAACGTGGAAATGGCTGTTAGCAAAGCTTTACCTTTGAGTGTATGTAGTGTAGTGTAGTGTATGTGCAGATAATGCTCACATTTGAAGAACAGGAATCTATGAATTTATGGCACTTTTGTCTCAGTTGATTGAAAGAGTTATAGAATATTTTTCAGTCAGTCGACTAATCCTTTGTTACTAGTTGTTTTTGCTCTGGTTACACTGATATGAAAATTAATTGTGGCTCAAATTGATGACGTTTTGTGGTCCAGTTGCAACAGAAAAAATGTTAGTAAAACAGTAGTATTTCAGTTTTGGCAAAACCATGTCATTTAACTTTTATGGCACAAGCTCCCATCAAATAGTCTCATCCTGTGTGTGAACCGTTGACGTATGTGACAATTTCATATGTCTGTGTGACGATTTTTGTATTGAGCCCCTATAAAACTCGTAAACAACAATAATGCATTCTGCGGCCTCTACAAAGAACGTATTATGCCATGCTGTATAGAGCAGTGCAACCCATGACTCTTGTTGCTCTCCAGCTCAGGCTGGTAGGCTGCCCTCTGACTCTGCTTTGTTTCCCTGTAAGACAATGGTCCCATTAACAGATGACTCTGCACTTCTGTTGTGCCGCTGGTCAGTCTCCTGTGGCCTCACAGAGGTCGTTCTGTCAGGTGGCATACGAGTGGTGTGATACAGCAGCAACTCTGTATCTCTGTATCTGTATGTAGGGATGACTGACATAAGCCCTGACAGAGCTAATGTTGTTAAGTGTCTTTGAGAAAGGAAACCATTGATGGAGTAGGACTGTGTCTGCTGGGAAGAGACAATACATTTTTATAGGGGAGAAACTGGCTGATGTAACATTTATTTAGGCTTTACAAGAAACCAGCCTAATTACACCTGGAATGATTTTCAGTTAACATCTTATTTTTGACATGACCCTGGGAGAAACAAATAAGGACCTATCCAGGCCATTATGTCCTGTTTTTTTTTATTTGAAAGGACATCATTGTATTGTGTGAGTAGAGGATGTTAAATGTATGTGGTTAGTTTTAATCCTGACCAACTACATTTGGTGATAGTTGGAATTAAAGCAACCATACGTCTGACCATTCCCAACCACCACACTTGCTTGCTTTACTTTACCTTAGAAGGAATTCCATGAATGTACAATGTGGGAATTATTTTTGTGTCTAATGTCTGTTCAAGGTGTGTGACCGGCGGTACCTGCTGACAGCAGACATTCCAGTGTTGTTGGCTAACTCTGGGATCTTCATGTTCCCTGACTCTTTGGTCGAAACCCCAGGGTCCTATGTGGGCATAGTGTTGTCCTCTGAACTGCCTGCTGCTGACCGCGAAGCGTTTCAGGACCTTCTGTCGCAGCTCGTTGAACTCAGGATCCAGGTTAGTATGGAGAAGATCTGCGCATGTGTATTTATATGGATGGAGCAAATGCTTTATTACAATGTGTTGAGGGTGTTATTATCCAATTAAAGAGAAAACAGGATGGGCTGTGGTGGGGATGTTGAAATTAGCTGTTAATGTCTAACTGTATATCTTATTGTAGAAGCCAGTGTCTCATAGCCTGCAAGTATGTGTTTTTCCTTTTACATTTACCCCTCTATTTGTGTTATTTATTTTCTCAGCAAAAACCCAAAACTCATTTGAGGATGTGATAAATCTGTTATGATAGTGTTTTAGATATAAAGTGTGCATCACTTTTAATCTCTTGCAGAAAATAGTTTTCATGTTGTGGGTAATAAAATCTCAGTCAGGCCTTACAGGAATGTATGTTACCTGTTTGAGTGTGCGCACATTTTAAAAGCATGTGACTCGGTGTGGCTTTCATAATAACTGTGGCTTTTCTGACAGAGTCAAGATGAGGCAGGGAGTGAAGTCATCAACTTGAGTACAAAAGTTCCTCTTGCCCCCCCACAAGAACAAACTAAACTGACAGTACCACTCAGGGATAAGGAAGAACCACCACTTCCTGGGTGGAGTGAGAAGATGGCACAAGGAATCTTGTCAGGTCTGTCTGTAAGCACAAGCCATAATAAAGGAAAACAAAAATCGAAATTTCATTACACGATGTTGTACGCAGACTGTAAACACAGTAGATGTTCCTCTACAAAAAAGACCACTAGAGGGTGTTGTTTACTAATGCAGCAAGCTCTCCTGAACAGGATTCAGGTTTTCAGGGTACAATGTCTTTATTTGCCTGCAACAGATATTTTGATAACACAAAAATCGATAATATTCCTAATGTATCAACCAAAGTTTTCTGTCTGTAGGAGCTACACGATTGAGTCAAGGGCTTCTAAAAGGAGCAGAAGCCACTGATAGGGCCATACATAAAGGAGGAGCCAAGATCCGGGACCATATCACACCTGAGGAAACTCCCAAAGAGGTCAGCCCCCGTGTCACCAAAGGTCTGCAGGTGACTCAACAGGCCACTGGGGGTGCTCTGCGAGTCAGCCAGTTCTTAGGTAAGAACATAAATCAGTATAGGAAGGACTAGAAATCATCCCACACATAGAATACAGTCATACAAAGAATATAAGCCCAAGAATTTTTTCTTTTGTTTCTTTCTGTGTATGTCAATTGTTTCATGTACTGTAAATTAACATGGCTATGCACTTATATGCACATGTCTACTGTATATATGTGTATATTTACAGTTAATGGATTGAGTACAGTAGCAGGACATGTGGTAGACAAGATGGCACCCCATGTGAAGAAACATGGTGCTAAGCTGGTTCCAGAGTCTATGAAGAAGAACAAAGATGGCCGCCCTTCCAACTTAGATGGAGCTAAGTTTGTGGCAACCAGTAGTGTCCGAGGTATGTACCGGAATACTTGGTCATGTTTTGGCATTTGAAATGTTTGATTAAAGATGGGAGATCCAAGTCCTTATAGAACACTCCACATTTTTTTCATTCACATCCATTCCAGGTATCTCTGCTATTTGGACCAGTCTGGAGACCGGTGCAAAGCTTGTTGGCAAAAGTGTCGCAACTGAGACCGTCACAACAGTGAAGTACAAGTAAGTTCTGACATTTGCCATTTCCTGTTTTTCATTTACAGAAATGTTCTGATCATTAATTAGTTATTGTAGATCTTACTTTTATTTTCAGCCTGTAACTCAATCTGTTCAAAGAATAATACAACACTGGATCTAAACTTCTTACCGTCTTGCTTTCTTCTTGGTCTGTTGGGGAACTGACCTGCTTTCACAACTATTTCTTTTCAGATTTAGGGGCTTAGAGAATCTATTAAACACGCCCAGCAACATATGACTGCACGGGGGGAGCAAAGGCAAAGAGTTGTGAACTAACTACTGACCCTGACTAACTCTTTTACCTGGACTCTTTAACCAAGTCTGAAAACAACCCTAAATAAGACATATTCCAAATCTAGTGCATCAACTATCACAAAATTATCATCAAACTAACTTTTGTTGCGCTCATTTATATATGGACAGTATCTGGCTAAACAAAATATAATTTTGGGTTGTTGTTGTTTTTTTTTTGACTTTTAATCCTTTGGTGTGCGTCTTTTCAGGTCTGTCCATGTTAACTGCAGCTAAAAGTCTGAATCTGTTGGGTGGTGATGCTCTGGCTGTTCAACCTTTGTATAGCTCTTTCTCCTGGTTTATTATTAATAAAACCACTACCCAGCAAAATACAGTTATGGTTTTCTTGGACCTCAGTGTTTTGACATGAATGACAGCAGAACAAATATTACATATTTGCTCCAGCATTCTAATTTTGCATACATCCTCATTTATTTGGCTAAACCAAACAATATTTTCCTGACTCCACCATATTATTTGTGGTGAAGGTATGGTGATCCTACAGGGCAAGCCACAGACACTGCTCTCCGGTCAGTTACTAATGTTGGCGTGGCTGCATACAACTTTGACAACCTAGGCCTCCAAGTCTTTCTGAATACAGCAAGCAGAACGACAGCCAAGGCAACGGCCAAAAGCCTGGAAGGACAGTCAGCAGAAGCCAAAGGCAATGATGTACAGAAACAAGAACATCAAGCTTGGACTGAGGGGAAGAAACTACAGAAGAAAGAGGATTCAGAGAAGAAACAATAGTTTGAAGATTGTAGATTATTATCTCAAATTGATAAGTCACCTTGTCATTTGCAGTAAGTATAAGCACTTACTTCTGGAGTAGATATTTTGTTGTATTGGTTAAGAATGTCAACAAGGGTAAGTACAATTTTACATCACAAGCACTTAATTACATATATGTATATAGGCCATAGTTGACAACATTATTTTGTGTTGCATGTTTGTAAACTTTCACACAAAAAAAATGTTTTTAAATAATGTTATACAAGTGACATTATAGATTTATATATATTGTATTTTTGTATGTTTTTAATGTAAAACTTCATCTATAGCCTACCAGTAAACTTGTATAACTAACAGTTTAACTGTTTAAATCTGTATGAAAACTGCCATTGGAAATTACAGCAAAATAAAAGCATGTTGTATATAAAAATGTCACATTTGAACAGTGAATATTAATTTAAAAACATACAAAAATTTGAGTAAAACGCTACTCTCGTACGCATTCCGAGTTCTGCTTGTTTATTGTAATTAGAAAATCTGCGACATAAATCAATAGGCCTATATATGCCATTAATGATGACTGTTGAATTAAGAAACTTAACTTTCAGACCTAATTAAGCGTGAAATGAGTTTTACAATATGACCGCTTGGCAAAAAAAAATGTTATCGTGTGTATTGAAAATTTACAGATGTATTTCTGCGCTGTCATTTCAAATCAAGCAGGAGCTTTTATTTTTAAACTTCCCGCTAAATCAGTTCCTTTTTTTCCGACGCCGCCTGAACAAACCGGAAGCAGCAGTCTCCGTGGAAACTTTAAATCGCAAACTTTTCTAGAGTTGATTTTCTGAAACATGGCTGGAGAAAACGACTACAGCAAATGCGATTTGGCACATCTGCAGGCAGAACTAGAGCAAGAGAGGGAGATAAAGTAAGTGTTTGTTGCAGCATTATTAAGGAAATTAAATGTTATTTTTCATTGCAAATAGCTAGCTAGCTATATTTCTCATCTGACTCTTGGCCGTAGAGAAATGCTTGAAGAGTCGGTGTCTGATCTGCGGAGCACCATGTGTGAACTGCAAGAAAGACTGCACAGCGTTGATGGAGAAGGTGAGTAAAACTGGGTGAGTTCTCAGAGTATTATTTATTATATATCTACAGTTTTATAGAGATTTAGGGTTGTTTGACATAAAGATGGAAAGTTTTCTCAAAGATATTAGTCAGATATTTATGGGTCCACTGGTGGATAGGTTTGTACAATGGAGATTATTTAGTACTGTGGCCACTCTCCCTAGAAATGAAACAAGTCATCATCCAAATAAGTCATCACCATCCTCTCTTTGCTGCCTCTTGGTCTGGACACCAGTTGTCCTCCAGGATAGCAACAGGGTAGTTATGCCAGCAGAAGCTCAGAGGAAGTTAGGTGATGCAGCAGAGCAGAGATCCTAAACATCTGTGTAAATGTACTACAGAATTGCATCAGACAAGAAGGTTTAATCAGTTCAGGATTTTACTTACTCTTCCACCAGCATCAAAGGTTTAATGATTTGACTAGTTTTAGTAACAAAATATAACAAGACACTATAAGATTATAATTGTTTATGTCTATTAGCTAAAAGCACATTATGTTTGTCTGTTCTTGTGAGTTTCTTGTGACTTAAAACCAGGTAATTAGAGTGTTCATATGCTTTTTCTTGCCGCTGTATCTAGCACCTTGACTCTCAGGGGCAAGATGTTACCAAACAGAAGCCTAGCTTAGCTCTTCAGTGTTTTCTGCTTTCTGCTGTACCAGAAAATGAGTGGAAGACAAGGTATGAGACACAGATAGAGCTAAACGTGCAGCTGGAAAGACAGATCTCTCTCATTCATGAGAGACTGGAGGACCTAAGAGGCAATCCTGTTGGTAAGTTCACAGGCACAAGATGAACATAAATCTGTCCACTTTTATAGGAAACTGTAAAATTAACTTGTGTAAGTTGTGTGTGTTAAATGGCTGTTGCTCTTAACCTTATTAATGTGTAATAATAACTGGAATGTAAAAAAATTAAGAAAACATTAAAATATATTCACCCATCTTAAGCATGTTTGTATTTTAATACATGTACACAATATTGTTCATTCACTCTCTTGTCTTTCACAGATCGATTGGCCTCAATTCGATCTTATGATGATATGCCAATAGTGAGTGCTCTGTTTTTTTTTTTGGTTTTTTTTTTTTTTTGGACTGGTATCATTTTGTGACTTTTTTTCCAAGTGCAGACTAACAAACAGATGATCCACTGGAAGTGTATATAAGATAGAAGCTCAGACTAGCAGAGAGAGACAGAGACACAGAATGAGAGGTGAAGGCAGACAGGACAGTAAGGACACTGATGTCAGCTTCTCTCCATCCTCCCAGTGATGCAGGCAGAATGAAGCCAGAGTTTAATCGCAGCACTGTAATCACAGGATTACAAACCATGGGAGAGTAATGCACACTAATTACATCGTTTTAACACGCATGAATGGCACACACTGAAAGGTTGCACAATACAGTCTAAATATGTGTGTATCTGTGCGCCTTAAGGCAGAACTAAAAGGAGCTCATTAGTGTATCCACTGGCTGCAAAATTGTGGACTGAAGATCTGTAGGGGAAGTCTGAGTAGTAAGGCAGACAATGTGAGAGGAATGTAGATTATTTTCACTTAGTACAGTGAGTAAATGTTGGGACCATTGGTCATTGGCCATTGTCAAAAAAAGCAATGCAAGATAATATCACAGTGTATACGCAACATGAGTACTTGTCAAGACAGACTTCACAACTATTGATTAGAATGATTGTCAGTGTGATATAATACATAAACAGAATTATTGCACACATGTATGTATGTACACACATTCAAATGCACAAATATGTCAGTGCAAGCTGCAACCACTTCTAAAATATTAACTAGTTGACTTGAAAGTACCAGACTGATTCTTGAAAACTGGTATTAATACATCTCATCATTAAACGCCCCGCTGACAGTGACATTCATTACTGACGACTACAGGTGCTTTTTTTTGGGGCCCAGGAATTGTATGAAGTCTCATTCCTCTGCTTTGCACTATGGGCCTCATGTTACCTTACCATGTTTAAAGGTTTATTTGGCTATTAAATAATGTAAGAGCCTAATCCAGTTGTGTAGTTCTGTTTTCTGCATTAACTGTTCTGTTATTGATTGATCCTAGCAGACAGCCGTGTACTTCTAGTACAAAATGATTCGTAATTAGCACAGCAGCTTCATATTTTGTGGCCTCTTTGTTCTGAATGTTGCTAATTAATGGAAACACTTTGCTGCAGGAAACACTGAGACAGCGTCTGAAGCTCCTGACTGAAGAGAAGTCTGACCTGCAGGGTCAGTTGAGGGACTGCCATCTCAGTATTGAGCAGGAGGGAAAGGTGCGGGTTGCAGTTGTTAAAGCATAGCAATAGGGATTTTGTGCTGAGTATTATTACAACGTCTGCCGGTCTACTTTTATTATTTCTGAGACAAGCAGCTTTAAATTTTTCCAAGTAATAAATAATTCAGTAACAAATTACCATCATTAGTAAAGGATTGAAAAAGATTTAGCTGATATTTTGTTTTGCATTCTTTTTTTTTTTTTTTAACAGCCACTGATGCAAAATCGAACACTAACCTTTGTCCTGTATTTCAGCGGCTTGGCCAATATGCTCTTAGTTTAGCAATTTGGTTCTTTGTGTATTGTTCTTCTCAACAAACAGCAAGATATTAGTGTAATAAAGGTTTAACATGCAGCATGCTCAGCCAGCAATCCCTGTTGTAATCTGTTGCTCATTAACATTAATGACTTCTCTAGTACAGAAACAAGCACTACACACAAGCAGACAGGTGACTGACAGTTTCTTTCTTTCTTTCAAAAATCAGGCGTTTCATAAAACCAATGATGAGAGGCGGGCATTCCTTTCAGAAATTGCTAAGGTAAGCGTGCCCTGTCATCCTTGTCCATGTATTTCTTACGAGCCATTGAAAGTTAAATATATGGCACACTGAAGTACATCTGTAATGGATGAGTTCTACAAAAGGTCAATACATCATACAGAGCAGTCTGACATGCTCTCTAGCTCTCCACTTTTAGGCCTAATTATGATTTCACATTCACCCTCTAATGTTGGTCTGTCTGGTTATACAATAGGTGGGTCTCTGTTCAACAAAATAAGCGAGTCAAGGACTTTCTGCCTTATACTGCAACAATGTTAGTTCCTGTAGGGCTTAAATTAATACAGCTGCAGGAAAGCTCAACTACATCCGTCTCTCAAAATTTTAGAAACAAATCTTTACATATGAAGTGCATGTGACGTGGGCTCATGCCTGCACAAAAGTGCACATACAGTACATGTGCAGACAGCTAAACATAATGTTTCTGTATCTGAAGTCCACTCATTGTAAGTACTCATGAAGTGTCCACTGGCCCAGCTGTCCTCCACAGTTGAAGCCCAAAGAAGGCAGTACTGCACTCAGCCACAGAGGGCACTAGAGAGCAAGCAGAGGAGCTCAGTGAGGAACAGCACTTACAGGTAATGAATACAGTAACATGAACAACAATGCAATGAACAAACTACACCTTCAAAAATGACCATAGAACTGAATTAATTAACAAAACATAATATCAGAAGCTTCACAGAAGTAACATTTAAGAGATTCTGGTTGCTTGAATTTGATACCAGCTTGTTTTTATTTTCATTTTTATTTGATTTATTATACCTCCTTGACTCTTAAATGGTGTACTAATAAAAGCCATCTTAGAATTTATGGGTCAGTTAATTTGCTTTGGGATCAGCCTTAAGTTTGCCGTTAGCATACCGTCTTTTTTATATGTATCTAATAAAGTAATCATGTTGGATATATCACCAGGAATTATTGAAGGGATAGTATATTTCAGAGTGTTTTTGTTGGAAAAGTTGAATTGAGGAATCTGTTAGCACAGTGAAATACATATTTTCTGAGCTTCTACAATCATGCTTTCATTCCCACACACTTTTTCCTTGGTTTGTAGAGGGAAGCAGACCACCAGGAAGGCAGAGGCTGACTCTATGAAAGGAAAAGAGAGGGAAGATGGAGGAGGAGGTAGTGATGGAAGAACAACTGAGAGAAGAGAAGACAAGAGATCTCAAAGGGGAAGCAGGTTACCCACCTTAGAGCGCTACCTGAAATACAAACCCTAGTCCAGACCTGGTGTTTTTAGGAAGAATTACCGTTGTTCTCTTCGGGTATGCTAGATAATGTCAGAAGAAAATTTCTATGCACATACTGTATATTTTCATAGCCAGAATGTAGCTTTAGGTCCTTCAGCTTTCTGTGACTTTTCTTTACATTTCTCAAAGGGTGACAAGAAGAAAACAATGTAGATAGTTTCTAAGCCATGTTCATTATTGTATTGTATTATTATTACTGTTCATCATTCTTCGTTTCAAGAATAAGACCAGTTGTAACGGTAAATGCTTGAGGGAGGAATATTACAGTCTGAGTGTACTGAGGTCATCTCCTAATGTGCCAGAACCCTGCTGAGTCTGACATTTCTAGTGTCACTGCAGTTTTTACAAAGCACCCTCCTACGACTTGCATTATGTAAGCAGCACCACATCCAACCACTCTCTCTGTATGTAGTCCATCTTCATCACCAACTAGTCACCCCCGTTCCACCCACTGACCGCCTTTAGAAATGTAGGTGTAAGAAAGCTGTGTCAGTATAAGATGCAGTAGTTATTATGAAAATTGTCAGAAGCTGTTTTGTTTCTGTTTGTGTGGAGGTTGGAATTGGTTCTTTTCACTTTTAAAACTGTCCACCTTAAAAATCTGGTAAAAAAGTCTCTCCCAAGCTGAATTTTAAGCTCTATATTCAGATATTAAGATATTCCAGCTAATTTGGATGTGATATTTCAAATATGTTTTAATATCATAGAGTAATTTATAATTCCATTCAATGAATAAACCAACTCTAAATAAATTACTTGAAGACATCATCAATCCAAATCCTAATGCTCTAATTTTCAGCTACCGGACACATTTATTTGTGTTTGTAGTGTAGTACTGTAAGGCTGGCTGAGGTGGGTATGATTCTGCAGTGACAGGTTGTTTGTCCCAGATTAATGACTTAATTTAAAGATAGCCAGTCCATGCTTCCATATGAAATGAGTGAGCACATTTACAGTGCACCACTCTCTACCTTTGTTGTTTGTTTCTTCTTGTCTCTTTTTCTCTGTCTTTTACGCACCAGCTCATTTTAGTACAACTCACTGCATCCTGCCTGTGAATAACAGATCCACAGAGTAACCACCTAGATGTGTTCTGCTGACAGGTAAACCACTGACAAATCACTACAGTATCTGTCAAAACACAGTGAATCACATTGCTCCTGTCTGCCCATGGTAATCCAGTTAGCTCTTTTTACTGTACTCTCTATATAAACATGCTGCAAGCAATGCAGCGCACACACACAGTAAGAGCATATGTGTGTGAGACTTATTTCCAAGTGTGCATGCTTGTATTCACATGCATACATGTTAAGTAAATATTCATGTGGAATGAATGTTCTTTCTAGATGATCCCAGTATTTGCACACTATATACTACGTTGTATGAAACTGTAAAGAAATGATCGTAGCACAAAGATGTACTGAGTACAGATAGATATCTTTATAGTGTGAGTGGGTGGGCTTTTAAATTTTTCTCATGGGCTGTGAAATTAACAGATTTAATTTTCAGATTCTCCACAGTCTGTCCATTCACACCTGATCTCCAGCTTTGTGCGCATCATTCACTTCGTAAATGCATTAGCAGGGAGGTGTGGAATTGTGCTTTTTACTTGTTTTATAGTGTCTCTGAAGTAACTATTAGTCAAAAAGTGCCAGTCATAGTGACTGAGAAAAGAAACCGCTGGCTTTTTTCATGAACCACAGCAGATCATAAAACTGTCTCATCCACGTTAAATGTCCTCTGTACAGTGTGATTTACAGAAACAGTAAATTGTGCCTGCAAAGAGACTTTGATGGCCATAATTCCACATCTGTTTTTATACTAACCAACTAAATGTCAGGAAATTGCCTCATCATGCTCGAGGAGCAAAGATGACCTAACTTAAAATTACTCTGCCCCACATGTGCCCTGTTTCCCCAGGATTAATTTAGCTAGGAACTCTGTTTGTGACGCACACTGGGTGCCTGTGTGTATCTCCCCAAAATAGAAAACTCTGTGATTTCTCTTTCTGTCACTGTCACACACTGATGCATTCATGTGCATGATCACACAAATAGGTCTGCTCATGGAAGCAGTCATAAAAGAGGCTATCACATGCTGCATTTGGCCATTAAAATGTCTGGTATTGTTTGGTTCAGAAAAGACAGAATTGGATAGTGAATGGCCTTTAAAACAAGCATTAAGCAAATATTACACAAATACAAAGAAAATAAAACGTCTTACATAACACAGCTGTAAATGTTCAATATGTAAAACAGTGTCTTCCACCTGTTAAACCACTTTAACAGGATGATAGGAGAGCAGTATTTTAAATGACTGGAGCTGTAACTTTCACCATCAGTGGCACAGATAAAAGCTGGGACTCACATATGGTTCATCACGGAGTGGTGATGGAGTGGAGCTGGGTGGTCTCTGGAGGCCAGGATGTAGGTCAGCGCTCTTTATCGCTTCCACTGCTGAGAGGGACAATTTCTCGCTGTCACAATACCAACAAACTTGAGAGCATATCAGAAGAAACAAGCTTATGATAATGAGACAGCAGCATCGTCTCCACCCCCCTCCTTCATGCTGCTTTGTGCAGTCCTGTGTAAATCAACATAATAGAGAGGAATCACTCACACATGCAATCCCAACGAACTATTCATTCAAAAAATGAATAAGTGGGGTTGCCTACAAATCATACCTATCACACTGCATTTCCATAGTCATAAAAGCTGATCTGCATAGTTTGCTTTTCAGCTGCCTCAGAACCCCTAGTACGTAGAAGAGGGGACTAAATATGTTACATAACACATCACATGCAAATATTCTGCTGTGTTAACACTCCAGTCTCAGGGTTTTAATCAGCTGAAACTGCCCCATACACTGCAATATGTATAACTTAGATTTGTCTCTTATTGACTGACTTCACTTGTAGCCTGTTTATGATATGAAGATTAATAGTTAATTAATAGTTAAATAGATTTTGTTCATCGACAAGTGAAAAATAAACGGATTTCTATTTTTTTCTTTTCTTGCTTCTCCTAACTGAGCATCACAGTCATGTGGCTTCAAAGGAGAAGCCCACCTCCTCCAGCCGACGCGTGTCTTCTGGGCTGGGGGTTGCAGGACCAGCAGCATCCCCAGCACGGGTGTGAAGCGTGGGTCTGCATCCTAATAAAGGGTGGGCTGAATGAAAATCACGACAGAAATGACGTGAAGGAGGAGAGAGGAGGTGGGTGAAAAGGGAATGGGAGGGGAAGCAGCTGCTACCTAGTTCATTCCCAGCCCAGCCTCTGCTTCTTGCTCACTACGCACACACAAAAACGCATATACAAACACGCACACACATACACTCTGTCTGGTGTTTGCTGGTGGAGCACATCAACCGGACAACAAAGGGACGCACCGTGGGGGCTCTCTGCAGTCAGGCCAGGATCCAGTGTCAGTTCAGGCTCACTGAACTATTTTTTCTCCACAGCCACAGGGAAACAGAGCATCAGTCAGACTGGAGGTGACCGTCACAGAAGCGTTAATCGCTCGTGTAGGTAAGCGTGTCCCTGTGCGTGTCCCTGTGCGTGTCCCTGTGCGTGTCCCTGTGCGTGTCCCTGTGCGTGTCCCTGTGCTCCTTTTCAATAGATATGGAAGTGATTGATTACTCAGTTTGTCTTTCGCACCGTGGTCTGAAAACACACTTCTCCGTGTTTCCTTTTAATGCTTCACGCCTTTGATCGTAAGACGCGAAAGTGAAATGTATCTTTAATGACACTTTAAGTGCTGTGATAATTGTTTTAGGGTTTGTTTGTTTGTTTGTTTGTTTTTTGTGGGGCAGCTCCCACATTGAAAGCTGCGCTGTGCGCGGAGCTTCTGAATATTTATAAAGAGGAAAATTATTGGGCCGTTATCGATTCGTGACTGTCGCTCTCTCTCCATCCGTCTGCGCTTCAGAGCAACTCACTCCGTCATGAAGCGCACTGTCCGCTGTTCGGCTTAAGAGCACTTAATCTGTCATTAGGGAGTTATTTTGGGACTGTGCAGCCGCCACGAGCGCAGGCAGGCAGGCTACTTTATCAGTCGTGAAAACGCCTCCCCGGGTTGTGTCTTCCTTTTCGGCACCTCTTGTTTGAAAACTTTTCCCCGCAGCTTTATCCTCCCGTTGTCTCCCAGACAGTACAGCCGTACTTGTGACCCTCGGCAGAGAGATGGAGATGGAGCATTTCGACGAGCGGGACAAAGGTCAGAGACACGGCCGCTCCAGCGCCAAGATGAACGGGGTGCCGAGTCCCACACACAGCGCCCACTGCAGCCTGTACCGGACCCTGAAGACTCTGAGCGCGGAGAAAAAAGCCAAGAAGGTCCGCTTCTACCGCAACGGAGACCGGTACTTCAACGGGATAGTATACGCCATCTCAACAGACAGGTTCCGGACCTTTGACGCCCTGCTGGCTGACCTGACCCGCTCCCTGTCCGACAACGTCAACCTGCCCCAGGGCGTCCGGACCATCTACACCCTAGACGGCTCCAAGAAGATCACCAGTATTGAGCAGCTGGTAGAAGGTGAGCAGAGAACCATAGCTGGACGCACCTGTACATCACTCCTGATTTCTAAAAACACAGTCTGAGCCGTCAGCTGCTTTGTTATGCGATGTTCTCTTCCTCATCGCCCTGTACAGAATAGAGTCAAAGAAAAATAAGACAAAATCAAAGATCAGCAGTGGAAAATGTGAAGTTGGACCCATTTACATTTAGAGGATGATGTAAGGTCAGACCCAGTGACATGTTTTATGGACAGTGCGCTGTTGAAAGGATGAATCCAATAGAGCCAATTTAGATTATTATGAATGTGAGTATAAAGCCTTTCATCTGATGGGCACATGCTGATACAGACAGTGTTTTGACTCAGATTAGCTCTATCTTGGTTTTACTGTCTAATATTAAATTAAGAGAAGTGACATGGGAGGGATTGTAAGTGGATCATGTCATGGTCGGCTGTGCCAGCTGTTGTTACATGGTTAAAATATGTTGAACAGAACAAAGGTGCTATCCCAAGATGATGTGTCTATTTGCTTTCTTCTTCCTTTATCTACCTTTCTACTCTGTGTTCTTTCATTTTTAATATAATGTTATTTGAGTGTTTTTTTTAATGTGGTCTCTCCTTGCTTTCCTCTCCTCGTCCTCCCTAACCCCAACAGGCTGCAGCTACGTTTGCAGCTCCATTGAAGCATACAAAAAATTGGATTATGCAAAAAACGTGAACCCCAACTGGTCGGTGAATGTCAAGGCCTCAGCGGTGTCCTCCCGCGGGCCTCCTTCCCTGAGCAGCGCCAAGGCCGTCGACCTAGAGAGCCGTGAAAACAAAGACTTCATACGTCCGAAGCTTGTGACGGTGGTGAGGAGCGGAGTGAAGCCCCGCAAAGCTGTGAGGATCCTGCTGAACAAGAAAACAGCCCATTCCTACGAGCAGGTCCTGACTGACATCACTGACGCCATCAAGCTCGACTCCGGTGTCGTGAAGAAGATCTACACGCTGGAGGGGAAACTGGTGAGAGATCTTTGCATTGGTCAAACAGAATGAATGATGATTCATTTGTTAGTGTTTTGCCGTTTCATGATGCCAAAGGACATCAGACATGGTTGGTTGGCATCGCTGTTCAAAGTAACTTTATGTTTCTATGAAAATGTCCAGTCCAGAGACAAACCTTTGCAATACTGTGAGTAGGAGGTCGTGTTTTGTTCCGTCCCATTGAGATAAGATGGAGTTTTCTTGAACATGGTTTTAGCTGCGACAGAGTGATTGAAAACTGTAACTAAGAAAAATGTATGAAGGTTTGTGGTTTTCCATTAGTGTTACTCAAAGAGGGGGAGGATAAAGATCAACAGGCTGATAGGAGGATCAAAAAGTCTAAATATTTCATGACCACACTCTCATTTTTGTTTCATGAGCCTTTTATGAATGAACAGCATTTGTGTCCCCGTTCACAGCCAGAGCTGTGGAGACAGCGACACAGACGCTGGAAGAGGTCGAGAGAAGGTAAAGATGAAAGAAGCTGGTGATAAATGGAGTCTGGGTTCTCACCCACGCTGTAGAGATGTGTGCCAGAGCTTTGCGTCTGAACACAAATAAATCAGTCTCCATCCCCTCCATAGTTCACCCACCTATCCAGCTCCCTGTCTCAGCTGTGGAGTGAGGCGCTATAAAAAGAACACACCTTAACATAAACATAGACTCATGCACATATTCTTTACTACAGCTCCACAATGAGGTGATCCTGTAATGGCAGTAAACATCATGCATGTTTTCCTTGTACTTGTTCATGTGTGTGTGTATTTGTCAGAGAGGTGAAGGCACAAAGAGACAGACAGCATATTAAGAGTTTCAGCTTTTATTTGGAACCTGCTTTAGATCTCTGGTCTTCATGTCAGCTCTCCATCACTAATGCCACCCCCTGCCTCACTGTTTCTCTCTGTCTGCTCCCCTCTCTCGGGCTCATGTTGTTATTGAATGTTGTGACAAAACCACGCTTCCCCTGGCAGTTGCATCAGAATAACACAATTATTTTGAAGCAGATTTTGTTTGATGCCATCCTGCCATTTTGTTTCGTTCAGCAGTACTAAATCTCCTAAATGGCCATCTTGTGACCCATCCTCTTGGATACCCTCTTTGCCCTATGGACTTTTCATTCCTAATAGACATGATCAATCAGTATGTGCTGGCATTGGAATGTCATCCTGTGTGTGTCTATTTAACGATCCAGTATAAACCCAATCAGTCAATCATTCCAGATTTCCAGCTCTGACCTGCTCTTAGATCCCAGCACCAGCCAATGAAATCCTACGATCAGGTTTTCCTATAAAAACCTCCCTTTGGGGATTAAACTCTTGCTTTTGCACAATGCTTGCTAAGTCTGTGGTCGCCACTGGTTACGGTTATCTTGGAGATTACACAATAAATGCAGCTTTTGCTCAGTTACCCACTCTGCATTTGGAAGTAAGACTATTATGGTTATGCTATTTTTAGATGCTGTATTGATTGGGCCTGTAGGCATGGTAACACGCTCACTGCCAAATTGGCTGGGCTGAGTGCAGAACCAACTCCTTCCTGTTTTATGTGTGTTTGTGTACACCTGCGTGGGTTAATGTATGTGGGTGAGGTTGCATTTGTGATTATTAACTGCACTGAAAAGGGGAGAAAGAGGAACTCTTAAGGCAAGATGGAATTAAAGATGAAAAAACAGATTCAAACGTAGACTGGATCAGAGCATCATTGCATATAAATGAATGTGTGAAAGGTCTCAGAAAACACTGGTTAAGAAATTTAAACTCCCTATGAAATGTGATTAATCCATGGTAACCATTATGGAGAGAGAAAGATTATCAGGCTTAGAGTAACAGAAAATAAATCTCACTGCCATTAAATTTGAGACACAATCAAATGTGTTTTATGAAGTAATAATGAGCTAACAATTACTTAAACTATATCTAGATATACAACAAAATTAAAAAAATATAAGTATATTGATTCATGAATACAGCAGAGATGTGCTGGCTAGTGGAAAGACTGTATGTGAATGACTCTGCAGTATACATTATTGAATATCAAGAGTATATGCTAAAGGTAATTACTTGAGTGCGCACTGGGATGAGGTTACTTGAATGGCTAAGTAGAATACGTGTGTGTGTGTGTGCAGGTGCATTCGTATGTAGGTACTTGTTTTTGTGGGCGGGGGCTGATGCCGTCAGCCGAGCTGTGTCATTGAGCCTGACGGAAGAAGTAGGTTTCTGGGCCTGGCTGCCAGTAAATGTTGAGTCCCAGCAGAGCTGCAGTGCTGAGAGAGACCATCTGAGAACCAGAGCTCAGACTTCTTGCCTTCATTAACCCCTGTAATGAGGCCAGAGACAGTGGGGCAGGATGTACATCCCCACAGGCCTATTCTTCATTGCTTTTTCTTCATCTCTAATCCTTATCAAGGATCGCAGCAGCCTGCAAAGCTGTTTACATGGATATTTTTTTTGGCGTAATTACTCTAATTATTTCATTCTATTTACAAATGTCTGGCAGCTAGAGTATTATGAGATGAATAATAGATCATGTTTTTCGTATTTGAAGTTCAACTAAGAGTTCAACTCAGAGTTACTGCTGATAAAGAGGAGACGACATATGGCAGGCTGGATGGAAGAATATTTGTTATTTGCTCACTGGGAGGTTGGCCCGTTGTGTTCATTTAGGATATCATATTTCTGTCTGTAATACCTGAAACTGAATGAGGAAGTATATCAAGTTCCGCCCCCACTGCTATATTGATTCTCCCACTGTCTCAGGTTAACTATGTCAGATGGGTGGTATTTTTAGCTCCATCCTCTCCCCTTTGGGGTTACCACAGCCTTGTATTTCTGGCCCAGCTTTCACCTTGGCCAGTTTTCTGTAATGATTTGCTGTAGTTGCCTAGAAACCGGCCAACCTGCTGTGATGTCATACAGTAGCACGGTGGGATTGTGTAGTTGGATTCGTCTGATAAAGAAGATAGACGGGCTGTAAGTGGCTTAGGACACGGACATGGCACGCCTATTAATGCATCTAAGCTCTGTTTACACACACATACACACACACACATACACACACACATACACACACACACACACACACACACACACACACACACACACACACACACACACACACAGCTGCACAGCCCAGCTGCCAGCACTGAGCCTTACGAGGCTCACACATGCTTAGACACAGACAGTGACACACACTCTATTTAATGGACTCATCTCAATTTCTGCTCATGCATCACTTGCCATTAACTGTAGGCAATTATCAACCAGTGCATGGAGTGATGCCACTTAGTTATCTCTAAGTTTGGTTGCATTGTGTGTGAGTATTTCATTAATAAGATCTTTTGGTATGTCTCTCAGTGGGCAATAGGTATAGATATATCTATATTGTAGTCTATTAAAAGTTTAAAATGAAAAAGTCCATGCTGTGACTCTTAAGTCTAGAAAAGCTCATTCCAGAGCTACAGAAAATATAAATTTTTTCACAGAGTAGTATGCGCCATGGAAGCAAATTAGAATTTATTTTGTAGAAGTGGTAGAATTCCTCTTTTAAAAAATGTTTCTTGTCTTTCCTTAAACAATGGATGTAGTATGAAACATTTTAGGGGGTTTAGGAAAGAGATGTTGCCATGTTGGGTGGTTCATTATTCTGGTCCTCATAAAATGAGATTTTTGATTCTGACACCCACTGGACAGACCTTTTCTGGTTTGTATCCAAATACCTCCAAAAACAAATTTTATTAACAGTAGAATTAGCTATAGATTGTGTTTAATGCTGATTAGGAAATATTAACTAATTGAATTGAATGGCAAACAGCCTGTTAGCCTTTTCGCTGTTAGCATATTAGCTCTATGCACTGCTGTGCTTCTACAGCCTCAGAATCATGAGCTATAAACTCCTTGTTTGTCTGTGAAGTTTGTTGTCAGGAGTTTTCAGACTTCCTCGAACCTTGATATGGTCTGTCATTGAAGCGACATTCCTAATTATGAGCAAGTTATTTTCCTTTCTGTGCAGCCTCTGTTATCTGTGCTGCTCAGCCTACTGTGGCATGTTTCTCTACTGGTTCAAAGCCACATGTTAAATAGAGGTTATTGTAGAAGTGTGAGGATGAACCACTTAATCACTGTACTGTATCTGCAGTGCAGCCCTCACTTCTCAAACCGCATTGTTGGCCTGTTCTTCTCCTTGTTGGCAAGGCTAAAGAGCTTTTCATATCTTTTTTTTATCTTCCTGTTCTGTTTTCTCTGCAGCCTCCGTCTTCTTCTTTCTTTCTTTTATGCTCTTTATTTCTCTCATCTTCCTTTACTTATTTATTTCAGTCTGTCTGTCTCTAGCTGTTAACACACCATTGTTTTTACAGCTATTTAGTCCTCATTTAATTAGCACACTCTGCATGCACCCCCCAAATCCAAGAGCTGCAACATATGGCTGTGCTGTCTCTCCCCCACACTCTGGTCTCTCTCCCTTTCTCACCCACTCCCCTCTCTCCATCTTTCTGTGTGTCCTTATTCCACAACACCCCGCCTTCATTTTTCATTTTCCCTCCTGTTTTCTCAGTTTGCCTCTCACTCTTTGTCGCCTCCCTGTCTCAGTTCTCTCCTTTGGTCTGTATCCAGCTCTGCAGGGACTGTATAGAGGGTGATACAGCAACATCACTTGAAAATATTACATATTACGTGCAGCGATTATGCTCTGCTCACAATAAAAGCATTTAGCTGTTTTTAATCGCTGTTTGATGGATTGTGTGCTGAGGATATCACTTTTTGTTCTGCAAAGGAGCATTATGGGAAACAAAGTCCATCTGCTCCTGTTGTTCTGCTGAGTCACAGTTACTCAGCACAACATCTTGTGTGTGTCTGTGTGTGTCATGCACCTAGTGCACAGTTCTTTAGCTAATAATATTAGGAATAAACTACCATTTTTTGTGTAAATAGGTTACTCACAATGTGTTGTTTATGGATTTTTTTTTTTTTTTTTTGTCTGTCACTGTCTGTTTCAGTCACTTTGTTTGCCTGTGTGTGTCTCTGTCTATACCAGCAGGCGACTGTGGCAGATCGGGGGGCTGTCTGTAGTTACAGGATCTGCTGCCAAATTAGGATCGATGGCAGACGTTTCAGGCACTGGCAGACTGAATCTAGTCACATCAAAACACACACACACGCGCGCGCACACACACATACTGACTCATGCACTTCCTGCCTCTCTCACTCTCTAATCTGCATTTGAAAGATTGTGTCCCAGCTTCATGCTTTTAGCTGCTTAAAGAGCAGGACTGTGACATATGTTGACAGTCAGAGGTTTTGTCTAACGGTTCAGTGAGGGAGTCACTGAGGAACCAGGTTGTAACCATTAGCAGGAGAAATACTTCCTGACTCCAAATTGAAGGCAAAAGCTGTGCTTTACTAATAAATTTATTGTAGTGTAAAGTATGTATATACTCCAGTAGATACAGTGCAGTGCATGGCAGGATTCTTGCACTCTGCCATTTTGAACTAATTCCCTGTTTCAAGTTGCATCTTCTATAGACACTGAGTTGTCATCAGTTGTCATATGGAGTTTTTTATGATGTTTTTAGTCTTATAAGATAGTAAACCAGCTATTGGTCAAAATGTCATATTTTCCATACTTTCTATACTTTCTGATATTTTATAGACTAAATGGTTAACTGAGAAAGTGATCAACATGAAAACAATTGTTAGTAAGTTTAAGTCTCAAACAAAAAGTAATGAAAAGACTCGCGCACTGACTAAATGTCCCCCTACAGCATTATACGCACGCTTGCTCACATATGCACAGTCATCCCTGAAAATAGATTTAAGCCACTAGACTGAAGGGGCAGAGAGATCAATAAGTGAGAGATGGATGAAACCAGCGGAGGAATGAGCGTTTTGAGAGAGGCAGTTGGATAAGAGCAGGATGGGATGACATAATTTAACCAGTCAGATGAGGATGACAGAAAATTATGAAGTTAAAATTAAGGGATCCTAAAAAAAGCAGAGAAAAGTTTTAAAAGAAGGAGGACACGTTGAGGCGGGTACTATGTTGCATCCAATTAGTGTCCTTATGGGAACAGCATTGCATAATTCCTCATTTTTTATTCCTTTCATGACTGCAAAAAGTGTCTTCCCTTTCAATGCATACAGGACAGGGAGAGAAATACAGATGCAGCTCCAAAAGAAGTTTGCTCTGCCCCTGTGGAGAGCAGAAGCTGTTACATAAGTTGTTATGCAACAGAGGAGGCAGGCAGTCTGCTGTGCTGGTTTGAGGTGAACGCAGCAACACGAGCATTAATTGACCTCACACCACTGCTGCTCACTTTTCTACTATTTGTCTTTTAGTTTTTCCTGACTTTCCTCGTTGCCCATATCTCACTGTCATTTGACATCCTCAGATGACAGAGTAATATTACATGGCTATGAGCAGCCTGCAGACTGAAGCAGTGGGAGTTCATGTGCTGTGTGATTTCTCTCTCAGGGTCCCTCTTCTTTCTTTCAGATCGATTCCTGTCTGCCTTTCCTCTACCTTTCAGCCACCATGGCTCTTTGTCTGCACATTTCTTTGTCTCCTTTAGTCTAGGGAGATTTTTTAAAAAGTTGCCAGAGACTAGGGAAATACATTTTATCCACTTCATGTTCAGAGTGAGAATGAAAAATGTATTTGCAGATATTTTAATGTACTTTATATTCCTGACAGCAGGTCTCTACAGAGACTTCAGCACCAGCTGTTGTACTGCTACAGATCTTAAGTGGCCACTATTGATATCAGTGCAAGTTGAGATAAGATAAGATAAGATTTATGAATGGAAATTCAGCTGTTTGTATTTCCCCCCGTAACATCAAATGACATTTTCTCTACAACAAATGTACTTTGTAGTTATTGATTTGTTGCACCTACACAACATATTGTATTGTATATATATTTCAGAAATACTGACGAAGTCTGTTGCAGCCCTAACATGCTGTTGTCTAAATAATAAAACCTTGTCATTAGTATTATATTTTTAATGGCTTTACTGCTAGGTATTCCTTCACCTCTGCAGCAGCTTTGCACAATTTTATCCCCTTTGTGTCCCTGTCTCTCTTTATCTGCTGTCAGTAGATCTCAGTCTTTCAGTATCCATCTTCTTGTCTGTCTCTTCAGTCTGTGAGTGTTTCAGAGCAGCAGGGCAGGCACTATCAGCCAGCTGCTGGTTGATTCAGCACCGTGGACAGCTACACTGAGCTAAGCTCTCCTGGCAAGCGTGCAGCGACAGCTTGTCCCTCCAAAACATGCTCTTTCTGTTGGCAGGATTATGTTGACCTCACCATGTCCTCCATGTAACCACTGTGAATCTATTGTGGCACAGGAGATTAGAGGCTGAGTCTCCAGTCTCTTTTTCTGTTTTGTTTTCTTCTGGCTTTGTTGTGGTCTGTTTGTTTTGGTCTCAGAGAAGTGCCGCTGTGTTTCTTACCAGAGTAACTACAATTAAATTATCAGTAATTGCAATTAATTTTTTTTTTTTCCCCCACAGTGGATACCCTCACACATTTACACTTCACTTACCTCTGAGTGGCTGTCAGAAACTCCCACTCAACAGCGAGGAGCTGACAAACGAGTCCTCAAGTAGACCTGAAATTTGACAGGGAGCCAGAAATTGTTACTGATCATTTGTTCTCAGCAGCTGATTCACAGGAGCTACTGGTGATAACCAGACCAGACAGACCGTTTAAACACTAAAAGCTGCGATTATGCACCACCAGCTCTGACTGTGTGTGTAGCTGTGTAGTCACATGTACATATATGCATCAAAAATGACCATTGGACGTATGACTGTGTGTTGTTGTATTTTGACAAAAGGTGAGATTAAATACTCTGTGTTTATGTTAATTGTGTTTTGCAAGCACATCTCCTCTTCCTTTCCCTGAGCGTACAAACCCCCTCCCAACCAGACTGACACTTGAATGTTATTGACCAAAATGCGCTGCACAGACCCAGATCTGGAAATGTTTTACTCTGTCTGCTGCTCCAGTCTGCTAACTCAAATAAAACCACATACGGTTTTAAGTCCTTGTGTGCCTTTCTCTTTCTTTCTGTTTGATCCTTCACTTAAAATCCAGATATTTATTGTCTTATTTTATTCAAGACCAAATTTCCTATCTACTTTTATTATCTGCCATCAATTCAATATGTTTCTATCTTGCATACCACCTTTCCTTTGTGATAGTACTGATGTAAAGGCTTTCTGAATTATTGTTGTGTGGAATGGCTTGAGTCTGTCCACCTCGTGTGCTTATTAAACAGCACCACCATGTGGTGTAAGGCATTTGTCTGTCTCAGTTTGTGATCAGCCTTTTCAATAAGGTTAGGCAGATTAAATGAGCTGGCCTCTCATATCTCATATCCCTAAACCAGCAGATTTCGTTATGCTATTGGTGTTTAATGTCAAAGAAGAAGAAAGAAACAAAGAAAGAAAGAGAAGAACAAAAAAAGGCAGAGACACTCCAGTAGGCATAGTGATTCCACACTAGGTGGCGTAGTGAGAACATGAATTGTTTTATTGAATCCATTACTGCATTTGTTGTGTAAAACATTTTCAGGAGGAGAAGAGTTACACCTCTTTGGTCACAGAGTAATATCTTTTTGTGTAGTCCTGCTATCTCACTCTTGTTGTACTGTTTTTAGTTCTGGGTATTTCTAATACCAATGTCCTTTGCCCTTTTTGTTGTGTAAGAACTATGGTGTTTATTGGACTAACTAGGTGTGAGTGGACAATAAGGGAAGGAGACTGTAGTTTGGCAGGTGCATGACATGTGACATACAATCTGTAAACCTGCCAACCTCACTCCTGTAGCCTTGATTTTACAATAGTATTACGGAAATTTAAAGTTTTATATAATGTGGTTGCATCGTGACCCAGAGTGTTTTTGTTACTTTAATAAACATGGGTGAGAAGTGATGGCAGGGTTATGAAATTGCCAATTTCCAGACTCTTTGTTGCTCTTTTCTCTCATCTTATTTTAGTCTCTCTTTCCCTCTGTTGGTTTCTTCCTGTCCTTGTTTCAGCAGTGGTAGATGTTGTGTAACGCTGGTTCTCTGTAAGAAGGAAGCACCAGAGACATCAAAGCAGCTTGTTTTTTCATTGGGCTGAGAGAAGAGCTCAGAGGAGCAGGCAGGAATAGATCGCCAACACTGCTCTTTTCCCTCCGTCCATTTCCTTCCTTTTTTTTCCCTCTAAATCTTTGGTCCATCTGTCTTTATTTAGCTTGTCAGGAGAGTCCTGCCTCTTCTCAACATCATTTTTTTTACAAACGGGACATATTGTGTGTGTGTGTGTGAGTAGTTTAATATTAACCAGGTCATGTGCCACTTGTATGTGTTTGTGTGTGACTTTTGTGTGAATGACACAGTTCTGTAGCGTATCGTGCCCATAGTAGATAAAATATGAATGATGGCGTGCTCTATCACAGTCTTCACATCGTGGCACGCAACAGCCATGCACCACTGCCTAGAGGCAATATCACCATGGCAACCATACTTTTTCACACCCTACAGTAGGGTGTGTTGGTGTCTTGGCCCATGTTAATTTACCCTCAGCTTAATGTGTGCCCTCAGAGGCTGGCCTACATGAAGACTGTCACTCTTGTCACTCTTTCCCCCTCACTTCCTCTTCCCTGATTTTTCATCAATCTGATGACTCTCTCTCTCCTCCCTGTTTATCCAACATTTCTGGTGTAGAACAGTTTCTATCTTGGGATGAAGCTTCAAAGAGCCTCATTTCAGCAACCTCCTCTTAGCTGACTCTGGTATCAGCAGCAACAGTCCAGGCCTGAGGACATGGTCTGAGTCAGAGAGGCAAACTCACATCCCTCTGCTCCCATTAAGCAAAAATCCTCTGCTTTACACAGATAAGTTGTCCTTTCAAAAAACACAAGCATAAAACCAATGAATTATATCCTGTATCCTTTGATTTCAAAAAATCATTTCCATTACATAAATGAATACATCAAATCAATTGATCAGCAAATCTTGAACATGAATGAATCGTTTTTCAAGCATAAACTTTCCAGTTCAAGCTTCTCGATGATGTGTGTATTTTATTCTTCTATTGAAGCGTGGTTAAAAAGTAAATATACAAAGGAACTGTATTTTGGCTTTATAGAGTACTTTTACCTGAGTACTACAGTAATCTGACAGTTATAATCCTTGCCTGTGCTAGTATAAAACATGTCTTCTTGTCTAAATTTTAATAATTAAATAATCTTTTGATTTTTTTTTTCTTGAGTAAAGATGAGATGTCAAACACTTCAGTGGCCAACACTCCAAAATGTAAAGATTAAAAAAGTCAAATAGCAACTAAGTATTGATATTTATATAATCAGTTGTTTAGTCCTGTATCAGCCTGAACATAATGAGACATGTCATCAGTATTTCTCAATACAACATCTTCAAATTGCTTCAGGTACTATGAGAAAGCCCTTTTTATGAATATATGACTACAGATATGAGCTGAGACAAGAACAGCATATAAAAATATTAATTGTAATCTTGCTATATTTTGAAAGTAAAAAATGACTCTGCTAAGTGGACAGAACATAAATCAAATACTATAAATGGTTTGTAGCAATATAAAACTGATAGAAAGATAAAGATAATGAAAATACTGTAAAATTAAAAAAGTACTCTTAGAGGTAGACACATTGGGGAAATGATTACAGCACCAGCGTCTGTATCGCAGCCATCTTGTTAGAAAGTCGAGCCTCTCACCTCTGAAATAATCACCAACACCATATCAGGGGATATCAGGGAACAAAGCAATATGCACTCCGTTATGAAACTAGAATAACATTGCTTCTGCACATACACACACACACACACGAGTATCTGTGTGTGTCGATGTAAAAACGTGTGTCCAACAAAGACACAGAGACTTGACTTGAATATTTAAGAAGAGCCATACTCCTCAGAGAGTCTATGTCTGGGATTAAACCTGTTTTTTGTCCCCCGTTGGGTTCATTTAGAGTCTGTGGGGGGTAAAGCAGGATGACTCCCATCTACACACACACACACATACATGCATACTATTTATCTGTTTATTGGGTATTTTGTTGATGCGGTTATATCAGCAGTGACTTTCTTTTGGGATGTTGATCGTTGTCTAATATGAATCTAAATGGATTCTTGGCTGTTAATTCCCATGAAAATGCAATAACAGTAGCTTTGCATTTCTATGTACACTCCAGGTGGTGCTAGACATGCGTGCAGCATAATTGTAATAGCTCTTAATCGGTTTTTAGAAGATTTGTCATAGTGAATAAATGAACTATTGTCTTCCTGTAAATCCCTCTCCGCCTATTGTGAAATGTAATTTGGAATATTGATGGCTTGGGATTGAAATGTGATGGTTGGCCTGCGGGGTGTAATTAAAATTATTTGACTAAATCATGCAAAGTTTAGATCAGGTATAGAATGAGCTGTCGACTAAATCAAATAGAAAATAATACATGCCAGCATGTCACTTAGCGTGTTTGTCATAATAAATACCCTATTTCTGAGGCAGAGTAAGGGGTTTACAGACGTAAGAAAATCAACAGCATCCGTCTTGTACAAACAGAATAAAAATGTTAAAAGCTTGGGCTGAAAGTTTATGAAAAATTAGTTAATCAGCAACCTCTAGACAAAATAATTAAGATTCTGCAGACCTGCTTACCAAGAAAGGATCGCTTATTTAATGATCCTGCTCCTGTTGTGCTGCATTTAGTGACCCAGTGTTTTTAAATCAGTGCCTATCAGCATGTAAGTGTAGGTTTGGTATTAGCTTCACAGCATGGAGAGTGTCAAAGAATGACAGTGAATGATTTAGATGTCTAACCACGTATATCTCTGTGTAGCTCATATATGCACGCCACCTCTCTTGTCTTACTTTCTTCTCTTATTCATTACCATTTATGAGATACTAGCTTTCAGGGAATAGAACTGCCCACCCTGCTTGCTTCCCTGGATGTTCGGTGCACGAGCTGCAGCGCATCAGCAGATTAGTGAGTCAGCAAGGTCTCATTATAGTCACTTGATAGACTGATTAAGCGTAAAAACAACACAGCCCTGCAGTTCAGGGACTCGTTGGGCATGCGCACAGAGCGCCACTGAGCATGCATGCAAACAAAAACACACACGCACAAATAGTTTCCTATCTGTCTCCTGGGGCTCACTACATGTGCCTCTTCACCTGGGCACAGGCAAAGTCAATTTTGTAAGCATGTAGAGCAGAGCACGAGTGTCTTCTAAAGAATGCAGTTTATGTACTATATGTGTACACATACTACATATCTGACTACCAAGTTGCCATTTATAAACAAGCTGTGAAATCGCTGTTGTGGTAAAGATGCTCTTGGCAGCTGTCAGAGGTGAATTCCTGTAACAGTGTAAGAATGAGGCATAGCTGACTATGACTTAGAGAAATAATAAAAAAAATCTGTTTCTTTCTTTCTAGGTCTCATGTCTGCAAGACTTCTTTGGCGATGAGGACATTTTCGTTGCTTGTGGACCAGAGAAGTTCCGCTACCAAGATGACTTGATGCTGGATGAGAGTGGTGAGTCGACTGTTGCTTCCCCTGACATTTCCATGCTGACATTTCACGTTTGTCTGTTCGGCCTGTCCATCTGATGATGCTCCTTTTCATCCTTCAGGCAGCTTCATTCTGCCTTTTTTTTAAGCTTAAGCAAATCATCATTTAGTGATAAAACAGAAGTTGTGGTGAAACTTTATTCTGTTTTCTATTCAACTTCAAGTTGATCATTTCACTATACCATGCAGCACCACATTAATCTAATCTACAGTGGCCCTTGTAATTTACATAATTATAAAATTACTATTTTCACTCTTTAAAAAGAAATTACATTTTTGCAATTCCTTGGCTATACTGGTGATGTATTTTAGTTCTTTTCTTTGATACTGTTATTTGATCCCGTAGGTGTTCATGAAAGAGGCTGAAATGGATGTTAATTTTGATCAATGTAGCTTCAAAGTGTGAGCAGAATACGAACTGGCATTTGTATATTTGTCTTGCACTTTTGGACACATAGGAAAAACAGGCAGTTTCTTTAAAAACAAATGTGGTTATGAATGCAGTGTTATCTGGCTGTTCATTTCCTGTGTATCACTGACCCCTACCTTCTGTTCTCTTCTTGTTGACCTGTGAAAAGGTCATCATGTCTTTTAAGTTGCACAACACCCCTCATCCTCTCTGTGTATGACAAAACTCCCCAGATCAGATGGCAGAAGTTGTCCAGTTTATTATTCTCCATTGTCTTTTGCAGCTCCTCATATCTTCTCCTCTCCCTTCACTCAAGTCATTGTCTAACCTATTGTTCCAATGTTCCTCTTCCTCCTCTGTCTGCCCTCCCACCATGGTCTACCAGGGATACATTCTGTCCCCACTACACCCATCTGTTTTGTTGTCTGTCTCCCCCTCATGTCCCTCCCTCCCTGAAGACTCCTGCCATTTAGTGCTCATCTGTATTCTCACCCTCTTATCTCTGTTCTTGTCTCCTACATGAATGAGTGTGCACTGGCCTTTGTTCAAAGGTTTATTCATTTCATTTGTTTCCCCTGTATCCCTTCATCCATTAAATAATATTCATCCCACCTGGGTCGTCACCTCCACCTCCTTCCCGGTTTTGACTCTCTTTCCTCCCTCTCTCCCCCAGTACTCTCCTTTCATTTGCAAAATATAATAGCTGCTTCCATTAACCAGTTTCCCTTTGGTAAGCTTCTTCTCTCATGAGAAGGATCACAAAACACCCTCCTACATGCAACAAGGCATTTTAAGACCATGTCTGCAGGCTATCTGAATTTTCATTTGTTACTGATGATGGTCTCCACAAGCATCTTGTTTGAGTAACAACCAATAGGCAAGAAATGAAGCGTCTCTCATGGCCTGCAGCTTAAGCTCAAATTCTACTTTCCCTGTCCATGCAGCCTAGTGGTCTGTGTGGTGTAAATTTCATTACCTGCTTATGTCAGCCAGGACTGTATGTGCAGACCACACATGTACAGTTGGAGACGATAAATATATGCCTCTAACTGCCAGACACCAACTTTAACCCTTGTCCAATCAAAAAGCTAGACACACTGTATTTTTTTTCAGTGAGCTAGAAGACAGCAAACAGTCTGACACCTTTCATGTCCTGGAACACAGAGGGCATGAGGCAGAAACAGACAGATGGCAAACAGACAGTGTGAAGACGAGACAGTCAGTCTTAGAGCTGCAGACAACTTTGCCTTCTCTCAGCATCACTATAATTATCGCCTCTGCCGCAGCCCTGGCACTGTCATCATGTTAACACGCTGCATTGTACATTAATCACTGGGCCACAAAGGCTGCCACACAAGCACATGACACACACACAGACATGCATTCATATACACTTATACACAAAGGCGCAGACAGACACACACACACAGCAGACTGTGTATAATTTCCCCTTCCCGCTGGTCGAAAATGGTAATGAGCTTTAATGGGGCTGGGTTAATGAACAGGAGAGAAGTGAAGTTTTGGGGTTGAGGGAAGCACGGAGGCTGTGTGAGTACCATCACATGGCTCATTTATCAGGGCTGTGTGTCTGTAAAATATCAGACCTCTATGAGACATAGCTGTCACTCTTGAAACACCACAATAATTGTATCTGGAAAGTAAGTGAAGGTCAGACCTCATTTTTGCAGGGGACCTGAAGGTAAAACCAATTACAGCTGTATGGATACATTAATGGTTTGGTGTTTTCTTGCAGTATAAAGGTCAAAATCAATCAAAATATTAAAATGATAGTTAGAAAACCATAAAATTAGAATTTCTGTCAACGGATCTCTCATCTATATAAAAACCCTCATTTGTTATTGGGTTAAGGCTTTTTGATTAGATATGTGTGTTACAATCAAGAAGTAATGTTATAGGGTTACACTTTTAATATTCTCTGCTTCACTGCATCTGTTTTGTGTGTGCCATCAGCAAGATTGCAGCGACTTTCTCGTCCTTCACTTGTAGCGGTTCAGTTTGTATCTTGTTGGGTTTGGGCTTTAAACACTACAGCTGCTGGATTTGTCCCATATGCAGGCTCCTTTTCTAAAACCCATCAGTTTTTAGAGACTATTTGAGAGGATGAATAATGGAATTTATGGTTTTCAAATATTTTCTGAGCACATATGTGTGGTCTGTGTGCTTGCAGAGTGTCGTATGATCAAGTCGGTGACATATGGGAAGATGACTGCTTCTCTGAACCGAGGTTCCCCTAGAACCATTGTCCAGTTACAACGTAGCAAGTCCCCTGCGTCTGGTAAGACAGTAAAACAAGTTTCTTTCTTCTTCTTGTCTCTCCTTCCTCTCAGGGAATCAATTTTGTGATGGTATTTGGTGTCCTGAGTGCCTGTCTCTGTATCTTTGCATCTGTGTGTTTGTGCATGAAGAGTGTGTGCAGCATCTCTGACCTGATGGACACAGTTGGGAATTGTTTGCATCCTGATACATCCTCATTCAGCTGCCTGGTACTTTCTAGCTCATTACTTAATCAGCATCGCAGCAAATGAAAAGAGTAAGAATAAACACTGCAATGAAATCAGAGCACTGCGGAGTGTGTGCCAGTATTAACTGTGTGTGTGTGTGTGTGTGTGTGTGTGTGTGCATGTGTGAGCTGTGCTTCACTGCATGCAGAATATGAATTCAAATGAGAATGTTTTCACAAGGGATTGGAGAAAAAGGCAAACAGGGATGAGAAAGAAAAAAAAAAAGAGGGGGAGCTAGAGTGAAGATAAGAGGGAAAGAAGAGGGTAGGGGGTTGGTGACTCAATCCTGCAGCTCCCAACAAACTGTTCTTCACCTGACATACTATTAAAATATCATAAAATGGCAAGAGATTTTTCTGGTACCTGCTGCATTTTGCAAAATGTGTTCAACACACACAGCAGACAGCCAAGTGCAGCTCTGTGTGTGGCAAACATTCACTCTGTCCCAACGCTGGTAGGTGATTAGTTTTGAGCTTTAGCAAACATCGGGTTGTTCTATTCCTGATTGCACAGCTTGAGCTTTGGCTGTGTGTAAAACACCTAGTTATGCAACAGAGCACCTGACTTTTCATCCTCTCTGTTATGATTTTCTGCTTTGAGTGCACAGAGGCCTATTAAGTTGGGGACTATTCAATGGATGATGCAACGTACTGAAAGTCCCCAGAAAGAAGCTGCTCCACCTGTTATAACACGCAAGCAAGAACAGACACACTTTTTGTGATATCTTCAAACAGCTATGTAGTGTTGCAGAATGAAAACTAACAGTTCTAAATATGCTTTCTGAGATGTGAGGGAAGAGGTGAGGTGGGGGGCCAAGGTGTAGAGAACCTGCTGTGGTGAGAAGAGAACGTTCTTGATGCTGATGTCTTGAAAAGTTTGGGGAAAAGGTTATGAGTGAGTCATTCACTCTCTGATCTCATTGGCTGAAGGAAGTTGGGAATGGTTTATACTAATGTGTGTGTGTGTGTGTGTGTGTGTGTGTGTGTGTGAGAGAGACAGAGCAAGAGAAAGAAAACAAGAGACTGAGACAGAGGGAGGAAAAACACTCGTCTTGGTTGCTATAGCAACATAGCACAGTAGGCGCATGTACTGTAGCTACAGACACAATAGCCTGTGATAGCCATATATGGCAGCGACTTCCTGTGAAATGGCCTGCTGACTGACGCTCAGTCCTGACTCAGACTGTCCCGGTGTTTTTTGCTTCAAAGAAATGTTCCCTTCTGGCACTGCTTCCGCCACTTAACACCATCAAATGTTCCCTGAACCGCTGGGGATTGTTTTCTACAACACTGTATTCTTTCCTTAAAATCACCAGTCTGTACCAGAGGAGTTGCTAGTGGAACAACAGGAGAAAATGAAAAATTACTGATGGAGCCACTGCTTCTCTTTTCTGACTAAAAAGCACACAGTGTCCCCTTCAGCTGAGAACAGCTGATCCTGTGTGTGGTACCACATATAGAGGTGCCTGTTCATGTGTTCATAAGAAGCACTTTCTAAAAGGTCAATGCAGATGAGTGTCACACTATAGCTTCACTGTTTCAGGCACAGTTTTACATTTACACTTTTTATTTGCAATTAGTTATCACATAAATGTCTAATATACAGTATAACAAGTGCATTTTCCCAAAACTATTAAAAGTAAAAAAAAATCTCAAACTCTTGATGATTAGTTATTAGCTGAGTTTCAGAAAATGTACCAATAATGTTGATAACTGATTAACAACCAAGCCAAAGTGCAGAACACTGATGGCTTTATCTTTTTAAAATGGAGACTCTTGTGCTTTCTGTTTTAGATCATTGTGAACTGAACATGTCCAGGGTTCATAGGCTTTATAGGACAAAACAAGTGATTTAAAAATGTTACCTGTGGATCTCCGAAAATTTGATGCACTATTTTTTGCTATTTGTTTAAATGTTTCTAAACATTTTATTCAGTGAATTAAAAATATAACAAATAGATTTAGTGAAAGTACTTTTTAGGTGCAACCCTGAATCAAATTAAATACATATGCATGTGAGCACATAACAAAACAATCGGCTGTGAATCCCTCACATTAACATATTTCCTATAAATGTGGATTCGGCGAGTGATTTTAGGGATGTTGGTTGTTTGCTTTTTTCTGAGTTTTCAGCCTCATCTGGAGTGTGTGTGTGTCATTGCCAGCTCCTCTGCTATCTACCCTCATGTCACTGAGTCCTCTTTGACATCACGGCTGAAAGTACAGCCAGGAAACGTGAGATGTTCTTCATATAAACCTGCTGTAGTTTAGCTGTACACAGGAGAGTACTCTGACCACATATTCACCTTAATTGACATCACTGCCATCTAATCTCCAGCTAAAAGAATACAGTTTGCATAGTTGTTAAATATAAAAATCTAATTTATACATTCATTCTACACAATAAGACATTTAGAGGGAAGTTGTATGTTATTGATGCAGCTATACTTAAAATCATTTCTTTGAGATCTTGGCAGTAAAGTTAAAAGTATGGACACCTCATGAGAAGGCTCTATCTATTTATTCATATAGAGATACAAGAACTTTTAGACTTTTTTTTATTATTTCTTATTATTTCTCATCCACACTTGTGGAAAGCACAATAAAGAATAGTTATAAATAAAATCTCTGCAGGTCTTCAGGTTGTCTGAAAGCAGCCTCCAAATCCCATATTCATTTTCCATTCAGCCAGTGTTAATAAAATTCTTCATCACATCTAATGATCTGGACTGAAGAAGCCGTGCAAAGATGTGAAGCATGAATTCTGTCTGACATGGTGAAAGAGAGACGGGGAGAGTGAGAGAGCATGTAAAAGCCTTCACCACCTGATGTCTGTCTGTGTGTCTGGCTGCTCCTCGTTCAGTTTGTTTGCTGCTGACACCTGGACCCCAATGAGTAGCAGAAAGTGTGTGTGAGATGTTCAGACGTTACACTGTAACATTATAATGCTTGGAAAAAGTAGCCACCCATCTTGGAAGTTCTCATCTGTTGCTACATTACATTTATATCTAAAATTCTAAGGAAAAGATAGAAAATGAAAGTTTTCTGTATAAAATTGTTGATAAAAGTCAAACTAATCAGATGATGGAACAGCGAGTGTTGTGAAGCTTTGTAGTCGGTTTTGTTGCTTTATTGGAGTAGAGACACAAGCTTTCCAGTCAAGTTATATTAAAAAGTTATCAAGCTGCTTCCCAGCACAGTCAGAAGCTTCCTCCCCTTCCTTGGGCCGTCAAAGCGTCGAGACATGCAGCATGTGTTGTATGTTGGGTAGCTGAATCATATTGTGGGTCTCTATAGTCAGTGATTCATGAGTCTTTATCGTCATTACACAGAATCAAATTACAGTTTTAAAAAGCAACAAAATGATTGAAAATGTGACACAAAATCTCATCATGCTTTCATGTGTTTCAACTGATTGAACTATGCAGAACAGTTTTACTCACCTTACAATTTTAAGGTATCCACACTCATAGTGTAGAGGGTCTGATGTGGTGTTATGTTCTCTCAGTTGTGTGTGTGTGTGTGTGTGTGGGCACGTTCTTGTATGTCAGCTTGGCACTTTAATCACTCGAGCTTCATTCTTTGATGATCTCACAACCCCAGCTGAGTTTCTATACACAGACCCAGAATAATGTGCGAAAACAATTTGCACTCATACATAGATTCTCTCCCTTTGCTTCCATCTGTCTCTCTGCTCTCCTCTGATGCCTCACGTCAGCCAAAATTAACAGAAAACTGCAGATGGTGTCAGCAAGCGTCGCTCTGATACTTCAGGCTCTCACCTTCCTCTTTCTGTCATGAGCAACTCCTTATGACGGGAGAGGCTTCACGGTGAAGTGTGCAGGGTAACCCACCCACATGTAATGCCAGTATTTCTCCAAAGGCTCAGCTTCTGGCTGTGACACTTTCCAGACTGTGATCCGGTGATGTCTGCAGCCTTCACCACTATAAAATCTCCTCACATCTGCCTACACACATGGACCTTCTGAAACCAGATGAACACAGGGATCATAACAAACAAGAGTCTGCAAGAAAAACAAATTCCTAGCCAAGGCAGTATTGTTATATGCACTAAAAGCAAGATAATGACATGCTGCTAGGCATGAAATAGTATTGGATTATCTGTTTCCACTCTTATGCTCTTTCAACCATCATAAATAGGTGATGTTAGACTTTTTTCCCTATTTTATAGGTCCCAAAGCTTCTGTCATGACACATAGCTCTGGTACACTGGCAGATTTTGTGTGGTGAATTCCTGTGTGTGATAATATAGTTATGTGGTACAGAACACATCTCATCAGAGATGTACAAAGAAGTTGAATGGTCAGTCTCTAAGACCGATCCATTGATTACAGATGTTTTTCCCAGAAATGGAAAAACGGAATTGAGAAATAAAACAAACCTTTATCAGGATAACTACATACCTTTATCAGGATAACTACAGATCTTGTCAGTCATTGTTAAAATATTAAATAGACTCTCCTGGATATATGTCTGTATAGCCATGGATGCTTTGTTCACAGCTGATGTGTTAAAACAACAGTGTTTTGTTTTGTTAGTCCTGTGAATAGATGCATTGGGGCCAACTAAGAGAAATGCATGGGCCCTGCAAGAAGACTCTACAGGGAAATCATTATATTTCAGTCATCTGGCAAATGCTTTTGTCCACTTATATCCCATAGACACACATCATGAGCAAGATGGGGCCCAGTGTGTTGTTTCAGTACACTGTGACATGTAGACTGGACTAACGATGCGTTTTTGAATTAGTCTTTTTTTAAAGCACCACTGATGTTTCAGATCGTTGAAGGTCTTTCTGCTTTCACACATTATTCTCCCTCCTCTGTTCTTCACCACATCTTCTCACCTGGCCAGCTCTTTGCTGGAGTAGGAAAACTCCTAAAATAGAGATGTTGATGTTGTTTTGTGTGAGGTTTCAGGTCATAAACAGCAGTTTTTTTTGTTTCTGGAGCGCGTTTCCACAATGAACGATAATGCCTTCAAACTGCCTGTGCCCATTCTCTCTATCCGCACTGACCTCTCCTTCCCCTTTCACTGGAGTCTTAAATCACAACGCAATTTTTTGGCATGGAAAATTAAAAACGAAATTAAAATATTAAACTTTAATATATATATATATATATATATGTATTACTGTTCTTTCTCTCTCCCTCCTTTTCTTTTCCCGGTGCGCGTCAGAGTTTGCGCAAGCAGCCTCCCCGCCCCTCTGAGTAGTACAGCTCTGCTCCGTCTCTCCCATTCACCACAGTTTACTATCACACTCGAGCGGAGCGCATACAGAGGTGCTGTTCTTCTTCTCTTTATCCCGCTTTGGATTATCACTGTGTTTTTCATCATGCTGGAAGTGGAAGGTAGGAACCTAACACTACACTTTACTGGGCTTTTTTTTTTTTTTTTTTGTTAAACGGCACCTGTCATTTTCCCCGACAGCGTAAACTTTACGTGTTCCCGCCCGGAACAAACGGTGCGTGGACATATGCGCGTTGTTTCCTCCACAGGGTGTGACTTTCGATACCACCGAATCGGCCAAGTACCTTGTTGCGATTTTTCTGAAATAAAGCCGGTGAGAAGCGTGTTAGATGTCAATGCTCATGTTGTGTAACTGGGAGGAGTGTCTGCGTGTGCGTAACGGCGATGTTGAATGAAGATGTCCAGGAATTGTTTAAACAATGGCATTTTCCTATGTTTTCATTTCCCACGTCGCGTTTGGTAAAATAAAAATACTTATGTAAAGCGCGGGGAGCCGTGAGGTTGTAGTCTGGTGTTGGCTTTGTCTCCTTTGTCTTCGATCATTCAGAAAGTTGTTTGATCTCGACAGGGGAAATAAACATTAAACACTGAAGCCTGGGCCACATCGCTCCCCCTGCTTTGGGAGGAAGGATAGATGGCTCTGAAAATGCAGTTTGGTGCAAATGAAACATTGTTTGTGTCCAGGTTGTAGGTTAATACATCATGTGATGACAATGGCAGTGACAGAGAACAAGGAATCTGCTGATGTTTTATTTTAATCTGCACATTATTTACCATATCTCAGTTGAAATCCACCACCCAAGTAGTCACAGTGTCCAATTACTGCAGTTTCATAGACATGTACTTCAATCTGGACAACCTTGGGTTCACTGGGGTTGTACCAGGATCTTGTTGCCAAGAGACAACAGCCCATGTTTTCAGTAAGATGTAAACCGGCTCATGTTTTCTATGCAGGTTAATGACGCTGTCAGGGTTTTTAACTGAATCTGTCTTTTGCTTGACCACACACAGGATTCAAGTGCAGCGTTGATTAATCCAATGTTCTTGTTTAATGAAGTGGTGCCTCTGGGTTTTTGTGCTATGCCGCAGCTGGAAAAGTAGACTGAGCTGAGGTCACAAGTCCATTAAATAGAGGATCTGAAAATGAGGACAGCTTGGTGTTGTGTGTTGACTTGCAGCCATGAAGCCTGGAACATCCTGTAATTATTAAATGGTCATTTATTTAAAAGCTGAGATATAACTGACTTGTTTCAGGGAGATTGAGAGCAGCAGGCGTTGTATTTTGGGTGAAGTAGAAAAAAAGAGCAGTGTGGACTTGAGTGCTCTTTTCCTTTCTCTCTTACTCCCACTCTTGTCCTCCTCCTCTTCTGCCTCATTCATGTGAATGGATAGATGTTAAGGGCGGAAGCGTGGGCTGCTGCTAGACACTCAGAAATATAACTGTTCTAGGACACATGCATTCACATTTAAAGGATCATTTATTTTATTATTCTTCCACTCTATTTTCTCTTTTGTTGTCTCCCTCCAGTGAACGGGACGCCGGCCAGTCAGCTGTCCACTCCTCATTCGGGAAAGTCTCCCAGCCCCTCCCCAACCAGCCCGGGCAGCCTCAGCCGACGCCGGGTAAGACATGAATGTAGAGGCACATACACACACAGTACAGGCACCCTTAGCAACAGTCACACCTGAATCTATAATACGTTCCTTCTATATTCTCAGGAAAAGGACAAAAGCCGTGACTGAGCATAGGCCGACTGCATCTTAAGTGTTGCTAGAATATGAAGAAACCTCGTTTTGGGGCAGGGCGTTGACCTTTGACCTCACGCAATGCTGCTCTGTGGTTCTGGGAATTTCAGGATCCTCTAATTTTACCAACTTTATCCAGTGTTAAACATTTTCAAGGGCAACTCCTCCTTCCTTTCATTCTGATAGTCTGTCTCATGCGTACCCATATTGATCTGGTTGTCAGTACCTTTTGCCATATCTGGTCTAGAGATGAGACAGATGACTGGCTTTGTGAGTAACATGCTCCAAACCCCCTGTGCATTTTTATTCTGCAAAAACTGATTTCCATTCCCTGTTACCTACAGAATAGTGCATTGTTGCATTTTAGCACAAGAGAAGATGTTTTTTTTTTTTTTTATGAAGTCATGTCATTTTGTACATGTCCTTTTGTTTAAACCTTTTAGAAACACTTTTTATACTAGTACAGTGAATTATTTCAGCTGTTTTTGTCAAGTACATCATTGGCCTGTGTTGACAAAGCCCTTTTAAACCTAATATGAGACTTATCACCTGTTTTCTGTAGCTAAGAAGTGAGAGGATCTGAGATGCAAACGCACTATGTACACTGTAAAGGTTTTACTAGAGGAAACACTACTGTGCAGAGCAGGAGCATGCAACTCAAATGGATAAGCTTGATTTCCACATTAAGAGCAGCTGAGTTCATCTACAAGGTGTGTGTGTGTGTCTGTGTGTGTGTTTGAGTTTAAAGCGTGTGTTAATCCACTCCTTGACAGAGATGATGGTAAGCTTTTAATATCAGCCTCAATCCTAATCAAGGCCTGCTTTCTCAGAGCTGCTCTTTAATTTGAAGGAGCTCCTAAGATTGCTGCTGATTTAGGGACTTCACCATCATAAACAAACCGTCACCCTCTCACATTTGCATACAGCTGTAAACAACTGTGTATGTGAACCTGTAATATAGTCAGGTTCTGACCTGCATGTGTATTATGTTATTTTTCTTAAGGATACTGACTGAAAGCCCGCTGCATGTGTGCTACTTTTCTACCTCACAGCAGGGGTGCAGCCATGATTTATTGTGTAATTATTCAGCTAGTTGTTGGTGCAGGCACAACATTTTTTTTTATTTTTTTTTTTAGAGAGGGCAGGAATATGTCTGGAGTCAGTACAAATTTTAACAGGGCACAAAGAAAATTGAGTTGTTGTAAATGACTTACTGTATGAGCATAAATGAGTATGTGTGGCTGTGACTCAGTGTACACTATACACTAAAATGAACATAGCCTTCATTTCTTGGGCTAAGTAGCCTCATGCTCTCATGCTGCATTTGATGTGCCAGGGAGAATTAATGGATTGTGGTGATTCTGGCCTTCAGGGTTGTGAATCCATCAGTGCCGAGGTTATATTGATGTGATATGAAGGTCAGCCAGGGCATCGAGAACATGTCAGATTTGGGTTGTAGCTACTAAGAACAGAACACTGAAGGCGCACTGGAGCTTCCACAGTCATCTGTATAACAGAAATGGGTCACCACAGATTTCACTGTTGAAAGAGGAAGAAAAAAGGCAAATATAAATTCTCTCTTCTTCTCAATTCCTCTGAATGAGTAAATGTGAGGCGGTTAATGTAGACAATTACAGTGCTCAGTTTCAGCTGCTCTTTTCTGAAGAGTCGGCTTTAGAGGGGTGAAGGGGGATTAACCAAATGTTGTCCCATCCACTCCACATTCAGCCATACTATCTGTGTTTTTGCCTCCATCCACTTTTCTCATCAGTCTTTAGTCTTCACAAAATGAACTGAGTAATGCAGTTTTGACCCCAGCATTACAGCAGTCAGATTCTGGTTCTACACAACACACACTCAGTGTATATTTTTCAAGCAGAGATTATTCCAGGCTTTATACTCGCGACACTCGATGCTAAGCCTGCAATGGTTTGGCTGGAAGTAGGGGAGGAAGCCTCACAGGCCATTATCTCTACCCTCCACTCTGCAGCTCCACGCTCTTCAGCCTTATTACAATGTAATCTTCTCCTCCGCTTCTTACTTTTTCTATACGCCCTGTTAGTGATTCTCCCTCTATCCATTCTCTCTCTGACAGTTTCTGATTTCTCTCTCACTCCATTTCTCACCCATTCTCAGTTACCCACACTCATCCTCCTCTCCCTTCTGAAGCGTATTACCTTCACAGAGACACATTATTATAGTTCATCATTTCTTCTCTAGATGAATTGTAAGCTTCTTTGAAAAGTAGGCACTAGGTTGCACACTTGCACATTTCTCGTTCTGTGTCACTTCTTGAAAATCATAACTGTAGAATACTTGCAGATCTTGTTATGCTGATAGAAAGGAAGTACTATTCTCTCACCCTTGTCTAAAATGCTTAATTTAATATGGGCAAGTATTCTACTGTCAGAAATGACCCTTTTCCCTAAAATGAAACCTGAACTTCTGGGGCTTTTTGAAATGGTAGCTAATAAAGTATTGAAAGCTACTATACATCCTTTTTAGTGGCAGCCACAGAGCCTTGGTTACCAACTATGAGTACTCCATTTAAACAGTTCACCTCTCTGGACCCTGCATTTAAAGACTTTGCTGCTTTGAAGTAGGTTGCCTGCACAGCTCAGACCATCCAGACCTATTTCCTCGAGCAGAATAGACTGACATACTGTAGCATTGCACTGTGGCTTTTTCCTCTTGCTGTCACACATATACACAGACTCACGTATACGTTCATGTCTGTTTCAGGCAAAGTACCACTTTTATACATTAAATTATTATTTGTGCACTTCCGCACACCCACACACACACACACACACACACACACACACACACACACACACATATATATATATATATATAGCCCTAGTATATCAGCTGTAACCAAGTCAGGTTACTATGAGAGTGTATGAGAGGAAGAAAGTGCAAATTGTTACCTGTAGTATGCCAGCCACATCCTCATCTCACCACTGAGTCATTCATGTCCATAATCCATTGAATTGCATGCTCCATCTCTCACTCTTCCATATTTTCTTGTTGGGCGATTCATAATTAAATTATGTGTGTGAGTGAAAGAGCATAGACTGAAGGAGAAAGTGTGTATTACGAACTTGTTAATTATTGTCTCTTCCATGTGAGGTTGCTGTTACTAACGGTTGTATTTGTTATTTGGATGTATTATATTTCCTATTTCATGTTGTGTTGAAGTCATTAGATGGCTTGTTCAGTTTTGTTCCTGTGACTGCCAAAAAGACTGGCTGCAACACATGAGGAAAATGCTGTGAAAAATGCATCCAATCCAGTTGATGGTTGCTTATTTTAAAACTACCTAAAAATCAGTAACATCATTGTAGAGGGCTTTGTTTTGCACTGTGATTTTCATACATCAAAGAACATGAAGCTTGTATGGGAGAAATTATATTTGATAATCTGGTCCATCATCTACATATTCTGATTTTCTCACGTGTGGCTGCCAGTTCTTCTCGGCTCCATTTGTTTTCTGTTTATTTTCTTTGTTTAATGTATTGATTTCCATTTGTTGTCATTAAATTTGTTGTCATTTCATTTTCATTTTGTGTTTTTTCTTTATTTCTGTGCTTCTCATTTGTGTTAATAGCTCTTCATCATGTTCATCATGTTCATCACATACAAAAAAACAGCTGGAGATGATGATTATCTGCTTATATATGTTATTCAGGGGTTCTCCCATCCCCTCATCTTCTGTATTCAGCAGAGAAGAGATTACAGCACTAAACCAGTCCCAGAGGTGCATTCATCTCCCCAGTCCTACTGCTTCTGTTCTGAAGTGTTTTTTTTTTTTCCTGAGTTGAGCAGCCCAGGTCTCCCTCCCCATTTTTTAATTTCCCTTGAAGCATTTAATCAGGTTTCGGTTATTCTCTGGGATTGCAATCCAGAAGGGTCATGATTAGAAAAATTCTGGCAGACCAGGAAGACGAAATCCCCAAACCAGAGTTGATCTCTGTAGATGAGAGTCAAGTAGATTGCTTCCTGTCTGTCTAGACACCAAAATAAGAGCCAAGAAATATTATTTCCTGTAACTTATGAAAGAGGGAGATAGTAGGAACCTGGGACAATACAAAGTACCCTATTTCTATTAGATTCTTTCCACTGAAGCAAACACCAATATATCCTGGATTCTTGGATATTGCATGACAGTGGGAGTGACAAGAAATGTTGCTGGAGAAGGAATTTGGCTCTCAGCTTAAAGGACAGAGAGAAAAAGAGCTTTAGGATGTGTGTAGTAATCATATTCAAACAGTGGCACTGAGAACAAGGTTAGCATTACCCTTAGGATGGTTATGTAAATGTGTGTCACATTCATTATCACTGAATTTTACAGTTGACAGACTTCCTTTTCAGTTAGAGCATGCGTAAGTCATTATTTCTACTTGCCTCTGCCTCTGAGATGTTTCTCCAACCATAAGGTCAATCCTGGTCATACTGTTTAACTCCTAATTTTTCGCTGATCAGTATTCAGTCTCTGAGTGTTGCCCTTGTTGGTTTGAAGAGCAATGACTCCAGCCATGATGTAAAAGGTTAGTCAGTGCCTTTTTTTTTTTTTTAGTGGTGTGAGTCATAGCCAGAGCAAAAGTGTAGAGATGTCGCGCTAGGAATAGTTTATGTTGTGTTGTGCAACAGGGAGAGAGCTGTATGGTCTAACAAATCTAATGATCGATATCAACCAGACCAGGCTCCATACATCTTTCTTCCTATTTCTTTGTTTCACTTCCTCTCTGTCTTTCTCCCTGTTTCTCAGTGTCTTTCTTGCTCTGTCACTCCATCTGTCTCAGTTTTTCACACAGGAAAGAGACACAATGTTCATAGAAGGTTGAACTCGGCAGGAAATGGCCTTATATGGGCTGCTGTCTCCACACTGGAAGTCTCATAAGCTGCCTCTCTCCTCTCTCTGAGCAGTTTCCATAGCAACAGTATTTTGTTTCCCTCGGTGGCAAGAGGAGAGAGATAGGGAGTTCAAAATGAGAAAGCGAGTAGACGAACGGGCTGGATGCAAGATAAGGGCACAGGAGAAGTAAATATATGTATGAGGATGAGAAAATAAAAGAGCAGAGGGAGGTATTTTGGAAATAAAGCACAGGAGGGTCATTAGGTTTATGGGTATTAAGTGGGTTTTCTTGTTCCGCAGTGAGTGCCCGTCTGACTCACAGCTACAGTCACCTGGGTGGCTTTCAGGTCACAGCTGCAGAGATGAGTAAAAAAGCTGACAGCTACTTGGGTAAAGATATAGGACAACTCATCTTAGTGAATAGTTTTCAGATCTAAGTAATTATGATGGGTGACCTTTTCCTCTCTTGGCTGTGTTGTAGTCTGACTGGACACCACAGAAATAAGAGGGTACCATGAGGATGTGGTGAAAGAAATCAAATATGATACTTTTATTTTGTCGATGGATTTCCTTTGACACACTTTCAGAAGCTGTTTTAGTTTAGTTTTATTAAAATTTGCCCTTTTAACTCTTTCTAATACTGGGTTTATATCACAACAGTGGACAACATTCATTAATTCAGTAATGCGTTTTAGATTTAGATAGGACTTGGCTACACTTGGACTAAAATGAGGAATAAAAGAGGAATGCATCGTCTGCAACCCAACATTAAGTAGCCATGGTCACTAATAAAACGCCTCTTTGAGCGCAACATTTTTTAAGCCAGTTGCACACAGACAATAGCTCAGGTATCACACACAGTGCACAGCAGGCTTCACTTATATTATAGAGAAACTGCGATGGTATTCACTTCTATCACTGGCTAGGCTACATGTTCAACTATGAGGTTTATTGGAGTAAACCAGTGGAAACCTCCAAATTCCAAAGCTCTTTCACTGCTATGTTCTCTGGATTGATTGTGATTTGAGCAGAGCAGGGAGGAGAGGCGAGTGAGTGGAAGTAAGAAATGATATTGAGGACTTGAAAATCTTACGGATCTTCAACTTACAAATAAAAGCCTCTCAGCATGCATGAAGACAAATAAAACAATCTAATCTTCCAAATGTAGTAGAAGAATATGGTGGAGAGAAGAAGAATAGATGGAGAGGACTGGAGAAAAGCTAACAATGCAAAAATGGGGTAGATTCTCATTTAGAGTCTGGACTAGATCCTCATCCGCTTCCCATCCTTGTTGCTTCCATGACAACCAGACAGAAGGTTACGAGGTGGAGGGCGTAATGAGTTTTTGCCTTTAGATAGATGTAGATGCCTTATCTCATTCACTCTCATTCCCTCTAATGACCTCCTACCTACCGACCAGCTGAAAGGCAGCATTCATCCGCCTTTATTAAACCAAATCTACCAATATACCAAATCTGTATATTTATCTTTTATTAAAAGCAGCATTGAAGAGTGAAAGGAAAATGCATCTAGATTGCATCTATTTAAAGTTCTGTGAATGGAGAAGAGCTTACTGGGATACACCCATCTGTCCAATGTGGACACACACAGGTGGTTTGCTCAGTGACTAACTGGTCTATATTCAGTTCACTGGCTTAAGTGAATGTGTTTTGGCTCTTTTTGGGAGCACAGTGTATACACAGCACAGGACATCACGAAACAACAGACAGACATCCAAACACCAAGACAGGCTGAAGGATGTTCTGAGGATGAGATAAGTTGCACAGTGTCCCCTTGCCTATTTTTGGAACTACATATTTGCCTCAGCTGGCCTTGTAGCAGAAGGGAATGTTTTATTGTATTTTGTTTGAGGAGGTTTATAAACTATTTCAGTTAATGCTACAGATTTAAATAACTGTCTCACACTTTGCCATCCCGGCTCTTTGTCCACTCCGGTCCGTCTCCGCAGGGGTCCCAGGGTTCTTCCACCTCTCTGTCTTCCCCTAAAGTTTCCAGTCCAGTGCAAGATGTGGATGGACTTGTCAATGAAGGTGAGGAAAATTAATATTACAAGAGTTTTCAGTCTGTCGAAAGGCAAAGGCAATGTCTGAATTATATTAATGACTTTTAATTCATGTCTCTCCTGCCCATCTTTCCTGTCTCTAAGTTCTTCTCTACATCCAGTTTTCAGCATGTCACACTTTCCCCCTCCTCTGGTGTCTTTCTTCACCAACTCCATCAAAACAGTCATGTGCTAATATTTTTTTTTTTTTTCGAGAAGCCCCTCATCTGAACTAAAGAAATACCAAAAATTTTATTAATCTCTTGAGTCAGGGAACTCAAATCACATCTGACAGTTTGAAGTTATTTACTTATCGAGAACCTGCCAACCCTTCTCAGATGTGATAAATCAGTTCATGAATTAATATTTAACTGAACATTGATTGCATATTTTTGCATTTTGATTAATCAGTTGGTTCCACATTTACTTTTCCATTTGCCAGCTTGAATATCATTTATGAGCACTGAGCCTTAGTGTGACAGAATGTCAAATTGAGCTAGTGCCCTCGTTGTGTATGAAACTCTGTTTCGGTTTATAGCTAGTAATGGTTTTATGTTTGTATTTTTCAAAATATATATGATATTTATATTTATTTCATCTTTGTTAGTCCTTTTGCAATTAAAATCTTTATCTTAAGCACACATTTATGGTCAGTTACCTCAGCCTGTGTTGTAGGCTCTCTGTGTCCACTGTCCTTAGCTCTGTGTAGCCTGAACAGTGACTTCTTATCAGCCTGAAAGACGTGTAAACTGGTTCACATTACCAAGTCCCTCAGCACTAAACCAACCATGTGCTTCTTTCCTGCAGCTGAGGTTCTAGTTGATGAGGTTCCAGCTGTGCCGTCCTATATATCAGACCGCTACAAGGTGGGACGCATGTTAGGTGATGGGAACTTTGCAGTAGTCCGGGAATGTGTGGAGCACTCCACGGGACGGGAGTATGCCCTCAAGATCATCAACAAGGGCAAATGCAGAGGGAAGGTAAGCTACGAATTATAATGCCCAAGGCAAAAGAGTACTGTACATTTATACCCCACTGAAACACCACTGCTTGACATATATATACTCATGTAATATGTAAGATTTTCTGCTTGAGTATAGCTCTAATCCTTTGCTGTATCAAAAATCAATGAATTTGGAACATTTATAGCTGGCACCTGATCTTGACTGCAAGTGCAAACATTTAAAGATTGCTGGTCAATGCACCCAAATTCTTGGCACAAGATGATAAATAGTCCCATTATGTCTCATTGATTGTAATCTTTTTATTCACAACTTAACAGCACCTGAAAACCTTGTTTTTGCTGGCCTCCAGTGGTCCCACTGCTCCCCGTGCTGCAGTGATGTAAACGTTTACATCACTGCAGCATGTACCCTGTGACATCTGTGCGGGTACAGGCGCCAGAGAAGCTATTGCTAAGGCACCTTCCACTTGAGAAAATCCTTTCAATTGTTTTTTCAGGAGCACATGATCCAGAACGAGGTGGCCATCCTCCGCAGGGTCAAACATCCAAATATTGTTCTGCTCATAGAGGAGGTGGATACCTACAATGAACTCTACCTGGTCATGGAGCTGGTCAAGGTGTGTGGCAATGTTTATGTATTCACTTGTTTTTTTTTTTATGTGTTTGTGCACAACCTTCTCTGGTTAGGGACAGGCTGAGACATTTCCCAACAGAAAATGAAAACAACTATTTATATATGATGGTGTGATCATTATCTCCAATTTTATAGTGACAGAGGGGCAGAATCGGTGACAGAGACAGAGCAGCAACATTCAGTGACTGAGATAAATGATGAATTCCAAGCAGTCACAGAGTATGGCATTGAGAGAATCGGTCCTCTGGCCTGGAGCACTCATGTGTTCGCATTCCTCATTCTCTCTTGATCTCGAAGTGAAGAAATGTTTGTGCATAATTTAGGAGTCAGGAATTTGATCCATCTGTTCTTGTTGTGGTGTGGAGTACTACAGAATATAAATGAGAGGCACAGTGTGGGAGTCGTGTGTACGTGTTAGCGTGTCCAAAGTGGGAGGATCGAGAGGAGGCTCTGAATGAATGAGGTGGAAAGAGTCACTGCACTGACAGGGATTAGGAGTGGGAGAGAGACAGATGGATGCATTGGAAGGAGAGGCAAAGTGTAAGAGCATCAAGAGAGGCAGAGTAGTGGTACAAAATATGGCAAAAAATGACACTGGTGCTATTTTGGGTGAGATCCCTTAGTTAGAATTAAAACAAAGTTTAATCCTCCAATATACACAATAGGAATATTTCAGGCAATAATGTGCTGCCAACTTATGGCAACAGTTTTGGGAGGATCCTCTTCTGTTTCAGAATAACAAATTGAAGCCCATTAAGTTTTTTTTAAATATGATCAGGAAGAACTGACATCATTCCCATCCGGTACCTTTGGGATGCTGCCTGTGAGTCAGGCTTATCAATATCAATATCACTGGCTGGCCTCCCAAATGCTCCTATAGCTGAATGAGAGAAATCGCAGCCTATATATAAAAAAAAAGATTAGAGGATGTTATAGCAGCAGAAGCTTCTCGGATGAGAGGTGGAACATCTTTACGAACCTCAAACAAATTCAGCTGCAAACTTTTAAACTGTTTTTGACATACTGTGACCTGGATGACTGAGACTTTCCACAGACAGTGCAGGTGGAGAAGTGCAAATGAGGTGGCTAGTGGCATTCAACAGCCCTTATATTTAAATAAGTGTTGCTGTGCAGACTAGATGCTGACAGTCTGAGTCTGTGCAGGAAGAGAGAAGTATTCAGCCCTACTTTAAGCTTCTGCTCTACTTAGTCCACTCAGGAAGAGAGACACACTGAGGATAAAACTGAGAGAGGGGTAAGAGGACGGTGAAAATCAGACAGAATGAAAAATATGAGGTGAGGCCAACAGAAAAAACTCCAGAGAGATCAGTGTGAATTAAAGTTAAAGCACAAATGAAAGGGAAATATTAAAGATGGGGGAGGAGATGTTTCAACTAAGGTGAAGAATGAGGGCACAGTTTATCCCTCAAGCTGCTGAGCGGACGAAAACACTTCGCTACTAAATCAACTTTTTAGCCAAAAAATCGTTTCAGCAGAAAAGATGAACAACTGTGAAAAACGCAGAAATGAATCTGTCAAGTTCTCTATGTGAAAATGCCAAAGAAACTCCCATGGCATTGTTCCTAAAACTGACAGCCCACTCATCCATCATGATTTGTCCACAGGGGGGAGATCTGTTCGATGCCATCACCTCTGCCAACAGATACACAGAGAGAGATGCCAGCGGCATGCTCTACAACCTTGCCAATGCCATCAAATACCTCCACAGTCTCAACATTGTGCACAGAGACATCAAACCAGAAAACCTGCTGGTGAGTTCACACAGTGTCTGTGCTGTACACAGTCATGTAATTTGCTGCATCCCTCTTTTCGTCCCTCCGTTCTGAATGAACGGTGAAGTAATATCACTCACTCTGGACCCTCACAGAGCAGAGATGACTCATCTCTGCTGCCCTCACACCTCCCGCACCTCTCCTCCTCCAGCCTCCCTCGCCGGGGCCTTCCATCCCTCCTTCTCCCTTCTATCGACCTCCTCCCTGCCTGCTCATCCTTCATCTGCTGTTCTTCATGACTTTCTTTGCCTTGTTTAAAAAATGTGATTGTGAAGAATTTCCCCCCTGCAGTGATTTTTTTTTTTTTTAATGGTGTTTCTGCTGCTCTGGACCCCCTTTTCTGCTTTCCAAGGGTTCACAATTTTAGTTAGATGACAAAAAGGACTTTATTCAACTTAAATTTAAAAACTGTACTTACCGCTTTTTTTTGTCCACTTGGTGGTGTAAATTTTATATATGTTGTTATATATATAAAGTTGATATGGTGAACATCCAGCAGACTTCTTCTACAGTGCAGCTACTGACCGCAATCACTCAAAGTGTGAACTAGAATTTGAAGCTCTGAGACTTGGTGCACCTCAGTGGTACTTTAAAAGAGAGACTTTAGCAGACAGCAGTGCATGCTGCTGTTTCCCAAATGCTCACAAGGATTTGATCTGGGGACACAGAAAATAAAGGGCTGAGGATGCATTGATCATTTCTGGCACTGTTTTTCCTTTTTTTCTGATTTACCAAGCTTACACACATCAGAATGCAGCTGCAGAAAAAAAGAGTTATGTCACACAGCCCAGATCACACTAATCTCTTTGCAGCCATCTAAGATCCTACTTTTAACAGCATTTCTTTTGTGTATTTTCTGTGAGCTTAGGTGTATGAGCATGCGGACGGCAGCAAAAGCTTGAAACTGGGAGACTTTGGTTTGGCAACTGTGGTGGATGGACCTCTTTACACTGTCTGTGGGACACCGACATATGTAGCACCTGAAATCATTGCAGAAACTGGGTAAGAGCAGCTGCAGAGCTAAGGCTACTTAGAGAAATTATGTTTACAGTCAGCTGTCTTTTTTCATTAACTTTACCGCTCTCTTGAAGTCATCATATTTTTTTTTTGTGTTTTGTGCAGGTATGGCCTTAAGGTGGACATCTGGGCAGCTGGAGTCATCACCTACATCCTGCTGTGTGGTTTCCCACCATTTCGGGGGTAAGCTTACAGCAGAGCTATTCCAATAAGACAAATTCCATATCATTTTTTCTGCTTTTAATATGAAATAATGAGTGTATATGAGTATATGAGCACATGAGTCCCCCCTAATGGTTGGTGGCAGTGCTGCATCTCTGTTCTTGTTGATAGTGTTATCAAAGCAGTGTCTGATTTAAAGACGCATGGAAATGTTTTCTTTGCAGGAGCAGTGACGATCAAGAAGTGCTTTTTGATCAGATCCTAATGGGACAGCTAGAATTTCCTCTACCATACTGGGACAACGTGTCAGAAACAGCAACGGTGAATAACTACATATAACTACATACTCCCTGGTTATGTATATTGTCAATCAATTCACATGTCGGAGGGAATTCATTTTCTATGGAGGGAATAAAAACTCACCGGTGTGTTCTTGCTGTTGCAGGAGCTGATCCGATCCATGCTGGAGGTGGAGGTGGATCAGAGATACACTGCCCTCCAGGTGCTAGAGCACCCTTGGGTCACTGTAAGTACTGTGTTCATTGAGGTAACTGGTCCACTCAGTTGCATTATTTACCCACAGACACTGAATCTTCTTTTTCTCCTCCCTTGCTTGATGCAGGATGAGGGTCTGTGTGAGAATGATCATCAGTTGTCAGTAGCAGGGAAGATTAAGAAGCACTTCAACACCAGTCCGAAGGTCAACGACACTACTGCAGGAGTGTCAGTCATTTCTGTGAGTTCACTGCTACTAGAAACCACCTTAACTAGCTTTCCTTGTTGTTTGGTAAAGCTGCAGCTTTAACACTAAGTTGAGCTGGTTTAAATAAAGATGTGTTGTTTTCTGCAGTTCCTTTATTCTTTTGAGTGAATGAGTGACGTTTGTGTCTTCTGGTAGTTCTGTTGACCTGGGGTTTAGATTGATTGTGCTGGTTTCTCTTTGTGTTCAGTTGGATGACAGCTTTTCTATGCAGAGATCTGGGTCGTTGGATTTCTACCAGCACCCGGCCATGTACTGGATAAGGTACGCCAGGTTTCCATAGACACACAACTGAATAGATGGTCACAAACCTGCGAGAAATTAAAGCAAACCAAAATAGTGCCTCTGAAATGAATGTCTCCCTGCGTGCTACCCTGCTGACTGGTTGCTGCTGTGCTGCTTTGATGGCTTCATGTTGTCCCTGCTCTGTAGTCTTTGTGCTTGGCTTTTGGCCTTATTTCTTTCATCCCTCGCTTGCTGTAAACACAGATTCAATACAGCGCCTGCACCGCTGTCGTCTGTGTTTTGCTAATGCCTCGTCTGTGTTGTGTCACATGCATTTCTGTGAATGTTTCCCCCTCTGTTGAACATGTCCTGTGAAAGCTCGTACTTCAATAACAAAGTAAACAAACTGGTGTGTTGCTGAGGTTTTAAGTATTCCTTTGTGAATGCTGCCTTTCCAAAGAAATAATCATGTTCGCTTGTTTGTCTCACTGAATTTCTGTGATTTTTGCTTGATGTGATGTTTCCCACTTGGCTGCTTCTATGCTTCTACTAATACCAGGACTTTCTAATCACCTCCCATTGCCAAGCCCCTGTTGTGTGACCGTATGCATTGATTTATGGAGGACCTAGAGGTTTATTGTCACATGAATTGAATTTTCCTACATTTTCCAAGATTGTCTTGAGTTAGGCTGTAAGTAGAATGGTAAGCAATAGCAACAGCTATTTGAAGTTTGCTACCCTTAGCCACTAAAGGTCTGGATCATGCTCTTTGTACTTGTCACTCCCTCTTCTGACTGTACAATTAAATATCAGTTAATAACTTAATGAACACTTGCAAAACTCTCCTGACCCTCCATAATGCATACTCCACTGTGCTGCTGGATCACTGCTTCAGAGGCTCTAATCACAATGTTCTTGTTCCTCCCCGATTCAGGCCACCACTCTTGATAAGGAGGGGCAGGTTCTCAGACGAGGACGCCACCCGGATGTGAAGCCACTGCCTTTGCAGATGATGCCGACGGTGACACCAGTAACAACATCAACAACAAAAACACTACGTGCGGAGCCTCCCAGTTGCCTCCCTGGCCTGCCCATGGCCCCTCCCTCTCTGACCCCTGACATTTGCTCTGACCCTTCCCCGAACCCCAGCCTCCCATCTGACTCTGATGACATCTCCATCAGCTCAGCCAGCACTCTCTGTTCCCCTAGCTCATCCTTCTAGACAGGCTGCGGGGGTGACAAGAGGGATGATAAGGAGGCTAAGGTGTGCAGAGGAGGAACTGAGTAGGGAGAATCCTCATCCAGCTTCTCCCTCTAAATGGAGGAGGAGGAAGAGGACACAGTCTTCTCACTCTCTCATCTAAGGCTGGGGTCAGAGCATACTTATAGCCCCCCTAAATCAATCTTTCCAATCGTGGAGGAGAGATCGATCAACGGGTGGATAGAGGAAAAAGATGGCAGATAGGTTGGGAGAAAGGCTAAAGAGGAAACAAGAAACAGGGATCGCAATGAAGCGGAAAAAGGCGCAATGAGGTGAACGACTTTTGTTCATTTATTTATAACATTCTCTCATCTGAGCACATGTTACGAAGCTCAAGGAGCGAGAAGGGGTGACAGTATTGTCTGCCTTACAGTGATGATCTGGGCTCAACATGCAAACTTTCTTATGGTGGAGCAGCTCTACAAGGCAATATGAGAATATGGACCAATGTTCATGTTTTATTGAACCTTATTTCTCCATTCTTTACTCACTGCTTTTTTAAATATGTATTTGCCTTTTACATAAACTATAAGGTTTTGTTGACATGTCCTAAGAGTTTGGTTGAATGAAAATAGCAGAAAAGTGTGTAGAAGTAGAGCTAAGACATTTTGAAATAGGCTGTTGTAAAGTTGAAGAACAGTTTACTGGGAAACGAGAGGCAAAGTCTGTAGAAATAGGACTTTTTCTAGTAAGATGTGTTAAAAGCTGTTTTCTGAAAAAAGATGACGATGCCCTACACACTACTGGCGTTGCCTTCCTGTGATGTTGGATTGCAGTATTACAGTTTACATTTTACACTGACTGCTATTAAAACAAAGGTGCGTTTGAGTGCTCATCGTAATTTGATTAGCTGCTTCATTGATGACATCTTGATACGCAAAATTCAGCAGCATTCAGGTGCTTGTGTAGCAAACTCAACTTCTGAACTATTTTTTCCTCAATACATACATCTTCACAGTCATCTGTATTTATTTCATACTAATCTTGATAATCTGTGATATTCATCTACACACACAAAGCCTTGTTTACATTTTCTCAACACTTTATCATCCACATTTTCCAGCAGTAAAGAAATGTAATTGATGCAACCCAGATTTGCCACTTGTATGGGTTTGGAGAAACGTTTTAGCTGGTAAACATGTACATTTAACAGTATGAGGGCTGCCTATTTGCACAAAGTACTGCAGTTTAGTTGCCGTCAAACAGGACTGAGTACAACCAGCAGCACTTCTGGAAAGCAGTACCATTAAACAGAAGGAGGAGGATTTATTTCAGCTCTGTACAACCTCATTCATGGCTTCATTTATTCAGATGAAAGCATGACAGACATACAGTAGCCTATTCTTATAAGAAAAAACTGTTTAGTGATGATGTATTGTTTATATGTTTCTGTAAATAACATAATTTTATTTATTTTGATAGTTCACAATACAATATATTTCTTTACTAGTAGTACATTTATGAGAACTGTAACAGAAACAATCTGTCATACATGTGTATCAGTCAGTCGAGGAAAAAAAAAATCTAAAGGAGATCGTCAGATTGAAATGAAACAATACAGCTGATTTGAAAAAGACCAGTGACATTTTACTGGTCTGGTGAATCCAGTAGGACCAGTCTAGATAAGTCAAGACCACTGGCCATGTTTCTTGTCAGACACTGGGAATGATGTCACGTCCTTTGACAAAAGCAGCTGGTAAAGAGATTTTCAGTAACTGATATGATGTTATAGAGAGAGAGAGAGAAGAAGCCAGAGGTGTGAAAGAAATAATTTCCGTTTTTGGCAGATGATCTCCCTGCAGTCGTCACACTTGTCTGTAAGTCTCTGTATTTACTCTCATCACAACACATATACAGTAATGTGCCGCCATATTGACAAAATCAGTATGAACTTGTTGTGCTGCTGAAATTCACTCCAGCACCTGGGCACATGCGGTTTACCAAAAAGTGCTCCCACAGCCTCACCTCAGTATTCCAGTCTGTTGCAATACCAATACATGTACCTCTGTTCAACAGTCGTCTATCAATAATAATGCTAATAATTAAAATATGTTTCAAAAACAGATTGTTGGTGTCTTTTGTGTTTTGGCATGTGAGGTTCAGTGGCTTTGCATTCCTAACTGGATTATTGGCCGAGTGGGCAGTACACAATTCCTGTGACTATTATTGTGAATTTCACAGCAGTTTTTGGCAGAGAACCAACATTTTACTTGATATGGCAGATGCTTGGCCTACAGCTGGGATGATAGAGGGAACTTTATCAGGCCAATTTATTACTGAAAATGTGTTTTTTGGCCTCCATAATGCACAACCTTCAAGCACAACTGTTATCAGAAGTGAACAGGTGACATTTGATAAAACTGGGAAGCTGCATGTGGAATTAACAGTAATAACATTTTTTGTCCCCTGTAAACTCCTCTGGTGGAGATTTTGAAAGTGTGACAGTGTGCATCACAGTTTTCTACCTCCTGAATCTCCGACAGCTGTGCCTGTGATTAATCTATGATCTATCTTGCATAGCCAAAACTTGACAGTAATTAGAATATACACACGCAGAAGTGACAGTGGTAGAATATAACCGAGGGCTGAATTACAATGTTGAGGTACTTGAATAAGGACGGGCCTACTTTTATTAAAGTATATATTAAAGTAAATTATGACTATGTGGCTTTTACTTGTAGTGGAGCAGCATGTATTTGTGTTTCCCGACCACCAGGGGTCGCCGTTTCACATGCAACCAAAGCAGCGAAGAAGAAAAACCTCGTTGTGGAAATGGTGCGTTACGGCACTGGAAGTATCTCGGTAGCTAGCCAACAATCTTAAGAGTTATTTCCCAAACCATGATGTGTTTTTGACGTATCGTCTTCACAAAGCAACAAAATAAGTATTAACGTTAACACAGAAGACAGGACGATAAAATGTCAAGGAATATGCGTATTAGCTAACGAAAAGCTAGTTGCAACGGGATGCTAGCTGGCTAGCTAATGTATTGTTAGCGCACCGCAGTCATGAGCGAAGATGATAATTCCTCCTCAAACAAAGATAAAGACTCAACTCTTTTGCTCACTAAAGATGGACAGACGTACTACGTGAGTAAAAGCGGAGTAGTCGACAGCAGGAATGTGGTGACGCCGCACGAACCGGAGAACAACGTCTCCTCGTACGACCTGGACGATCCGGACGAGGAGAGCGACGTCTTGGACACTTCTGATCCCAGAGACAGCGCCGCTAGCCCGGAGGAGCTCAACGACGACGAGGCCTCCGAGGGCGACAACGCTCCCAAACAGTGCACCTATGAGGGCTGCACGGAGACCACGACCCAGGTCGCCAAGCAGAGGAAACCTTGGATGTGCAAAAAACACCGCAACAAAATGTACAAAGACAAATACAAGAAGAAGAAGAGTGACCAGGCCATGTCCAGTGGGAAACTTGATGTAAGTGTAAATACTGTTTATAACGTTACACCCTGAGGCAAAGATCATAGATCCTGACATGGTTAAGACACTAATTTCAGGTTCTGACTTGGCATGCAGTGAAATGCTTTATACGACCGTCCATATAAACAGTAGTATGAAAAAAAGTAATATACGAGAAGATCAAAATAAACAATAAATAAGGTGCAGCGTGCAAATAGAGTAAGACAATAGGGCTGTAATGATTATAGATTTTTGTTGGTACTATAAGTCTGAGGGTTATGATGATTATCATGCTTTCATTAATTTCACACTTATGTATAAAGTTATATGAAGACTTTTTATAAAGGCTATAGAATGTTATTTGTTGCTGCCTCTAGAAACAGATACAACACTAAATAAAATGAAGACAAACAAAAATTCATCACTCCCTTTAGATTTAAAGGTGACATCTGCTCTGCAAACATCTGTCAGTAGGGTTTAGTGTTAGTGTTAGTGGTTAGGGAGTAACGTTTAGGGTTTTAGGGTTAGGGTGAAACATGGATGAGGGGGCGTGATGGTGACACTGTTACCACAGCAATCTGCCGCAACACACCATTTCATCTGGTTTGGACTAAGTGGGACCATTTTGACCCCAGACGCACCACTGGGCAATGTAAGAGCTATTTGACCAAGGATTGTTGGAGGGCTGCATCAGGTGACCTGGCCTTGCATAGTTTGAAGTCTTTAGTATAAATCTAAAATGTAGGCAGCAATAGAAATAAAGTAGGGGGTGCATGCAAACTTATGTCTAGTGTTGTAGATGCCTGGAGAAAAATGAATTTGATTTGTGTAACCTCAGTTTCCAATGAATTTTACAATTCCTGGGCTGAAATTACTGGCACGTGTGTTTTTCCCAGACCTTACTGAACCAGAACCCTTCAGCTATTTGATTGTTTTTTTTTTCCTTTTTTGTGATAACCAGGAAAACTCAGAGGAGAGGCCTGTATCTGTGAACAAACAACGTCTTGGTGCCATTGGGGACCGTCCGGCCAGACCTTCACTGATAGAGCAGGTCCTCAACCAGAAAAGACTGGTAAGTCACAGCTGGACAGATTTTTTTCTTCTATCCTTTAATCAGAGTTTTTCCTTAATATGTCACCCACCCAAGTTAATTTACATTTTATGTAAAAAATTAAGAAATGACAAAAACAAAGAAATGATGCTAAAACATCCATACAAACGTGCATGTTTGTTTTTGAACTTCCGTCAATGCAACAACACAATACAAATGTTCCCACATCGGCAATGTAACGTTTGGTTTACCAACGAGATCCATGGCTGAACTTGAATTTGCTGAATTGTACCGAACCATGCCGTATGTATTAGTGTGTGTATTATTTTTATTTAATAATTTAGTGTTAAAAATGTATTTATCTAATCTCGAATGTTTTCTTAAAAGATGTAACTTGCCCATGTTTTCATAATATTTTAGATACAATCTTAAATCCACATTTTTAACTGTTTGGCGTTTCCACCATTTTTCATCCACGCAATGCATGCAGGTCTTTTCTGCCCATGTAGTGACCATCGCTGCTCACTACCTTTTACAATGAATTGTGGGAAATTTTGAGGGCACTGCTTTTCAGTTACTAGCGATTCGGCCATGACTACAAAATGGCATACTCACTATACACACAGCCTAAATTATAGAGCAGGGCTGAACATTGTGTATCTAATTAAGTGAAAATGTTTGACAGTCTTTATGACATTTTGGCACAAGGCTTTTGGTTCCGTAAAAAGGCAGAAAAAGCCAAGAAAGCAGATTTAGATTTAGACAAAGAATTGTCTTTGCTCTGAAATGTAAAGATTTGTGTATGTTTGTCCTTTAGTCACTGCTCAGGAGTCCAGAGGTGATCAGCTTCCTGCAGCAGCAACAGCAGCTTCTGGCCACACAGAGTCGCACCCAGTCACAGCAGCAGTTCCAGGGTTGCTGACGTCAGCTGGTCAGTGTTTTATCTTAGTATTTATGATGTGTAGAGAACAACGAAGAAACACTTGAATATGATAAATACACAGCCCCAGTAGCCAAACACTGTTACCAGGTAGCCATGCTGAAGAAATGCCATGTTGTGCTGGCTTAGAAAGTAAACTTTTAAAAATACAAGACATTCATTTTACGTTTAAGTTTTAGTTACACTGTCAAATCCTGGTTTTCTTGTTACTTACCTTTTATTATATTTGTAATGTTTCTCTTGAACCTGAAGTGTTGACATATGTGACAATCATTTGTGTAGTGCATGTCTGTAGCCTTATTTTAGGCAAGTGGGACTTTCAGGACTTTAAACACAAATGGTTATTTCCCTGTTAATTAGAAAGTCTTGCAGTAAATTCTGCATTATCAGTCAGAAGTTTGGGCACGCTTTCTCATTGAGGTCATTGTGAAAATGTGTCTAAACATTTGACTGGTTGTGTAACTGCATACAAGAAGGGACACAAATGGAGTTTAGTGAGGTGAATATTGGTCGTGATATTTCTGGTGTCTACATATTGAAAAGTGAAGGAAGAAGTGACATCCTTTATGTGTCTGTCTTCATGTTTGAGTGTAGATCCTGTTCTGTGAATAAAAGATTAAAATTATGAAGGTAAATAAAGTTTGTCAGTGTTTATATTGTTCTTTACTCAACCAGCAACTATACTTTTTATCTGTTACAGGGTTGTGTGGGGGCTGGAGCCAACCCCAGCAGACCTGGTGTGAGAGGACAGGTCACCAGTCCATCACAGGGCTACCAAAAATAGACACTCACACCTATGGGCAATCTAGAGTCACCAGTCAACCTAACCTGCATGTGTCTGGACTGTAGGAGGAAGCTGCGGTACCAGGAGAAAACCCACACAGGCACAAGGAGAACATGCAAACTTCACACAGAAAGGCTGTATTGGGATGCAGGCTCAAACCAGAACCTCCTTGCAGTGAGATAAGTGCACAGTGGTGCAGTGGCTAACACTCTCATGAGAAAGATCTTTGTACAGGCAGCATTGCTGCCTCACAGCAAGAAGAGTTTGCATGTTCTCCTTGTGCCTGTGTGGGTTTTCTCCTGGTACCGCAGCTTCCTCCTACAGTCCAGACACATGCAGGTTAGGTTGACTGGTGACTCTAGATTGCCCATAGGTGTGAGTGTCTATTTTTGGTAGCCCTGTGATGGACTGGTGATCAGTGGAGGCTGTAACCTGCCTCTCACACAGTGGATGGGCTCCGGCCTTCTGCGTGGCCCTCGATAGGATCAGTGCTACAGGTGGTGGATGGATAAAGGCTGCATAAAGCTGAATTTTAAAGAAAAAAAATTTAATGGAAGAAACCAATACATGAAGTCAAACATCAGTCAACACATGGAAATACAGTACATACCATTTATAACACATAGTAACACAAGTCTAAGTACCTACAAATATATTCCATTTTTTCTTGTCTTGAAGTGCACTTAGCATGTCCCAATGCAGACAGTGAGCAGGTAAATGCAATATCATACTGAAATTAAAGAATACTTGCTCATTTCATTACATGAGATGTCAGTTACCTAAATGAAATTCAGTTACAGTTGTCTTTGAGTTTTGCAGCATGATGTAACAAAGCTGTAACCAATAATGTGACTTTGCATGAGATTATCAAGAGAGGGACCACAGGACATAAAATCTGGACACATAAGAACATACAGGATCTACGACTACCTGTGTGAAGGACCGAGAGCACACACTGAGAAGTGTGTGTGCGTTTATGTTATGACACTGAAGAAATTGGGTTGTGCGGAGAGCCCATCTGTGTGAGGACCTTGTCCAGCCACTGCAGGGGCCCGTGCAGATGTACCTCAATCCAGCAGGGGGTGCTAGTCACATCTTGACGATGGTATTCAGCACCCCAGCCCTGAAGAGAGGACACAACCATAAATCTCAGCTAAACATGCTGGCAGTAAAATTAACTGTTAAAATTAAAGGATAAGATCAGGATTTTTCAAGCTGGTCTTAAACAATACTGACATGCACTTACATATTAGATAACAGGTTAAACTTTTCCATCTCTCAGTATCAACCCTGAGGTTTTGCATCCAGAATGTGACTATGCTGAGAAAATGAGGGCCAATACACAGCTCTTCTTCTGTGCAGAAATAAGTATCTTGTGCATTTTTGCACAAAAAGAAAGCTGTGGATTTGACACTCAGTTTTTTACAGCAACTAACACATTAAAAAATATCCTGGACCTATCATTTAAAGCATGAACTGATGATCATCAGCTACATTTCTGTTGCTACATGTCACATATGCCCAAATATTTAACAAAGCTCAGTACCTTAACAAAACTCATGCGGATGGTGCACATCTTAGTGAGCTCGTAGACGACCTCAAAGCCGTGGTTCACGGACTGGGCGAGGAGCTGAGCGAACAGCTGGTTGTTAAAGATCTTGAGGCTGCAGCCGCTGGGGATCTTGCACACGGTGGTGGTGTGGAAGCCATGCTGGAAATTACAGTTACGGCTCTGGACAAAGATACTGCTGTCACTCAGACACTCCGCATACACCTCGCCGCCAACATAGTACAGGTGTAAACCTAGGAAGAGAATCACATAGTTTTTAAATGCTAAAGTCAAGAGCAAGATTATTATCAATATTTAAAACAGCATAAAAATCAATCTTCGTTCTTTTAGTGTGGTACAAATGCAACACTTAAAATGCTGCAGCATGTCAAATGATCATAAAAATAAGAAACTTTCATAGCAAACATTACCGAAAGACATTTAATTGAATACAAACTGAAAATTTTAAACCACAATGCATCAGCATCTGTTTATAAATAGAAATGTTTGTCAGCAGTGTCTGTGAATTAACAGAACTCTGTCACCTATATCTTTTCAAAACTGTACGCTGCAACCTGCAGAGCTGTTGATATCTGTCTATGCAACAGAGACAGGCTTCTCTGATTCTTCACCATGAAAAAAATAACTGCAGGATTCACCAAAGGAGACAAGCTGAGCTACAGCCTGAAGTGAGGTGATGACCAAAGTGGGCATCTACAAATAAGGGTGTAATATGTACATTCATTTAGGAAACAACCTTCCCTTCAGTTCCTGCTCTCATCTAATGTATGTCGAGGAAATTATGTAAAGAGCCTTACCTTTGCCTATGTGCCTGCGTGTGTGTTCAATGGTGGAGTTGCGGTTGACATTGGATAACAGGCCGAGGCAGAAACGGTTCTTGTTGTTGGATGGGTCTGTGAAGCCGTCCACCAAGACGCTGCGGGATGACGCGTGGAACGTCTCCCCCACCCTGTTGTTAAGCTCGTAGTAAGCTATGGAACACCAGTACTCTGGCTCCTCGTAACACACAGGCCGTAAATCTATGAGGGAAGATAAGTAAGGGTTGACTTATGGTATATTTAGCTTCAGATTCTTTATCATGTTGAGGCAAAAATCCAGTAAATCCAGTTCTGACACAAATTGGTGCTGCTGTATTCTGTGGACCTTCTCTGTCTAGTATCTATGAAGTTACCTCTGTGTGGAGCGGAAAATGTAAGTTTAGTGGTTTCCGTGGAGTTGCTGGGCTTCACATCCTCTGGAGGGCTTGTCTCCATCATACTGTAAGGAGGTGGGGGAGTTTCAGCTGGAAAAATATAATCACAAATCACAGGAAGAAGATGAATTTGAAAAGTAATTGATGTACACTTGATTGAAACGTTGTTGTCATGTTTGGTGTTAGAATCTGCTGCTGTCATGGTAAAACTGCAACCTGCTTGCAAGACAGATGTTGGAAAATTTCACAGGCTGTGACACTTAAAATGATCAGCTTGCTAATTTTGATTCCTACCTACCTGTGATATGATACGGACTGCCAGGCTCTGCGGAGCTGTTGGGGGAGTTGGGGTAGCTCTGTGAGGTGGGAGACTGGGTGAGGGAGGAAGAAGGGGAGGAGGAGGAGAAGGAGGGGCAGGGCAGCGATGGGAAGGAGTCTGGATAGGTGGCGTTCTGGGGCATCAGAGGCTCGTTGTGCAGAGAGGCATTTCTAAATTTTGCCAGTAAACTGTGCTGAGGATTGAACTCACTGTGACGTGGGACCAGAACTGGTGGCAGAACTAACAGGACAAAAGAAAGAAAAGGGTAGAGACAATATGAGACAAGAACAAGAGCCAGATGCTGTTATAAAAGATCATATTACTGTAAATCATTTTTGCTTGAGAATTATTGGATTATTGCCCTGTTTCTATTTAGGAACCCATAAATTCAAGAATTACCTGATTTTGAAAAGCTAATTTAGAAGATATTCACTGCTAATGTGTGTACCTGGAGTCTCCACACGCCTGTAATGGTAGGGATTGACACAGATGTCCTTCTGCTTGGAGCCGAAAGGGAACTCGCAGCACTCCAGGGCTTTCAGCTCGTGGTGGGACTGCAGGTCAGGCCAGCGCCACACCCTGCAGTAGATGACATGGGGAAGACCCTTCCTGTGGGACACCTGCAACCTCCCATCCAGCGACCGAGGAATCGTGACACACTTGCCTGAAGGAAGGAAATGACACAGCACAGACATCAACAGCTTGTCAAAATGAACAGATTGTGTTTAAAGCTTAAACCTCTGCTGCTTAAGGCATTTAATATTTATGACACGCATTAACTGCTATGGTGATAAGACACAAACCAACATTTTGTTTTGTACACAAAGCCTTTCTAATACAGTTACTACCTTTAATGCACTTCTGAGATGAATGTCTGGAAGCTGAAAGAGGATGAGTTGAAGCAAGTCCCAAAAGACTGCTGTACTTTTGTATTTACCACTCTATGTTTGTTCAGCTAATATGCCTGTGTCAAATCTGTGTAATTCACCTCACCTGATGGTATTTCACGTGAACATAAATGGCAAATATTGAGAAGGAGTGTATGTAACTTTAGGTTTAGAAATACAGTTTCCTAGAGCTGTTCAACAGAACACATTGATTCAAGTCATCAGTTGCAATCAAACCTGGGACCAAACAGACCTAACAGACTTGACTAGGCTGACCAGTGGCTCCAAAAACCTTTTTACTTTATTACTTGTAAAATAAATCAGTACTTGCATCTCCATGTCACATGTGGCATTGTTTTTCAAATAGCTGAGCCCATTTAACCCAATTAGTTGAGTGATTTTCTCTTGCAAAACATCTTAGAAGAATTTTCACAAGAAAAAAATAAAGGTAGAAAAAAAAAAAAAAAGATCTTGTGACCCTGGATGGGTTCCAAACCTCCAGATTGGAAACCATTGAACTGGACTGTGACTATATTTGAAGACTATAATACTCACTGGGCTGCCCTGGGCAGCTGAGGGCCCTCTCTAGTTCCTCCATTGCCCCCTTCTTCTTCTTTAGTTTCTTCACTAGGGAGTCCACAGCCTTTTCTGCCCACTTCTCCTCTTCATCTCCTTGTTTCCAGCCAAGCAGGCGCTTCACCGCCGGGCTGGTGAAGGAGAATAGGGATGTAATGGAAGTAGAGGAGTTCATTATGAGATGAATAAATGGGGAGGTGAGATGAGCTGATGGGTGCTGTTAAAGGGATAAAGGTTCCCTTGAGGACAAGACTGAGTAGCCAGGGCAGAGAAGAATCAGAGATATAAGGATAAAAGAGGTAGTGCGATGAGTCTGTGTAAACAGAGGGTGTTTTTTGTATTCCACTGTTACTTCCGAGCAGTGCCGGTGGAGGAGCTGGACTCCTGCCAGCGCAGCACAAACTCCAAATCCCCTCTCTGGGTTGGCAAAAGAGGTATTTGGCAGCTCTCAATTCAGAGTCTCCTGCAGGGAAGGTTATTCCTCACACAGCCAGAAATCCAGGTCAAGTTTCAATTACCTGGCAAGAGAAGTGAGAGACAGTATTAACTTCTATGTTAGCTCAAAAAGATGCAGGGTTGGAGAAAGAGTTCATCAACCTTGGGATGTAATTGTAGGTGATTAGAGCCAGAGTCACTAAGGCAACAAGCTGGTCTGCAGTGATTTTAAGACTTAACACCAAATAATCCAAATGTAACTATTTAATGGGTATTGGAGATGTCCTTTATTAAGGAGGCTGTATCAACACAACACATCCAAGTGATCTCACATGCTGAACAAGATTATTATTCTCTATGAAGAAAATGAAACAGGTACCCAAACTGTTTCAGAAAGTGCAGTACATGATGGCCAAGCTCGTTTCTAGATTCACCAACAATGAGGAATGTCCTTTCTGGCCTGTTTCTATGATCATGCCACTGACGCCCAGGAGCCATACTGTCTGGCCAGAACACATCACAGGACAGGAGGGGGAGAGGGAGGGAGACAGCCAGAGAGAGACAGAGAGGGAGAGCTCTTGCTGTTTCTCTCTGCCCATCCTAAAACTACTGATACATACAAAAAAAAAAAAAAAAGCCAACATTAAGGCACAGAAGTAAAAAAAAGCACACATTATATTTCACCATATTTAGGCAGCCGACTTGAGTAGCAGCAACAGCTTACTGATAAATAAACTACCCAGATATTAATACAGTTTTCTTTTACATCTATTGCGCATATGATGCAGCTAAAACAGCTCTATGGGCAGGCAGTTTGCAAAGGTGAACAGGAAGCTCTTTGTATGCTCTGTGTATCCTTATCTTTGGAAAATACACAAACAAAACCACGTTAGAGTTCCATCTCCAATCTAGGACTTTGTGGCTTTTCTGGGAGTTTGGGTCTCATAAGACACACATGTAATAAGCAGTGTGAAGCAGCATACCTATATGTCCCATGCTTGTTGATAAAAATGCCGCCAACAAACAGCTGGGGTTTACAATGACAGCACAAGCGCACAGGCTCAATGCGGCAGCAGTCCGCCGCCGCTTATGGAGCCTGGCGTCACTCAGTCTGCAGGCTCAGATAGGCTAATTACCTAATGCTTTATCACCAGGATACCCCCATCCCAAAAAAGTAAACACGCCAACTTCCTTTTACTACTACTACACGGTCATTTTACTGCTCCAAACATCCCGAGTTCTGCTCTAACCTTCAACGCACACCTCCACGGCAAAACGCGCATCAGAAAGTTCCCATCCAAAAACCATTCGTTTCATAGTTTTCCAATATGCAGCTGCAGACTAGACTGACCAGTCAATCATCCATCACACAGAACTACGTGTCTGAGTATTCTTGAATACATACTCAGCTAAAACAATATTTAGGAAACCCAGTCATGTCTGTATATAATTATAATAAGGGCAGCAAATTTCATACGAAAAGTTTATCAACAATAACAGAGGACACATTTAACAGCATTTAACAGTTTAAAAATATTTAACGGGGTGTAACCTCACAACATAATACATATAGAAAAACATTTACTATTTCTGGAAATACAGAAAATTAGGCCATTTTCTCACCTCAGTTGTGATAACAAGTGCAGCGCAGAGTGGAGCAGTGTGGAGGCTTCCCTGTCTGTAGTAGGTCAGACCAGAGCAGAGAAGGTGTGTGTCTGTCTGTACGCGTGTGTGTGTGTGTGCGCGCGCGCGGATTGTGTCTGTGAGCTTGTGTGTTGACGGTGAAGCGTCAAGTAAACGTCAATAACAATCTCCTCCAGCTGCACATTTCTAAAATAAAAGCCTGCTCTCAAGTAGACTATGGAGCAAAGTGTCAGCGGAAGCGAAAAGGAAAGATGCGAGATGTTGTAATTAGTGCGAGACTAAATACAACAGCCAAAAAATGTGTGGGCTCTAAGTTCAACTATGTTACTGTACTACTAAATACTTCAATTACATTATTCTATATTTAATATAGGCTACTAGATAGTGTTCTTTATACTAAATTTAAACTGCACCTGCAATAAGAGGCTTGTAATATGGTGTTCCTGGTTTTGGGAAATAATAAACTACAGTTGGAGTCCGCACAATAAATTACAGTGTTATACGTTATGCACTTCAATATTAATTTTGTGACTATTACTGTGAACTGGTCTAATGTAGAAACTATACAAAACATTCATTGTAGCAAGAGTAGAACAGAAGGCTAGTTTCAAAGTAGCAGAAGTAGCAAAAGTAAATCTGGGTTTTTTTTTAAGGTTATTGTTTCTTGGCCTTGTATTTGTTTATTATTTAAAGCTAATATAAGTAAACATGTAAACTACTTGCACTTGTAATAGTTACAATGTTTACTTGGTTTTACACAGCACTACTTAGATCTAAGTGCAAATGTACTTTTTTGCATTTAATATACTATTAACCACTGATTTTTTTTTTTTTTTTTTTTACAGGCACCTGAGCCCAGACAATGCACAGTGGTGCACGTCATGAGTTTCCGCGTTTATTGTGAAGGTACAGGGGTAATATTTTCCGGTGTTGCCCTGGTCCTCTGCGGCCCCATTGACGCAGGTTTGAAGAGCCCAGAGCCTCCACTCCTCCAGCAGCCCCAGCCGAGCGCCACATAGCCTCGACGGCGTCAGCCTGGCTGGAACCGCAGCGCCTGCACACGAGATCCCTCCGCCTCCCCCCCCCTCCTGGAAGTTTCCCAGGATTTCTGATTCAGGCCCCGCAGCAGCACGCGTGTGCGTGCGCGCATGCATGCCACCTGAGCCATTCTCTGTCAGGCAGCGTTGGCTCTAACTAACAGAGGCCAGGATGAAAAACAATCCCACCTGTTCCCTCTTTCCAGACTATTCTAATGAACAGGCTGACGTCCCTAAAGGACAAAAGCTGCCTGTTATTTTAAAAACGTCTTTATAGTGGTATAAAGTGTGTTTGTGCTATAGCTCACCTCAATTATAAAGGTAGATATGAAGTCTATCTCTGCACTATATTATTCTTTTATTCATGTTTAGTTATTTTTGCAGATGAGAGGATAATACTGAATAATGTCATGATGGAAATGACATGCATCGCTTTAATTATTTATATTTGTCCAACAGGTTGTAACTGTGGCTCTAGGCGTTGACTCACAAAGAAAATAACTTTATATTTTATAGGTTATTAAATAGCAGTTCCAACTTCGATCTAGTAAAATCTGTCATAATAAAACTACTTCGGCTATTATTACTTTCGTGTGCACGCGCTCACACGCACAAACAACGCACCTGTACCCTATAATGGAAAAGTTTAAAAATCGCATGGAGGAGGGACCATCTGCACTCTTGCTCCATAAATTCGCTCCTCTTATAAACATCAAGCTTTGTCTCAGTATCTTAATAAAAATCGAAGCTGTGTCATTATCTATTGTTTGGAGCCATACAGAGGTCTCTCTCATTGCGGATGGATACGAGCCTTTATTGGGAGTGCCGTGACTGGTCCAGTTAATGACGCAAGCCCGGCTGGCGACAGTGAGTCTACAAGTTTGACATTTTCACAGTTTACAGCAACTGCTGCGGAATGTAACAATACTCCCAACATAAAGTGAAACCTCTCGAGCCATCCTGTCTAAAACCTTATGATTTTTCACCCCAACTCACCAGGTGGATGATCCCAACCTACACTGAGAGCAGGCTGCCGGCGTGTCCTAATAAGTGGAGTTCCAATGAATCTGGAGATTTCCAAAGTCTGCTCCTAAGGAGCCGCGCTGAGGTCCCAGGGCAAGGCGTTTTTTCTCACCTTAGAAATACAGCAAGACATTATGCTAATTACCTTTGACATGAGGTTCTAGTCCCCACTTCACCTTTCAATAAACCCGCTCAGCGTTTCTCTGCAATCACTTTATGACTGAACGGTGATTTTGCACTGACACATAAAGTGAAACCCATTTCCCACAGCGAATCGGCTGGAATCCGACCCAGATCAATGAGATACATTTGTCATGTAAATGTTTAATTCGATGCCTTCTTACTTAAGTAGAAAAACAAATGCATGCAGCCAAGTTAAGAATCATCACGTCTCTACCGTGCAACGAGGCAGGGTACAAGCAGCATACGCGCCCCGGGGCTCCGGGGGGCCCCAGGGACATCCGCATCAGGCTCGCATAAGAAAGTAGCACTATGAAGAACTTTATATATGCCAACCGCAAAAACACTTGCTGGACGCTTTCCAAGACGCTGTCCACACACGAGGAGACAGGAAAAGGGAGGACTCTGTCCACAAATAATGTATACCAGGGTCACCCGTTCTCTTGCGTGCCAAGGAAAAGGTAAAGTCATGATAATATAGCACTCTACACCACTTACAGTAAAAAAATCATATAGCTGATCCCAGCTAACTTCATCCCAGGAGTTCAGCTGCAAGATCTAATTTTATACCAAATTAAATAAACTGTAAATGGAGTCAGATACTGCAGATTTCTAGTAGTAATAATGAAACTGATATTTCCTGATCCCAGTACTCAGATAGCCCTGAACCTTAATTGCAGAGTCAGTGTTCTAAGATGAAAACAGTAATGCATTATCAGAGTGAGTACCAATGTTAGCACAGTCCATCTGTCAAGTTTAGAAGGGAAGAGGCACTTCAATAAAGATTATTACATAAAGGTGAGGCTTCACCTGTGACTGTAGAGATACAGGAAGATGACTGATAGATCAGAACAACTTACCACAGATTATCAAAATGCTTAACAGCAAAAAACTTTCAAGTATCATATTTTCCACATTTGAGCTCCACGACAAATCAATGGTTGTCTTGCCTTTTTATCCATAGTTAACAGGGTCACTTAGCTTAAAGATTTAGATAAACATTTCAGATCTACTCCAGCTGGTGCAGAACTCTGCAGCAAGAACTTTTAACAGACGAAAGGGAGATCACATAGTATACACATTAGTCTCTATTTGATTTATGTCAGACAAGCCAAATTAGAATGTTTCTTCACAAAACTTAGTAGTAGGGCTGCAACTAATGATTATTTTTATTATTGCCTTTCTGATCATGATTTTCTCTGCTAACAAATTAATAGTTTGGCTTATAATGATAATGAATGATAATACTTGTCAAATCATATATCGCTGATTTTTTTTTTTATTTTTTAATTTGGTTTATCCAGCCCACTGACCCATGGTGTGTGTACAAATACAATGCCTCCCTTCTGAAAATCTCAACATTTAACAAGTCAACCTGTCAATGACACACAGATGATTAGATCCTTCACATTTCAAGTCTTTCTTCCTTGCAACTGATTGGCTTCAAAATACACATAAAGTAACATAATATATGGATCGGTCATATAGACATTCTGTAAGCCAAGAACACAAATGTGTGTAACAGTGGCCATCACAAGCCAATATCCCAAACAAATAAAAGGCAGGATCATGAGTAACTTAAAACTGTGTCATTATTTCACACCCAGTGACCTCTGGAAAGGAAAAGGATGTGACATAGTGTACTTGTTCCTTGTTGTTCATTACAGTGAATGATGGACACAGTTGTTATCCCACCTCATCCAATGGTTGATGGCCCTATCACAGGCTGTCTCTAAGATACCAGGGTTTGTCTGATTGGCTAGTCAGTCTTAAGTGGTGACTGCAGTTTCCAGGCTCCAGTGATGTAGCGCAGGCGAATGAAAACCAGGTCTCGTCCCATCTGCAACCAGCTCCAAAAAGGGACCAGCTTCGATCCTGGCAGAGCAAAGACACTTGCATTTAGTGGACAAATAATGGACATAAGCCAGTTTGCTGATATTTAATCCTGATAGGCCTTGCAAAGACTGTCAGAAATGATGTTTCAGAGTAGTGCTAAGCAGACTTGGGTAAATAATAGAAAAGACTGTTTGTTTTTTTTTTTTTTTTTTTTTTTTTTTTTTAAGTGGAGCATCGGATGGAAAACGGCAGTCACTATAAATGTGTCTGTCAAAGGCAGAAAACAAATGTGATGAGGATTATACGAAGAGAATAATCAGTGGAATGATTAGGAAACAATAACTAAGAACTAGAAACACATGCAACAGGGATATTTATATAACTACAAACAGGTGGTACAGGCAGGACACATGTCCCCATACACATGAAAAACCTACCTTCTATTTCAGTCCAATTGACTGCCACCTCTGCTATGGGGATTTTAAAACACTGGGCAATATACAGCAGCTCCACATCAAATGCCCTACAAGAACAAAGATAAAGGTTCACAAAGCTACAACAGTTGCATTAAAATGAATGGTTTAGTGCAAATTCCAGGAAGTCAAATTATAATAGCTGTGGGTTGCTTCTGTGTTATTTATGTGCCAACATATAATCAACTTGTATTTATCAGTGCATTAGTGACTTGGCTATGATTCTATTCAGGTCATGGCAGACCTTTTTCTCATTTTAAAGCCAAATGAAAGTTTGTGGTTGTAAGATCATACGAACTTACATTAGAAAGGCAAAATATGTCTTAATGAGAAATGTTGGTTTTGTAAAATAATGAGAAAGTTTTATGATATAAAGTAATATTTTGTTATGATGTGAAAAGTTTCATAGAAAAGTAAATAACGGGAAAATGTCATAATTATGAGAAAAATATTGTGCATCCTAAAAAGGATCTTTTCAAAAGAAGAAACTAATAGCAGCTGTACAAAACAGCCTTTCTTGTATCATTATATTTCATAGTGTAGTGTCCATGGTAACATGCGAGTCCTTACCACCGCTCTACGTGGAGAGAAGAGAAGGTCTTAAGTGCAGCCTCACGTGTAAAAAGCTTGAAGCCGCACTGTGTGTCCCTGATCCCTCTCACACAAAAGAACCACACCAGGAAGTGGAAGCCATACATAAGGAATGTACGAAACACAGATCGCTGTGGCAGACAGACAGTGGTTTTGTAATGGTTAGACATATATAGTCTACAATACTCTGGTCCCCAAGAAAACTAAAATGACAGATTATTACCTGAGCTACAGATTCTTTCTCTAGGTGAGCTCTGGAACCACAGGAAATTGCCATGTTATCCTAAATGTACAGACAGGAAATTTAAGAAAGGCCACACACTAACTATCATCTCGCAATGCACGTATGTAAGACTGAACACTAAAAAACACCGGCACACCGGTTTAGGGTTGAGGTTACTGAGTCCAGCCTCCACTTTCTCAATGTCAGAAAACTTTGTGGCTCCATCAGCATCTGCCATCAGAATGACTTTCCCTCTGGAGCTCAGAGTTCCCTTTAGGTAACACAGAAAAAAAGGCATGTAAAAATCAATACAAATAAAACTCCTCATTGTTGCTTGTGCTGCATTCAGAAAGGTTTTAGTTTAGCAGTCTCACCATCCGCACAGCTCCTCCTTTCCCCCTGTTCTTCACCAGCGTCAAGACTCTGACTTTATCTGCACCGTACTTCCTACTGTAGCGCATAGCAACCTGGCAAGACATTGCAAGGGTGTTGACTCGCAAAACATAATGTATACTTTGAATTGTTTAGATAAACAAATCAGAAATGCTAAAAAACTTTGTAAGACAAAGAAAGTTGAATTATTTTACCTCTGTGGTTTTGTCTTTGCTGCCATCGTCAACCACAATGATCTCATAGGTAAAAGAAGGGGTTTTTTCCTGCAGTAAGAAAATAACTATGAATTTGTTTGACAACAGGTACTTTAGGTTGAATGCTGCCATCTACTGACCCAGTTAAGAATAGCTGATCCAGCCATAAGAACTTTATTTCAGAGGATGACAGAAGTGCTTCTATTTGTGGCTAATTAAGTAAAACAAATGTTTGACTCTTAACTTTGTTCCTTCTATCAAACTACAATAAAGACATAATTACATTTTAACACTGCTGTCTGTTGAGGCTGAGCACCTACTTGTCTGTTTTCCAAGTACTCCATAGCTTCATCCAGCATCACAGGCACTGTAATGACAAATATTCACACACATATTAGCTCATATCACGTACCCTGGGTCACCAATTAACTGCCAACTTATAAGTTCTCCTAAATCCTGACTGCACCACTGATTATGCAACACAAAGTAAACTGAACAGCTGAAGGAAGACTTCAAACCTGGCAAACAAATATTACATCCTTAAAGCGTAGACTTAAAATGTAATGTAAAAATGACACTGTAAAAATACATTTTCACAATATAGCTGTATATGCAATCAAGTAAAGCCGAATGCTAATAGGGCATAAACAGGCACATGTAACTGTGCAGGAGTTCCTGAAACCTGATTTGCCAGTCCCATTACTCACTTCGGAGCTCCTCATTATAGGCTGGGATCACCACAGAGAGATCCCTGGAATGGGGATCTTGCAGGCTGGGGAAGAGCTCCTTCTCTCCTGAAGCAGTGAGGAAGTATTTCTCTTTCTCATGGCGTGTCAGGTTCACCATCCCAGCAGTGACGTGTGCTATTATGAGCACCTGAAAATAAAGAAACAGGTGAATAACCTGATATTTATCTTTAATTAATCAACAGCGACATTAGCTTAGCACAGCGATTTCCTTAATTGGCCTAAATTGATCGAATTCAACACCTTCCTAGCAGTAAAACATTGTAAAGTAACGTCTTTCTCATGGCATGTACTACTTGGTTTTGGCTTTTAATTGACAAGAACATCCAAAAGCAGCACAAACTCTGGTGTTTGTAACATCTAGACTGCTCAGAAGACCCAAACCGCCCCGGGCCACATGAAAACCCCGTTTCTCCACGGTAAAAACTCACACTTTAAGGTGTCTCCAGGGAAACGGCGACAGCTTACGTTACTGTCGTAACTTCAGCAAAGCACTGGCGTTTGAGTGGCAGCCGAGGTAGCACTATCTCGATGTTGTGACTTCAATTTTACATATTGTTGAAAAACTATGTGATATATCACCCAACTGTAATTAGTTACTAACATATTTGGGGCAGAGTGCAGTGATACATTTGCTCCAATTTTAGTTTTTTAGACTCTTCTTTCTGTTTCAACATTTCAAGCTGTGTATGCTGACTCCATGTCACATGTAGGGCTGAATGTGATACTAAATTTTCTACACTGCATATATATACTGTATGTATATACTTGAGTTTCCCAGTTTTTGCTTCACATTACAGACACAACACATGAAGACAAACTAGCTGCCATAAATGTGAACTGAATATTATAACTACTTACCACAACAACACCCAGAGCTGCCAAAGCGACCAGTGCTTGAACTATTTCGCAGAGAAAATCCATTTTCCATAAGACCCAGACAGAGACAGGCACTCAAAGTGACTAGCTAAAAAGCTAGCTCGCCTTCTCGCTTTGCTTCGTGTCTTATAGGCGGTTCTCTAACGATATACGGGATATACAAGAAAACAAACCCTTAGAAGATTGTATTAAAGGGCGAAACTTTAAATAAAAGCACTTATAAAGCCATTACTCTGAAGCAGTTCAATGCACTCCACTTCCAATCACAACTGAACACAACGGCAACTCGGAAGTGACACATTTTTCTCGACACATCATCAGTTTAAGGCAAGAGAGCACCGAGCAGCCTGCAGCGACACGTCTACTGACACCTGGTGGACCGGGGTGGGTTTTGACCGCAATACATCAAATAACCATATTCGCATTTGCTCCATGGCGCCGAGCCTGATACCGGCTACCGTAGTACGTACAACAAACCCACGTGGTTAATCAAAACATCATGGCGGCTGGTTTCAAGTAAGATTGCACAGACTATGGTTGTTACACCGCAAGTAACACTTTTTCAGTTTATTCTGAGCTAAGACAGTAATGAATGTAACAGTAGCGCTAGATTGGATGTGATCAGTCAGTGCTAAAGAGTCCACATGGCAAATCTTTAACATATCTGTTAATATGCGTTATATCAGAAATATCCGTTCTGATGATCAGGGGTGGAGTAATGTAATGTTACAACGTTAAATGTAGGCTAGTTTACATACATATATAATAATAGTAAATAATAATGATTACTTTAAAATCAATTTTAACGCGGAAATTTTCAGTTTTGTTTTCGTTGATGTAATTTTCTAAATTACAGGCACACATATGCATTTATGACAGTTTATGTAAGCCAGTAACTATTTTCTGCCTCCTTTTTATACACCAGGACTGCTGAGCCTCTGGAGTACCACAGGAGTTTTCTGGTCAGTGATAAAAACACAAATCGCCAAAACATTTGGATGTTCAGTCATTCAGCGATAACTATCAGTCCCCCACTAGATTTGCTCTTCATTATCACATTTAACGTAACTGATGCTGCAGCAGGTGATATTTCCACCTCATGATCCGGTGTTGAAGCCTGGTGCTTTGAAAACAGTACGGAAAATGTTACCCATACGAGAAAAGAAAAGGAAATAAATCGATGAACACCAGCTGAAATCAACACTGGAAAAACACAATATACCTAAAAGAAAAAAAATCGAAATATCCGATGTGAACCTGTCTACACCACAGTCCCAACATTTTGTCTTGTTTTCCCCCAGTGAATAGTTACACATTCCTGTTCATTACTAATGTTAGATTGAGCAGCCATGTAACATTCCAACTCTTTATTAGAAAGAAAACTGTCGACCTGATGGACGGGAGCTGTCAGAGTTCAGAACAACGACGCTGAACATAGGTGAGACACAGCAATGTTTCTGTTGGGTTCACTGTGTTCTTAAAGTTTACATGAAGTCATTTTCTCTCTGCTCAGGGTCCATATCCACAGCAGACGGCTCAGCCCTGGTGAAAGTTGGGAACACCACAGTCGTCTGTGGTATCAAAGCGGTAAATGATCAGGAGCACAGCAGTTAAAAACCTTGTTTCAGTTAGTGTAGACCAGGTCTGATTGATTTATTGTTTCTCATCACTCTCAGGAGTTGGCAAACCCTGCAGTGGAGACACCTGGTAAAGGTTACATCGGTAAGGACAGTACACTTTGAAGGTGTCAAGATCCTATACTTTTGTAACTTTACATAGTGAGAATATACATTTAGTGAAGTCCATCAACTGCATTGTGTATGTGTAAATTTGTATATGAATAGATGAGCAGATTCTGGAGGTCCAAATAAACAATCTCTCCATCCTTGTTAGTGCCCAACGTCGACCTGCCGCCTCTGTGCTCATCTCGATTTCGGCCGGGTCCACCAGGAGAACAGGCCCAGGCTGCCAGCCAGTTCATCGCTGATGTAATTGGAAGGTGCAGCACTGGAATACACATCCTTAGTTTTCATGAGCTGTGCGTTAGCTCTCCTAATGCTTTCCACTGCTTTTACTAACTTATTTTTTTAAATGGCTTTTGTAGCTCTGACATAATACAAACAGAGGACTTGTGCATCGAAAGAGGAAAGGTAAATCCAGATTTTTGCATATACTCTGGTGCTGTTAGATTGTGATTGTTGTAAATGTTAAGATGACCAGTCCTGATTTTGCTGATCTTGGTTTCAGCTCTGCTGGGTGCTGTACTGTGACATGATATGTCTTGACTATGATGGGAATATTCTGGATGCTTGTATCATTGCCCTGTTGGCTGCCCTGAAGTACAGTATGTGCCATAACACACTGGTAGCGATAAGGTTACAGCGTTACTGTAACTGATATGTGTATACTCAGGTTCATGCACACACCCAGCTTCCAGTTTTAGTGAACTAATTCTTTGGATCGTTGGCCACAAAGAGATGTATCTCTGTTTTGTCAGCTTCTTGTTTATCAGTATTTTTAATTCAGTTTCCCTGCTCTCCACAGCACAACTCCCAGAGGTAACCATCAACACAGAGACAGGTACACCAGAGGTGAATTTAGAAAAGAGACACGGGCTGCATATTCGCAAACACCCAATCAGTGCCTCTTTTTGTGTCTTTGATGAGTAAGTAAATGATTGTCTATTTTTGTAGCCAGGATAAAAAGTGTAATCATTATTCAGAAGTGTGATGATGGTCTGCTCTCTGCTTCCAGCTCCATACTAATCGTAGACCCCACAGCTGAGGAGGAGAGTCTGTCAACTGCTCAGCTCACTGTGGTGACAGATGAGGAGGATCGACTCTGCTCTGTACACAAACCAGGTCAGAAACAGGTCTTTAATGAGGCCTTTAATGGTCTTTAATGACCTGAAGAAACTCCTCTATACTTAGAGCTGTTTTTTGTTTGTTTTAGAATACAAGGGTTGTATTTCAGTTCTATTAGTCCAGTTTATAGTGGGACGACTTATGCAGTTAAGTTTTATTTTTACTTAGACAGTATGGGGCGAAAAACATCCCAGCTAAATGCCAAAGCAAAAATGCTATGTTTAAGGGAGGGAGCAGTGTGACTTCATGTCTTATATCTCTCAACGTACCTTTGACTTTTGTGTGATGAGGAAAGTGAGACAAAGTCTGCCTATACTGCTTTTCACTAGACAAATGAGGACTGAATCCCAACTATACAACAGGCAGAGTGTAAGACAGGAACACCAGCAGTGTGTAGCAACAAGTAACTCTGAATATTCTGTTTGTTTGAATGGAAGTAAAAACATAAAACAATCTGCTGCTAACAATCTTCAACTCTGCCTCAGGTGGGACATCACTGTCTGGAGACAAACTGCAGGAATGCATCAGCCGAGCAGCAGTGCGACAGAGAGAGATTCAGAAACTCATCAACAAAGTGATACACAGTGTGAAGACAGCACAATAATGCGCCACAGACAAAGCTTTTTTTTTTTTTTATCTAAAAGCTGTATTTTCCACTGTCAATATATATTCTTTTTTTTAATAACAATAAAACTGCTGACAAAGACTGCTTAAAAAATTATTTCTCAGTGTCCAGAAATGTCTCACACGCACACACACTCAATTGATGTCTCGTAAGAATATGCTCATGGCTCGAGAACTAATTAAAAGGAAATGCCTTTTCAAAATGTGCTGTACAAAAGCGGGTACACTGTCTTGCATGTTGATCTTGAGTCCTTGGTTGAGCTCTGTGCCGGGATTGCTAACAGAAGAAAGACTTCCAACAGACTGAGAGGTAGAGGGCTGCCCCCAGGCACTACTCCAAGATCAGATTTGCATTTTCACATGTAATGGTTTTTGAATGATTTGGTGTCAATAAACTCAGCTGGAATCCATGCTTAAAGGGCAGTTTCTACTGGGGTCAACCAAACAGAGTCAAGAGGATCAGGCAGCCTCATGACTTATCCTCTGAGAATGTGCATTCATGATCCTCTCAGTCTACAGAGCTTCCATAGAAAGAAAGAAAAGAAAGTCTTCCTGAAGGGGCAACTGATTATTGTGGGAGCCCGCAACCTATGAGAACCATCTTCTTCTGTTTCATCTCAAAAATATCACTAAGGTTCTTTAAGCATAGGGCATCTTAAAACCCCCGTGTTTTTATGGTGGACATAGTTTTGGTTCAAAACCTCTGTCAACCATTACATACAAATTTGTCAGCTAGAAAAAGACAAACAAAGGACAAAAAAGTCTTTTGCCTGCCATCTCCACAGTGAGGCAGACAAAGAGCACAGTATGAATCATTCATTTCCTCATGTAGCTGGGGAAAGGGTTTTTAGTGTGACTTTAGTCATCATGACTTAGGCAGGGGCTGAGGCGTGCTCCTCTTCCTCTTACTTCTTGGTTGGCTGGCGGTATGTTGCCGTGGCGCTCCCCCCTGAGGAGCTGCTGCTCCCATAGCCATTTGCTGCTGCTGCATTTGGTGCTGCAAGAATTGCAACTGTCCAGTGAAAAAGTAAAGATGAAAAACAGAGAATATCAGAAGCGAATTATATATGTTACAATAAGCAACATAATGCATGTTTTCATCAGTGGATCTAAGGTGTGTGTAAGCATCTGCAGCATGGTTAAACACATTCACTGGCACTAGCAGACTGCCTCACTGAAACTGGAAATGAATCATATCTTAGATTACCAGCTGAATGCTTTGACTCCTAGACATCTACATTGTAAGTAGCATGGGTTAGTGAAGCTCAACTAAAGGCTGGTATGACATACAAGAGGAGTGGGCGGAGAAACACAGAAGAGTGGTTAATGGGTTGTAAGAAGGGAAGGAGAAAAAGGAAAAGGTACAGATTTGGGGCGGGGCAGGGGTGTTGGGGAGTGAGGCAGGATACAGTCAAGCAGCACCAGTGGCGTTCTGGAGAGACAAGTTATTGGCCGTGATCCTGGCAACAACAGACATGCAGCTTTGCAACCGTGCTTTCTGCTCAGAGTAAGTCAGCAACTTTGACTTGGCAAAAAAGACATTTCAACACCTTAAACTTCATGCTTGCAGCGTGACAGACTTCTCTAATCTGCCATGATGCAGTCAGCAAAATTTCAACAGTATATACCCAATGACAATATTTCAGATACTGTCGCTAAGTGCTTTGTAAGAACATGCCTCCCACTTTGACACGCTGTTAGTTGCTGCCATTGGAAGTGCCACAAGCTTTGATGTGTTGGTTGCTGGGAGTACTGGGACTGCTGTGAGCTATGTCAAACAACATATTAACCAAACATACAACACAAGATGGAGTAAATGGTGTGGATCTACAACATAGACAAAAATAATGCCAGAAGGCAAGTGGTGAAGAAGACTTCTGATGAATATCAGACCTGGGCTAATAAAAACAACTGTTCATTCATTGGAAGTAGAAACATTTAGGAGATTTGTATTATTGTATATAAAAGGCTATTTTTAAAAAACAGTAAAGATTTAAACTAAAATGCTTTCGCTTGTCTATATGGTTGGTTATATCAAATGTGTTAAATGTGCAAAGCTCTCAAATGCATTTATATTTTATGAGACAGGGTAGAAAATTGTTTGCAAAGTGTTTTTATGATCAATTTAAACTTTACCCAGGTCTGATGAAAGTACTACAGAAAGATTAAGACATTCTTGTCATGTTTAGACTTAGATAATGATACACAGCTTAGATAATGATATACCTAATTCGCTGACAGTTTTATAGTGTAGCACAACATACACCTGCCTGCTAAGTGAAGGCATGGAGGGTTGGCTGCTGAATCTAATCTCAATGTCTGGCTTCTACAAACATGTATATGTGTATATAGATGTTTAAGTTGCTGTATTACTTGGATCTGTGGCTGGTGCTGCTGCTGAAGCCTTGGAGAAGGCAGCGGGGGCCCAGACCCGTCCAGCCCACAGCCCAACTGGGACAGCACTAAGGGGGAGGATGGAGAGAGGGAACCCCAGAGGGAAGGATGTAATGCCAACGGGGAGAGAAGCAAAAGAAGGAATGGAGTATGAAGAGAGAAAATGCACGAACAAGCAGAAGGAGGACATTAATGAGGATGAGGGGTTGGATGGTGACAATAACCACACACAAGCAAAGAGGTGAAATAAAAGAAAGACAAGACACAAGAGGGAACATTGCAGGGAGGCCAACAGCACAGGTAAATGACCATGTGCGTGGAGATTTTTTTAAAGTGGGTTATGAACAAACAGCATGAAAGGAATGAGCCAGAAAAGTGCAAGTGAGCAGGGAGTTAAAAAGGAAGACAGGAAGACAGTGGAAGAGGGAAAGACATAAGGGTGGGGGCAAAAAAAACAGAGAAAAAAGAAAATGTAGCAGAGAAGAAGGGGAAATTGAGTCTCTCCTGTCAGTTGTTACATGCTCCGTTGAGAGGAACAATGACTAACTTCAGTAAAATGGTCATGTTTAGTTACAGACAATGAGGCCTAATATACGGTAATTATGATGATGAATACATTAGTAAACCTTATCTTATTAGTACTAGTTAGTGGAATAGTGTCAGTTTCCTTTGAAAGAGGTTACGTGACTGAATGAACACAGATCGTTTAAAGATGTGTGTGGATTTAATGTGTGTCTGTGTTATCTGTGAGTGTATATATATATATATATGTATCATACCTGCCGCCTGTGAAGACATGAAGCCCCCGACTCCCAGGTTGATCACCGCTGTTTGCTGGTTTCCTAAATTCTGATCTGACCCCTGGTCACCCTGCAAAGAAAGTCAAACGTAACACAAGATAGGTCATCACACACAACCAGCTCCCAAAAATCACAGAATCACTGGACTACATAGACCTTAGCAGTAATGTGAGAGCACCTCATCACAGTATTTCACACTTGTTTTTTTTCAATACTTATCCCATTTTTAATACTTTTCTTTTTGGTCTCAACAATGCAGAGCACTGTACTTTATCAAGTAAAAGACAAAAAGAAGATAAGAGATAATCACAAATTTAGTAAACATTTGAAAGTCATTTTAAAAGAACATAGTGACTTTGCTCCAATCATTAGCTACTTGAGGTGTTTTGGCAGTGGTTATGATATGCCCTACGGTGCCTTGATTATGTCTAATTGCTGGATTCTGGGCTTTTCTCCCATTACTCTTTGCAGATTTGTTCAAACTTGCTCTCGTACAACAAAGAGCATCTCGACAGCTGCCACGAAGTCATTCTGTAGATTTTCCATTATGACTCAAGTCTAGGTTTGAGCTGGGTGACTCAAGTGCTTTCAAATTCTTGTTCTAAAGCCATACTTGTCAATATAGTTTCATCCTTATTCTGCTGGACCATGTGTGAGCTTGTTATGTATTTGCATAAAAATGTGAGTGCGTGTCTCACCGTCTCCCCCTGCTGTTGAGGACTGGAGGTGGCTGACTGACTCTGCTGAGGGGAGAACTGAGACAGCTGCTGCTGCTGCAGAGAGTTAAAAATTCCAGGGGGAATCTGGAAATGTAAAACACAAACCACGCACACACCGGCAAACAAAAAAAGTGGGGGTGTGACAGACACAAACATGAAGATAAGGGAAGGATATGGAGAGAGGACAGGCAGAGGGAAAAGAATGATGCACATATAAGCAAAAAGGGTCAAAAGCAGGGGGAAGGGGAGAATTAACACAGCAATTAAACAAGACAGGGTAACTAGACCACTATGACTAGCAGAATATCAAAATTATAAAAGACTATAAAGGGGCCATCTGTGACTATACTCATATAATCCTCTTTGTTCTTGCTAAGCTATTCCCTGACCTCCCCCAGCAAAGACTTTCCTAAGAGACTCTTTGCATGACAACAGGTAGGAGGTGTCACTAATACTGGGAGAGTCCACTAGTCCACCACATACAAAATATGTATGTACTAGTGGTACTAGAACAACATGAGAGTATTCACTGCATGACACATGTAGTGAGATGTAGGAAAAGGAGGTGTGAGGAAATTAAGAGGAGTGGATTCACACTGAATTCATCACTACTCTGAGGTGTGGTACCACAGGTGCAGGATCAGGACAAAGTCATCATGTCAAACAAATACCAAGTGCATGCTTCTAACAGTGTTACAGACTAATAGGTACAGACTCATACCAGTAGGTTCAGTGGCCTCAACCCAGCATTGCTGTTCAGGCCAAAAGGACTCCCTGCAACACAAATTGGTTACATTCACCACATAGAACAGTACAAACACCTTTTCTGTGAATGTTTCTTTTACACCTATGACTCCTGTTTGTGCACCCACGCAGTTAATACATTTGGATCTCTCTTTGAATTGGTTGAATTCTTTCCTTTAAACAAGATTTTTCAGGAGGGTTTTCAATAGGTTGGACTGCTCAAAACAATTATGGTAATACATTAGCGGAGGCAGTGAAACTTCTTACCAGTCTCTGCTGCAGACTGCATGGTGGACATCAGCCCCGCAGGTGGCAGGATTCCACTCAGGTTAAAGCTTGGACCCAGCATTGGACTGGAGCCACTCATCAAGGTCTGAGGACTGCTACAGAAATGGTACAACATCATCACAAAAATCCTATAGCAAGTAGCTGTATCAGAGGCTATTTATTTTCTTACCAGACGGAGCTGACCACATTGATGAAATTGAGCCCTGCAGTGTTGGCCATGACCTGTGACGAGGTGGTACCTGTGGTGATGGATGTACCCATAGTGGGCAGGGGAATGGTCATGACAGGCAGGGGCTGGCTTAGCGCCAGCTGCTGTTGGGCGAAAGGCGCAAGGAGGGCAGGCTGCGACTGGTTCTGAACCATGGGAGGGTCTGACGGGGTAGGGGTCACAGAGAGAGGAGCATTGAGGGAGTCTGTGGGGTGTGGGGTTGAGCACGGCGTGTTGGTGGGTGTGGGTGTGGATGGCTTGGGGGTCCCCGATCCTTCGGAGAGGGGAAATATGTCAAACAAACAAAACTATTAAAAAGGGTATGTGAGCTTTTCTGCAGGTGATACGATACATGTTTGTAAGGAAGAGTAACATGAGTATGACAAAATAATACAGTTTTTCTGAGAATCATTTTTTGATATTGCATATTTATGACAATCCTCCTGAATAACAGCAGAAAAGACAAAACTCAATTCTGAGGCTCCAGTTACATTAAAACTTCACCCTGTTTTCAGACTATTTGCATGGGAGTTGGTTATGATATGATAAAACCTTCTGTGTTTTCGGTAAACTATAGTGAAAATAGTTGATGCAGTGATGCAAAATCCTTGCCAAGTTCCAGTTAGACAATTTATGATATTTTTTCTTCATCCACATTTCTTAAGACTTGGACACTTGTCAAAGTCATCTTCATAAATTTAAAAATTCCACATCTGGAGCCAATGGAATACATTACACAACTGGCTTTCACAACTGTGAGTGTGCCCGATGAAAACAAGCAGTTAGCCAGCCTTGGCTGTACTCACTCTGTGTGGAGCCCATGGGGGAGAGGGAGGCAGGTGACAGCAGGCCCACCTGGCCCAGCTCCATGGAGTGCTTCCTGTTCAGAGACTGGCTTTTGGCTGGAGGGGGTGTAGGACACTTGAGTAGACCACTGGTGGTTTGTGAACTATATGGATTACCTGAAGAAAATTAAATTGACATATTTACTGCACCCTTTGCATCAACTGGAAGTATGAAGATAGTCTACTATTTTTAAAGAGGGAGTTTGACTGTGTAGGTATTCCACATTTACACCTAATCTTTTAGGAGACCTACCTGAGGAACTGCTGCCTGATCCTAAAGGCAGCTTGATGGGAGGGGGTCGGTGCTTCACCCCTTTTCCCAACACAGACGTCTGGACCAATGGAGAAATACCATCAGCCTGCAAATCACATTTTAGCCATTTTCTTAGCACCAAAGTGCATCACAAAAACAATTTCATTGAGTGAGTCTAAGCAAGTTCCACCAACTTAGGTCTCTACATCCCAGTAAAGCAGCACTCACCTCATCTTTGCTGGGGGAGGGAGGCCCCTGTCCCACATTGCCTGAGTTATGGGACATTTTGACTTGACACTTCACTTCTCTCTCATACACTCCTTTGTACTGACTAAGAAACCTATTAAACAGATATAACACAATATTTATACCATCCTCTCCAGCAGCATGTCCCTAAAAACTGTGTATTTGACAGAATTAGCTTGTCAACAAAAGACAAAACGGTGTCTCACCTGTCTGCATCTTTCTTTGAGCCTATGAGGAAGCTAGAAATGAGAGGCAAATATGAGTGAGTTTATTGTCATTTCACATGTAGTCATGAAAAGTAAACTGGTCCCACAGACTGTCCTTACGGGGGATGTATAAGCTTTAGGTCTGTGCTGTCATCCTCTGCTTTTGGTTCTTTAGTGCAGTAGATTTTCCCATACACCAGCGGGTCTCCCATTGACTGGAAGATAGACACCTTGGTCCTCTGTGCTTGGCCCCCCACCTCACATTCAAATGTGTAGTCATCTACAATTTCCTGCATAAACAAAGTGACAAAGACAACTGAATGAAAGAGGCTTGGATGACATGCAGAATAAATTAGCTTTGCATGTATGCATTTACCAAACGGTTTCACAGGCCACAGTAAGCTGCTAAATCTCATTAGGGATGAGGTATGTTGGAAATATGTGAAAAACAATCTAGTTCCATTTAAGGATAACAGCAATGTCCCTGTCACGGTCTATCTGCAGCGTGGTGTGGTGTGGTCATTTTTTCCAGAGTAGCAGAAGCACATGTTAAATTCAGCTATGTTCCATATTTTGTGCTGGAGCTGAGTAGTGTTTATGGCTGATTATTCCACATGAATGTGTTTAAGGTAGATTGGTCTTGTATAAGATCTTTTCTCTGTTCATACATTTTTGGTACCAAGAGTTGGTGTGGTCATTTGCATAATTTAGGAGGTCAACAAAGACCAATTGGAGTTTGTTGCCATGGAAAATGACAGACGACATGCAACTAATCTCTGCTTATTTATAACAACAAGCAGCCATGACAGATCTGCACTATCAAAGAATGTTAATGCTAGTGTCGCACTTACCTCAGCAGGCCAGATCACAGTGGTCTGAGAGTCTTCCAACTGCAGGGATTTCTCAACCACAGCGTACTTTTCCACCTACAGCAACACACAAACAAATCTATCTGGTTTTGTATGCCTCACATTATAACTGCCTGCCTTTCAGCTGAGTGGGTTTTAAGTGGTGCTGGCTCAGTTGTTTAAGTGACAGTGTTCTAGTGGAACATTGGTCTACTTACATCAATTTCCTTCGGTACAGTGAGCTGGCAGTTGCTCTGCTTCCACATGTCAACACACTGCAAGCAGTGACAGTGGAGCAGCCAGGGTGACAGCAGCAAAGAAAAACAAAAAATGGTATGAGCAATACCAAGTGACAGAGCACTATGACAGTACACGTTGACCTATGCTGAAGTAGGTTAAGACATGTTTCTCAACAGTGCTAAACAGAAAAGATGCAGTACTGAAATATCAGCTTGCTTTCACTTGTTTTTCTAGCAATTTTAAGTGTGCTCTAATATATCAGTTTTAACAAAGACATTTAGGAATCAGCAGTTTCTTTTTGTATATTAGTACTGTGAAGGACAGGCAGATGGGGGAGGGGCTAAATGCGTAAACAAATTTTATCATGGGCAGACCTACCAAAAGGTAAACAGCCTCAGTCAACCTCATTGTACCTGCATGTAGATAAGCTCTCACATCACTACTCACGTTTCCGATCTTTGAGATCTTTAGGTCTATGACAGGAGCAGGCTTCCTCTCCTTCCTCCTCTGCAGGTAGTCATACAGTCGTAGCTGTGGGGGCAGGGGCAGATGGGACAGTTCCTGCTGCCTGTTCAGTGCAGCTCGAGAGTGCCTTTTAAAACACCTATCATGCAAACAAAGACGTATGTGTCTTCTAATTCAATATGGAAAACAGTCATAGATGAGATTTTTTTTTCCTGCCATGACCATATTCAAAGTGGAATGATTTCAACCTTGGTGAGAACATTCAGTACCGTTTCATGGGCCGAGTGTTCATTTTCTGTTTGTTATAGAGCAGGCGGTTTGCTGTGCAGGTGACAGAAATGGAGGGGTCCAGGCACAGAGGTTCAGCTGTGGCTAAAATCAACTGACTCTCCAGCTGTAATT